>NC_061100.1:72635119-72657619 GCF_015104395.2 Macrobrachium nipponense
AGCAAGAGAGAGCCGCCAATTGCGGTACAGATTGGTTTGAATAGGTAACTGGGTTTATAGTTACTCTATGTGTTTACAAATAAAAATTGAGCATTTTATTTTACCGGACATCCAATAGAGTAAAGCCTTGATTATACCGAAAAATTACAGTAAAATCTCGTACTGATACCAGTCTTCATTACAGTGTTATTGACCAAAAACGTGACTGCACTGTCTGTGAAACCCACAGTAAGAGAGCTTTACCAATTACAAATAAACCTTACCTTTTATTCAGGCTTGGTGTAATTGTCATTTATCTGATATGTTTTTAATTACACGTTTTGAAGTTAACTGTAATTCCATTTGTTTTTTATTTATAATTAATGGTAATTGTTATTGTAATTGGTAACTGAAACTTTATTTGAGATTGTTATCCTAGAGCCGCCCTCTTACTTTTCGAGAACTCATCTTGACCAAATGCAATGGAGAGATGTTTTGAGTCGCTTCCCAATTCATTTATTATATTATTAAGGGAGAATCTTGACAAGCCAGCTACCAATTCTAAAAAAATTTTATATTCCATTTATTTCCTTCTTTTGTGCAAAAAGTTTTGTGAAATTTTTTTCCAGTATTTGAGTTTTGTATTTCAGTATCATTTTCTTATAATCAGCATAATAATTTTCACCACAATAAACATACTAAAAATTTACTTAGGCAAATCATAGGATGCTAACGATAATTTCTACAGGTCTAAAATATTTTAGATATGTTTGTTTTGTATTTGTACTAAAGGTATCATAAGTTACAAATTACAATTGTTGCAGAAATTGACTGTAAAAGGAAACCAAACTCAAGTATAAAGTCTTTGCAACTATCTGCATTTCTTAAAATTAAATAGGTGTGCGAAATGTAATTGAGTAATACGTTTTATATATGTATTTGTAGCTGTGATTACAATTTTGAAATATTAAAATTGTATTGTATTTGATATTGTTCCCCATCTTGTAATTGAAGTTGTAACTGTAATTCGATAACAAGTCAGGTAATTATGATTCTAATTATTGTAATAGACATAAAGCAAACGTAATTAATAACTCCTAACTGCTTAATGCTTATATTACATAAGATATGCGACAGTAGCTACTTCATACGAAATGGATGAGCATAAAAATAACGGGAACAAAAAGGATTTTTTTTTTTTTTTTTTTTTTTGGATAGTATACATGGGAGAAAACTGATTAGAAATTCAGTGATTTTTCCACTGCACTTCGGCTTCTCTCGGGGCACCTGTGAATTGTTCAATATTTAATAAATCGACTTTATCTTTCTCGGGATCTATGGGATTCATGTCTGCACCTTATTTGGCCAGTCAACCAATTCAAATCCTCTCGACTAGAAACCATTCCTGGACTATTCTGGCCGTATGGATGGGGCAGCCGTCATGAATGAAAATGACAGGACTAGGTGGAAAGGAAAGGGATAATTCCGCTGGTGAAGTGAAGGGAGTAAGAAATCCTGAAGAATTTTAACGTATTTTCCACTGGGGAAACCCTTCACAGTCTTGGTGATATCACATATACCATGTAAGGAAATCCAGGCCCACACATTTAAAGTTACAAGCCACTCCTGGCAACTTCGTAAATGTTTCCTCGGTGGTATCTGAAGGAAAACAATCTGAATTTTTTACAATTTACGCGTTGCTTTCCGTAACTGGGAAAATAATGATATATCGTTTGGGGAAATGTGATGCTAAGTAACAACCACTGCATTAAAGATAATGTTTATTCATCTATGATGATTAAATATTATTACAAGTTTTGCCTCCTCCAACCTCTATACACTAAAACAGCCCGAAAGCAGATTAATGGAATTCACGTTAAGAGAGGAACACCACCACCTTTAGTGTTTCAAACAGAACAATTAACAATTTATCATTATGAAGACATACAGAATTTTAAAACGTTATCAATGACAGTAATGACCTGAGATGTTGCAATGCCAGTAACAGCCAATCAATCACTCAGTCCAGTAATCGTGTGATTTAATATATCACTTTGTTCAGTGATAACGATATCACTGCTACAGCACCCCCTATTACACGCTAACAAGTTTGTCACCCAATCATGGCTAGACTGAGGTGTTGTATAAATTTTGATAGGTTATCTGTCCTCTGCTAGTAGTATTCGTTATAGTCTCCAAATGAACAGCAACATATGGTTCTCCTGGCGCAGATCGTCGCTCTACGAGAAAGTGGGCTTCCAATACGTGCTGTTGCACAGCGTCTTGACGTCTCCCCTGCAGCAGTAAATAAATGGAAAAGGAGGCAAGCTTAGACTGGGAAATTGACCGACTTTGGATAGCATTTATTTATTTCATTTATTTATTAATTTTTTAAACAATAAACCTTACAAACCGTAAAAATCATGAAACCTAAATTATAGTTGCCTTGGTCCTGTTGAACTCTAATAGTGATTCTTTCTCTTTACTTCCCAGAATACCAAATAGCGTTCCCATAAGTAAACAGGCTATAATTAATCTTGATTATCTAGGTATCTGCATGTTAATTACGTATTTCAGTTCGAAGACCTCCACCACGAAAGACCACCCGCCCTTAGGATAACGACGACATTCGACGAGCAGCATAAGAAGATGCTTTTACCAATACTATTGCTATTCGTGAACGTCTGGCATGATTAAATGTCTCGGCTATGACGGTGCGAAGACGTCTGGATGAGGCAGGATTACCTCATAGAATTCCTGCCAAGAAGGAATTTCTCGCCGAACGGCATCGTGCTGATAGGCTTGCCTTTGTTCAACAGTTTGTGGGGGAGGATATGGATGTGGTCTCGAGTTGTATGCAGTGACGAAAAGGTCTTTTACTAGCAGCAGAAGTCACGGCAGAATACATAACCGAAGACCGAGTAATATAAGGTGAGTTCTATAATCATTAATAACAGTCAGACTATAATAATTATAAGCAAGGGTAAATATTATAATCAAAAGATAATAATTTTGTCAATAACAAAACCATGTATTTTCCGCTAATTGAATTATATTGCCACGAGAAGTGTGAAAATCAAAAATTCTTCATTGAAAACCCCCCCCATTCAGTTGTTCTACTATGGCCAGCTTTCAGGCATATTAATCAAATGCATTATTAATGTTATGAATAATCACATAGGCAAATTTATAATATAGAGTACAGCCTGTTTACTGAATTAAAGAATATCATATCATAACGGACTGTTGCAGATTAAAGTTAATGCTATTATAAGTATTAATCCTTGCAGATTAATAAACATTCTTAACTTATTCAAGTTGTTACTTAGCATTTTATTCCCAAAACGATATAGCATTATTTTCCCTATTACGAAAAGCAAAGCGTAAATTGTTAAACAAAAATTAGATTTTTTCCCTTCAGATACTACAGAGGAAATTTACGAGGTGACCAGGAATGGGCACGTCACAGTAAAACGTTTGGGGCTGGATCTTCTTACATTATAGGATGATATCACCAGGATTGAGTGGAGGTTCACTGGTGAAAAAATACATTGAATTCTTCGGATTTCTAACTTCTTTCACATCAACCAGCGGAATTATTCCTCCCCACCTGCTCCTGTTCATTTTCATTCACGACCGCTGCCCCATTCATACGGCCAGAATAGTCCAGGAATGGTTTCAAGGTCGAGAGGATCTGCAGTTGCTTGACTGGCCAAGTAAGGATACAGACATGAACCTCACTGAGAATTATTTAGGCTAATTTGGTAAAATTTTGAAAAATGTTGGGAGCCTGAGAGGGAGATGAGACAGATCAACTTATGAACCTCTTGGGGAACACAATGGAAACTCTTCCACAACCAACCCACAGATCGTCAGAAACCATGAATCTTCTATGCCTAACAGATTGTAAGAGGTGATCTAGAAGGAAAGGTGGCTGGACTTCTCATTAATATTAAAAATAAATGTAAAAATTGAGTGTGTATATTTGGATTACCCCATGGCTTCCGCTGAACTTCCATGTCGTATGATGTAAAAAAAATCGTAAACAGACCTATGCATATCGTTTAACTCCAGGTATTGATTATTATAATTTATTTATTAGAAAGGTGAATTTGATATCTTAAAGGAGTTCAAAATCTAAAGGGAATTTCGCTATCCTGATTGTTTTCTCAAAAAAATACCTAAAAAAGAGAACCCTAGGACAATATCATCAAACTACATTTCTCCAAATAGCTCTTTCCACAATGGACAGGTAAACGACTGAAAGGGCTGTTTAACAATAGAGACGTCTTTCTCTTATCCTCACACGAATGATAAGAGCGAAAGGAATTTCTGTCCGTATGACATTAAAACATGTATCACAATTAATATATTAGAAAATCAAACAAAAACTTCTTTCAGTTTTCTTCTGAAGATTGAAAAAGAAACCTTACCACAAGGGTGAATCCCATTGACCATCAGCTCAGGATATCAGAGCGACAAGAGGGGATTGGCAACTCTCAAGAAAACCAGAACAGCCATCGCATAAATGACAGCACAACGAGAAGAAGTTCCAGAAGACTGCTGGGCCTTGACCCAGGCTAACATCCCAAACATCTCTTGAGAATGGGCCACAGAAGGGCCTGAAAGTACTCGAGTGTGGAGTAAAACTAAATGTAAATACTTAGAAGAAAACTAAATGTAAATACTTAGAAGTAAACAAGTTACAAATTGAATTTGTGGGTTTCTTTTTCAATATTAGAAAATATAAGCCAAGTAGATGTGTGTATCCATATCATGTAATAATTATTGTAATGAAGGGCGTGTAGGGAATAACCTCTACAGTATATTCAAGAGGGAATACAAACCCAACCATGAATACATGAAACCTCTGAACATCAACAATTGTTTATCATTGGCAAACGAATTAAGTTTACCATATGGGAATGGTTAAAAGTTTGCACCAAGTTTGGGAGTCCTTCTTCAATTTCCATTACACGTTGTGGAATTTTCTCTGTCCCTAGTAGTTTCATTTTGATTCCTCAGTCTCTCTCTCTCTCTCTCTCTCTCTCTCTCTCTCTCTCTCTCTTCTCTCCTCCTTTTCATTCTATATGTATTTAAAGAGAGGAGTTTAACGCCAATCCTTCTTCTTGTAAATGTTGCTTGTATTCAGAAATCTACAGTATTATAATTTTAATATTAGAATAAAACAAACTAAAAAAAAAAAAAACACGCAGGCATTAAAGATAAACAAGAAAATATTTCAAGTGGAGCTTTCGTTAGCCATACACTCTATCCACGAGCATATCTACTTCGTCCACTCATCGGGGTCGCAACAGGCCTACCTTACCCCCCCTAGCCCCCCACCCATTTCAGTTTGTAGCAAAAGCCAGCTGAGGACATCGGTACAGCAAAAGCAAGAAGCTTGTCAGTTTGAATTACATTTTAGAATTCCAAAACCTGTAAGACGGCTTAACAACAAGAACTCAATCCCCGACACCACTCCCCCCGGCCCCGGAAAAAATATATATGCATATATTAGTTTAGTCAAGATTAGAGGGTGATAATGACATATCAAAACTGCATACTTAGCGCAGTGGTATTTCTAGATGACATGTCACTTTAAAGTAGCTAATATGAGAGAGAGAGAGAGAGAGAGAGAGAGAGAGAGAGAGAGAGAGAGAGAGAGAGGAGCTAAGGCGTCGGACACTTTCAACTCGTTCACTTAGTGTTTGGGTATGTTCAATGCTTCCTATTATATTATTGGTAGGAAACGCACTGCAACCGATACTATAAACTTGGCTTTCATGATAAGGTTAAAATATCCTGCTATGATGTTTGTGATTCTCTCCAATACCAATGTAACTCTAAAATTTTGATCAATTTTAAGTATTGCGTAATGAATATGACCGATACATAATAACAGACACGGTGGTAAGATAACGCCTTAGACGAAAGTTAAATGGAATCTTAATAAACAAACTTATATTAAAAGTGAGACAGTAATCTTAGTTACAGCGATATAACCTGCTCAGATTACTTTTTTTTTTTTTTACTCCGTGTGTGTGTGTGTGTGTGGGTTTCTCCAACCATACCTAATGACTCCTCCCACTGAAAGAATTCCAGAGCTTATTGGTGGAACTCTTGCTAAGAGAGGAAGAGTCCTCCCCCCATCCCCCTCAGTAAACACTGTTACCATATAATTTTTAAAAGTCCCTCAAGAAGGTGTACCAGGGAAACCTGTGTCCAACTGTACATGCATATCTTAAATCTCCGTAAGTGCTCGTCAAATACCAGGATAGTGTCAGTTTTTACCGCTTTTTCTCGATATCAATACATAGCAGTGGAATAAAATTCAGCTGTATTATTCAAGTTAATGAAATATTCCTGAAAAGAGCAAGGTGAATACACTTAACAACTACCGGAAAAGTAAGCAACGACAAGAAACAGCAGAGACATTTAATATATTTAATCTCTGCATCATATCTTTAATAATCAAATAAAAGGTTATATCATAGTTCCTGTATAAGTTTCTTTGAGTCATGAAGATCTGAAACATTCATGTAAGCAGGCATCATTACATACCTCATGTATAATATGCCTGAGCTCAACATGCCTTTTAGATAAAAGTATATAACTTTTCTTTCCTTGGGATTTTAGTAAAAAATAATTATATAGAACCAAAGTCTAATGTAGCTTGCCACTGAAAATTTGACGGATCATTTAAATATAAATTGGACGCTTCTGGAGGAATTATTTCTCCCATAGTAAGTTCCATTAGCGCTCGCAAGTTTTGTTAAGGGCAACAAATCTTATCAGCCAGCACGATGAATGACATCGTTATGTGAATCAGCTGACTTTTAGCAGTCGTTTAGTCGAACCCATGTGAGACAAATCAAGCCGCTTACAAGAACTGCTCATTTTAGAGTCGATATTCATTAAGCAGTTAGTGCCCAAGTTGAACTCAAACACCTCTGTACAGTTGTATCTGGCTTGAGCCGGCTTTCTTCGCTGCTTCTCCTTCATTTCCGAATCATTCAGCCTTCAGCTTTTTAGTCTAGCAGGTGCTTTTTAAATTGTTTTGTTTTTATGTATATTTTTGTGAATTTGTTGAGACTCTTTAAGTCAAAATTACATTCCATGTATTTTTAAGCTGTGTTCTTTTCTCTTTTAGCCTTGATGATGTAACTATGTGTTACGAAACGCGACGGCAATAAATGTATCACCTTCTGATGACCAGTTATCTCCTTCTCACCTGTGCCTTATCAAGATAAGATGAGAATAGAGAGAGATAGATTAAGATAGAGATGAGATCGATATATATATATAATATATAGATAAGAGATGATAGAGATATGATATAGATGATAGGATATATAGACTATACATATATATATATATGGAGTATTAGTTAACAATTATTATTATATTTTTTTTTAATATAATATATACATATATATATATATATATATATATATATATAATATATTATATATAATCTATATTATATATAGATATATATATAGATTATATTATATTATTTATATATATATATATATATATATATATGATATATGTATTATATTTTAACATATAAATATATATTATATATTATATATATATATATCTATATATGATGTTTATATTATATATATATCTAAATATATATAACATTTAGATATATTATATAATATATTATATTAAATTATATAAATATATAATTATATTATATATAATAATATAATCTTATATAATATTATTAATTATATATATTATATATATATATATATATAATAAATATATATATAAATATAGTATATATATATATATATATATATATATATAATATATATATATATATATATACAAATATATATATATATATATATATATATATATATAGATAATATATATAAAATATATAATTCTCACATCCGTGACTCATATAAATTACGTCATTGATAAAGTTTTCGTTCTACCAACGCTTAAAAATATTAAAAGAAGATTATCAGTGGATTAATGATCTAAATTGGCTCACCTGTGATGGATCTCTGGTATAAATACCACCTTTTCTGTAACTTTTCTAGTCACTGAAATATTATTAGTACCTTTCTCTCCTTATTTGGCTTTTTATGGACTCCTTTTATCATATATATATATATATATATATATATATGTATATATGTATTATATGTATATAATAGATATATATATATATATATATATATATATATATATATATATATATATATCATTCGAGCTACAAATGTCCTTTAATATCTAATTCGCTCTACCTCTGAACTGATATATATATATATATATATATATATATATATATATATATATATATATATATATATATATATATATATATATAATAAATAGATATACATAATAATAATAATAATAATAATAATAATAATAATAATAATAATAATAATAATAATAATAATAATAATAATAATATAATAATAATAATAATAATAATATGCTTTATTTCAGCTCAGGGCCATATACATTGAATATACAAAATACAGACTGTAACATACACAATCTAGATACATGAGACATGATAAAACAGAAAAAGAAAATGAATAATCGGCACTTATCCACAAAATAGCTGAGGTAGCATAAAAGCTAGTAATCATCATACTGGTAATAACAGTAATAATATTGGTGAGAAAAAAAAATGCATTGAGAGGTTTAAAAAAAAAAAAAAAAAAATAAAAAGCAGTTAGTGCACATATTATATAACTTAAATTTCAACTAGAGACCTTAGGTGGTTACAGTAGTCAGGTCCAGAGGGCTAAATACATAAATTAAATGTAAATAAAACTTTAACTTGATAGTAATCACAGTAATAATAAAAAATTAGAATATCAGCAATAAATGTAATAATGACAAAAACTGCAGATGATATCTTGCCAATACAGAGATTAAGTCCTTTATGGGACAAAGGCCTCATTTTCCCATCTTTCCCACAATTTAGATTTTCTTCTTGCTTCACTCCTTAGGATGCTTTGTATGAGGGAGTTACTGCTGTTTCTCACTCGGGTTACCAGACTGGACACTGTTCGCCTAACAATGATTTTTAAATTGTCCAGGTGGTTTTCTATGAACATCTGTGTGGCGGAGTGGTAGCGGGGAGTGTTTGTGAAGCGTCTCAGAATGTCAATGTGCACAACAGTGATACGTCTCATGGTCTCTCGGGTATAGTTCGTCCAGAGGGAACACCCATAGATACTGTATCAGTACGAGCGGAAGTGCAGCAGTTTCACGTCTCGGTGACAGAAGGCAAACCTCCTTGCAATCAAGTTGCCAGCTGCACATAGTTTACGACGCCTCTGTTCAATGTCTGTCGTATCTTTAGGTCGTCGGTGATAATGTGACCCAAATACGGAAATTCGTGCATAAATTCCAGCCGATGGTTCCCGAGGAAAATTTGAGGTTCTGCAATATGCTTAAGCGATCTCGGGAGCAGCGACATGCACTGGGTCTTGGTTTCGTTGTAGATTATATCAAATTCCTCTGCATATTGGCGGCAAGTGTCGATGAGTCGTTGGAGACCTTGCACTGATGGGGAAATCAGAACCATATCTTCGGCGTATCAGAGGTTGTTTATAGTTGTTTCATTGACGGTGCATCCGATTAGGAGCGAGTTCAGTTTGACATTCAAGGCATCTGTGTACGTATTAAACAGGTATGGAGAGAGAATGCCCCCTTGCCGAAGCCTGTTTAGGGAGCCGAAGGTGTAAGATAATACGTTACCCCATTTGACACAGAATTGCTGTGTGGAGAACCAGCAATGTAAAATGCCAATTAGATACAGGGGTGTGCCCCTTTTATGCAGCTTCAGGAGGAGCTTCAGGTAGTTTACTCTGTCAAATGCTTTTCTCACATCTACAAAACAAAGGAAAACAGGAGAGGCTGATGATAGGTAGTAGTTCAGCAATTCTTTCAGTATGTAGATGCAGGTGTCGGTTGAGTGGTATGCTTTAAACCCGAACTGGTTGTCAGTGGTGTGTAGAAAGGGGAGAAGTCTCACTAGAAGAACAGACTCAAGTATCTTTGATGCGATCGTTGTGATTGCAATCGGCCGGTAGTTGCCAGGGTCAGCTGCGTCCTTTAGCTTGTTTTTGATTAATGGTATCAAGTGAACTAAGAGTAGGGAATCTGGAAGAAACCGGTGAATTATGCACGCATTGAATAGGGCAGCTAGCAAAATGTAAATTATCGGATGGCAGAATTTGAAGGCCTCTGCAGGAAGACCATCACAGCCGGGCGATCTATTATTAGGTAGGCTGTTTATGGCATCGCTGATGTTACCTGGCGTAATACGGTCTGCAAAATGAAATTGAATGTTGTCAGTAAGGAGGTTGTCTACATCCCTTCGGGAATCTTAATCATTTATGCAGTTCAGGATATTGTTGAAGTGATCACCCCACATTCTTTCAATAGCTTCGTCTCCGACTTCCCCTACTCTCTGTGATAGCTTTTTAGTTTTGGGATTTAAGGACCGGATATCTTTCCAAAGACGAGGATAATCACCAGATTCTAAGTTTCAAGACATTGCATCGGCTCTTAGTTGTTTTTCATTTAACCTGCAGTGCTTAAGAGCAAATTTGAACTGCGCTCTCGCCTGTCTCATTAGTAATGCAGTGTGCCCTTCCCTGGGGCTACCATTTTGCCTCCACAGTAAAAACATTTCTCGTGAGTAAGTATACAGATCTTTAACCAAGTCATTCCATCCAGGTATTTTACGAGAATTACCTTGACGAAATCTGTAGGCAATCCTGCCCGAAGCAAGCATAGCGGAGATTATGTTCGAATAGAATTCGTTCAGATCCCTCTTGTGGTGGTCATTTCTACAATTTGTGTTAGTACAAAGTAAGGCATCTACCGGTTGAACTATTTACCGCAGCCTGGTTTCCGTGGTCGCCCTAAAGTATCTGGTTTTCTGTTGGTTTTTAAAATCCCAGTTTACCGCTGGTGGGCGATCAGAGGGGGTTCACAGTAGGGAGGGATGGGGTACTGAATGACACCTGTAATGGGATGTGATCGTAGCCTGTTGCAAGATTATAGCGAATATTGCAGGTCCTAATAGAATCATGAAGTTGTGGAGATGTGATGCAGTGGTCCAGCCAGGAAGTTGTAATAGCGTCCGCTCTATTATGTACATATGAATAAGAGGAGGGAGGGAGGAGCATTACATCGCTAATTTGGAGAGCATGATTTTGACAGAAGCGAGTAAGTTCATTATAAAATTGTTTTGTGGGGTGAGAATTAAGGTCCCCGATTATACAAATATGATCAGCAGGAGAATCATGAATAATACTGTGTAACTCCCCCAGGATCATGCAGTAGTGATCAAAACTATTGTTATTTTCCCATGGCATATAAACATTAATAATTAGGATATTAGAGTTCCCTACTGTCACTTGAAGCCCCAGTAATCTGTCACACCTGTGGGTCATCACCTTTATCGTATTGTCTAACGATTTGTGCCACAGGAAAGAAAGGCTTCCTTTCGGGCGACCAGCTAGGATTTGATCTGTAACTTGCATCGATGAAGTCGAGAAGGTTCTGAAGTCTTCATGAATTGAATCGCAGATGGCAAGGTCATGTGGCCAGAGGAGCGTTTCTTGCAATGCAATGATGCCTTTGAAGTTTTTGCAGAACATGTTTAGGAGAGGAATGTTCCGCTTGAGGCCAAAAATATTCCAAGAGATTATGTTTCATGTATCCATGGCTACTCACGAAGATGGGAGATGAATGCGCTGATCATTTGGGTGGATGGGGGGCCTTAGCCAGGTGGGGGAGTGGGCATTCACTCGCCGTGGGGAGTTGACTGGCACTTGCGGTGGAAATGACCCTGGTTGGAGTGTCAGTAAGTTCCCCTGGGGGGTGGTTGATCCCGGATTAGTTTGTATCTTGAAACTAATATATTAGGACCGAAATTCTCGCCTTTAAGAACGTCGAGGTGTTGAAATAGGCAGGTAATCCTGTAAGCCACTTTATGTTTAATCCTGCATGGGAGTTCGTGAGAGATGAGTGGGTCAGAGCCAGTGAGAAACTTGACTCTCTCCATATGGCATCTAACGTCACGATGAGCGCAGATTGTGAATTACTACATGACATCTCTTCTCAGGTGTCGGGCGAGGTGAAACACGAATGTTGGGCTCCGGTCCAGCAGCCAAACGGAAGGTTCTTCTCTTCTTTCTGCTTGTTTGTATCTGCCAGCCGCCAGACCCCTCATGATCAGTTTCATCTGCATCTACGATGCGGGGTTGGGGGGGAGAGATAGGGTGGGGAGGATTACAAGGGCTAGTAATCATCACCGGAGATATCTTCCACCGGAGGTACTGGGGAGGGAGAAGAGGTTGGGGGACCAACAGTCCCCTTGGAACGGGGCACTTCCGTGTTGCTGGGAGGCGAGGAAAAACTGGATGCCGCATTCGTAGGAGTCTGGTGGCTATCTGTGCGATTGTCTATCGATCCCTGCACTCCTTTGATCGCATCCCAGATCCGTGTGAGGTTATTTGTTTCCACCGTTTTAAGGCTGTTTAGGGATTCCTGTAGTCCTTTGATCATGTCCCAGATTCTTGATAATTTATCATTTGTCTCCTCAATTTTTTCCGAGATTTTTCCAATTATTTCTGAGAGAGATTTTGCTGTTTGGAAGGCATTTTCTGCCGTGTGGTACACCGCAGGTATGCTTAGGTCAGCAGGCCCCTTTGGAGGCAGGTTGTAAGGGTCATCGGCGTAGATTTCCACCGAGTAGGTCCTTAGCCACTTGGTGATATAAGATATTTTTTTGTGAGAGGACAAGTTCTTCGCGGATCGCTCCTTGAGAATGCTTTCTGGTATCAGATCTTTGCATTTCGTATATGCAACGTTGATTTCCTCATCGGAGAAAGCATCACTGACAGATTGTATAGCGGACTCGACGTCGGAACGGTTCGATTGGTGTTGTATAAAGAAAAGACAATTGTTCGCGAGTACGGAACTTGTGTGTGGGGCACAGGCACCGGTAGGTGCCAGGGTCACTTGCGCAACGGTTGGAGGTTGGTCGGGTGACATTTTTGCGGTAAGGGAGGGGTCAAGCACTAATACATACACTGCATTCTTTTACCCATTTCCCAGGACCAATAGGCCTCGAGTAGCTGTGATTTGAAAGATTTCTAAGGCACTGATTGGAGCAGAAAGAATATTAGAATATTTGCCGTTGCAAAACACTCTCAGGCTTACACGCCGGGTATTACGTGGAGACACTATTAACACATTGCTTACTATAAGAGGTATAATCACCAAGGGCGAAAACCCCTTCTTTTCTGTGAAGAAACGCGAGAGAGACCTCCAACACGTCCACCCCCACACACAGGCCTAGTAAAGGTATAAGCCACGAAGGAAAAATAAACAATGGATTTTCTGCAAAATCTTTTGACTCAACGTCCTTTACCCAGCAGACAAACTTACTTAACATGAGAAATTGAGAGTGCAGGAAAGGTCGTATAACTGACAGATAGGGATTATAAGGAGATTAGTACCTAGAATCCAACACACCTGGAGAATGAGTAACCTTTCCAAACAAGCATAAACATGGGTACAATTTATGAACAAAAAGATTAAGTTCAACTGCTCAGACACAGGAACAAGACAATTAAAGGATTATACAGAGCGACAGCTGACCATTTAGATCTTTGGTAAACAAAAACTTATTCACAAAACATATTAAACATACATATACAAAGAAAATATCTCTAAGACAAATAATTTGCATTTAAGTCTGTAATTATATCTTTGAGGTCATTTTTAAACATGTTACAAATACAAGGGTCTGTATATATATGATCCATCTTCATATTGTAATATGCTAAAGTTGCAAGCAAAGATTGCACGTCTTGGATATGATTTAAGTTACTGGAATGTTCATTCACTGACGTCATAAGCTCGTTAATTGATTCTAGTTGTTTGTGAAGTTCAGAAAAAATTAATTCATGTTCGTGCTGTAATATTTCAATTCCCTTATTCTGATCGTTAATTTTAAGACGATTAGAGATACTTAAACCTAAGCCTGCTACAGAACCGAATAGATTAAGTGCAGCAAATATAAAGGGGTTACGTCTTCCTACACTGGTGTGGGGAACGGTCCACATAAGGATATCGCGTGCTAAGCATTCTGTTTCAGCCGTCTTATTCTGCAAATCAAAGGACATTAATTCAGCGATACCCAAGGTATGAGCAAGTGGGTGTTCGTCGCTTGAAGGAAAGTAGGTTCTGTGCAGTTGATTCAGTGACTCAGCAATTCGATATAAGTCGGATTTCAAATTGATGACATTGCTTTCTGGCAAGAAAATAGCTTATATATCAACTTCTAGTACAATGTTAATTGCCGTAAGGAAGAGATCTTCGATTCTTTCAATGATTGAGCCATGATTAAACTGAATACTTTTTATTTTGGAACCAGTCCCACACGAGAAAAATGCCTGAAAAATCAATACCAATACAAACAAGACAAGCTACATGTTGGAACCTGCAAATAGCCAATTATATGTAATTACTCATGTTTAAAATTAACCATCACATGGAATAAATTGGTATACAGATAAAAATGCTTATTTATAAGATATATTTTTTCACACAAGTTTTGTGTATACAAGGTTATCATATAAGTTTTATATATACATACACACACACACACACACACACACACACACATATATATATATATATATATATATATATATATATATATATAATATATATATATATATATATATATATTCCTTTCCTTTTTTCATACTACCCTTAAAAGATTAACATCGGACATGTGATATGGGAACAGTCCTGATATCAGTAGGTTTATCTACGCTCTGAACTTTAAGCCTATTTGCCGTTAGCATTTCGAGGATGATAAATAGTCCTTAGAATTTAGGCGTTAGTTTATAGTTCAGACCCTTGCGTACGTATATTTGTACATAGATTAGATCACCTACTGCATATGGTTTTGTTTGTTTGGCAGTTTTATTGTGATTATTTTTCATGATTATTTGAGCTTCTTCAAGATTCTTACGAAGTATATTGAACCTGCTTACAATAGCATTCATGATATCCTTTATAGGACTGGATAAATTGTTTGTGGGTGTAAGAATGTGAAAGGGGGTCCTAGCGGGTGTGCCGTATAGTGCTTCATGTGGCGACATTTTGAGAAGTGTGGTAGCTGTGGTTAAGAGTGCGTAAGACTGCGGTGATTGAGATATCCCAATTGGGGTCCATACCCCCGAGTGTGACCCGTAGGATATTGAACACCTTCCTATTCACCCATTCTACTAACCCGTTCAATTCAGGGTGATAAATCATGGTATTGATTTTCTTTATGCCTAGGAATTCGCACGAGGAGTTAAGAAAGTGATTATTGAATTCTCCACCAGAGTTGGAGATTATCATATGTGGAATTCCGTGTTTACAATTATAAAATTCATAAAACGTTCTTGCGCATTCAATCACAGTTTTGTTTTTCAAAGGTATTAATTCTGTGTATCTGGTCAAGGGATTGATTAACACTAAGAGGTGCCGATTCCCTCTGTCAGACTCGTAAAACTCTGTTAATAAATGTAAGTGTACCCGTTCAAAAGGTTTGTTTGGCATGGGGTAGACTCCAAGGCTGACAGGTGTCTTAGTATGCCCTTTGATTTCGTGGCAAGTGTGACAATTGTTTATATGTTTCTTTATATCTGTACTCATCGTAGACCAGTAGATTAGTGATTTAGCTTTTTGTGACATGATAAAGAACCCAGGATGACCGTGTAGGTGGTTGGAATGCAACCAATTTAGGACAGTCGGTATAAGTGAGATTGGTTCTACTACCTGGTCGTTAGTTGCCTGTGGTGTACTTCGGGGTTTTTCCCGTCACGGATCTACACAGAATATTATCCTTGATTAGGTAATTCTGTTGCGAATATTTTAAGTATTCTTTTTCTTTAGGATTTCTGTTCAAAGCATCTATTATTTAACTTTACTCAGGTCTTTCCTTTGTTCAGTATGTACCAATTCAGCGCTCCAACCCATGTTTTCAGCATTCGCTATTGTTTGAATTAATTTTCTTGTTCGAACGCTATTTTAATGGTTTATATGGGTGTTTCAATATCTTCTAACTCAGCTAATGGTTCTGAGTATGTTGGTGCGGGGTTGCGGGTTAATGCGTCAGCGATGATATTTGCTTTCCCAGGTCAATATCCAATCTTTGTGCTAAAGTCCTGAATGATCATATGCCACTGGGTTGTTTTTGGGCTGTGATTAAAGCCTTTGAAGAAGTCGGTGAGGGGCTTATGGTCAGTTAAGACCTTAAGAGGATAACCATAGATTATGAATTTGAAATGTACTAATGAATTAGCGATAGCTAGCCCTTCCTTGTCTATTACTGTGTATTTACTTTCAGAGGGCTTCAATTTACGTAAAAAAAAAGCTATCGGGAAATGCTGTTTATCATATTGCTGAAGTAGTACCCCTCCTACCTCCTGATCTGAGGCGTCATTTGCGATAAAGAATTCCTTACTGAAATCAGGAAATTTTAAGGTAGGTGAGCTGCATAATTTCTCTTTCAAGGTATCAAACGCCTATTGGTGCGTTTCAGACCATATAAAATTTGCCCCTTTCTTTGTAAGATCAGTTAAAGTAGCTGCGATTAGTGAGTAGTTGGATGCAAAGCGCCTATAATAACCAGAACACCCTAGAAATTGTTGTATTCCCTTAACATTAGTAGGTACCGGAAAGTTACGGATAGCCGACACCTTATCATGGACCACCTTAAGACCTTGACGAAATACCGTAAAGCCTAAATAGACTAGTTCAGTCTTGAAGAACTCGCACTTGGAAATTTTGACTCTTGAATTATGTTGTCTTAATCTCTGGATAACCAGTTAAAGTTTATGCAAGTGCTCTTCTAAGGTATTAAAAAAAATTACAAGATCGTTCATATAGGCATGAAGAATTTCACCTAGCAAGTCACCAATCACTATATTAATCATTCTGGTAAATGTGATCGGGGCGCAACATAAGCCAAAAGGCATACGCAAAAATTCACAGTGTCCCCTGGATGTGCTAAATGCAGTGTAAGGTGTACTATCTTTATCTAAGGGTATCTGGTGAAAGCCTTTGAGTAAATCCAACGAAGTGAAGAACTGATTCTGGCCTAACAGGGATAAGATATTGTCGGTACATGGCACCGGAAAATGATCAGGAATCGTTTCCTTGTTTAAGTGATGGAAATCTACACAAATTCGCCAAGTCTGATCTTTTTTGGGCACAACAATTAAAGGAAAGTTATAAGGACTGTTTGATTTCCTAATAACCCCTTCTAGCATTTTATCTACTTCTTCATTGATTTCATTCTGAAATTTCATAGGGAGACGGTACGAGGGTACGTAAATAACTTTATTCTTGTCCTTTAACTGTATGTGGTGTTCAATGACATCTGTTTTTCCTAGAGATCCCTCACTAGTGGAAAAGACATCGTGATATTTAGACAAAAGTTCAAAAAATTCCTGTCTGATCCCCTTATCTTGGGTGTCTGCATTGATTTTACTTTTGATTGATTGTAAGAGGGACTCGTCGACAGTGGGATGAGCGGGATTAATTTCAGCGACGGTAAGAAATCAGTATTTATACACTTCGGTATCTAAGATATGCTGATTTTGTTTGATGACTAAATCAGTATTCAAGTGGTTACAGACTTCAATCTTGACCTGATGCTGAGAGTCAACAGTGTACAATGCTTGTGTTATGGAAAATCTGTTAATTTTTAGAGTGCCTGGAAGGATTAAGATTTCTGATCCTGGCAAAGTTTTCCAATCGTGCACTGAGAGACACAAGGGTGTATTCGGTTCGAGAGATTGCATGTAGGTTGCCAGTACAGGTTTAGGAGAATTATGTTGGGTGGCTTGGATAATATCATGGTTCATGAGACAGGTATCTGGTTCTTCAATGTACGTTACTGTTTGATTGTCTATCTCCTTTTTGTCCAAAATGGATTTTAACGTGTTTGAAGATTTGTAGAATTTCCCTTTGATAAACAATCCATTCTTTGCAGGAGCTAGAACAATGTTTTGAATGCACATAGATGGATATCCTACAATTGCAACTGGATACATATTAATGTGCTGAACAACTATAAAGGTATTGGTAAGCGTACGCTTACCCACCTTGTACTGAACCTGCGTTACGTCTACGGCACTTAGTTCATTATTTTCGATGCCCGATAGGCGGACATCGGACTTCTCAACAGGGAAGTTTGAAAACAAGTGATGAGTCCGTAGGTCTATTATGTTACGTGGACTACCGGAATTAAAAAACAATGTAAAAGGTTGATATTCTAGACTAACTGCATGCAAAGTAGAGCGTAATTCATAAGTACTAATGATAGCATAGATTCTATGAAAATCTATGGGATCCCTCACTGACTTTTTGGATGTGGTCGTGTGCTTCGTAGGAAAATTTTATGTTTCACACAGGTCTTCTAGATAATTAAATTTATTATTTGATTCAAAAGATGATGATTTGGACTACCTAACATCATTCCCTCCACCCCCACCCCTCCCCCCACCCCACCCCCCGCTGGAGTTATTTACATGGTACTTGATTTGCTTTGGACACTTGGAAAATTTGACTGGCTTTGATTGTTTTGGGTAGACTGATTAAGAACCGAGTTCCCGGAAGACCGATTTGCTTGTTTCTGATTCCGCGCTGCATTACCCTAAGTTGATTTCTTTTTGTAAATGTTTGGATGTTTCTTGTTGTTATCATTTGCTATGTACTGTGTATTTTTAGCATTACCCTGCAAATGGTTGTGTGCATTACAACGAGCATATGCATGACTTGTGGTATTGTGAATAGAGCAAAAACGTGTGCGGCAGTTGTTCATCATATGCCCTGTTCTCTTACAGTTAAAACAAGTTATCCCAACCATATTACTGCTAACTACATTTACCTGCTGTGGTTTATTTTCATTCTTTGAGAAAGCTTGGACAAGAGAGGGGTCTAAATCTGCACAATTAGACATTTGTTTCTTAACTTGTTTGTATATGTGCAATTCTGTACTGCAGGCATTAGTTTTTCATCAAAACACCATATCAAGGCTTCTGGCAATATAGCTGATATGAAAGTTAAATATATGAGCTTGACAAAGTCTTTGCAGTTATTTTCTTACCACTGACCCAACTTGACTGATTAAATTGATCCATGTATTCATTCAGATGGTCTGCAATGCGTGCTGCCCGGTCAACCAAGCTAAGATTAGTCATGGAGACAATTTTGTATATATTACGCAAAGCTAACACTTCATCCAGCGCTTCCTCACTGCCATATACTGAGCGTAGCTTAACTTTAAATTCCTTCCATGTTTTTGCTTCTTGAAAGGAAACTCCCCTAAGGTATGACCAAGCATCCCCTTTAGCAAATCCAATGAAGCTTTTAGCTTCCTGAAGCTGTAGGGAAGGCAATGGATATGCATTTTGCTTTCAAATGAACATCTACTAATGAGATCCAGGATTCTACCCCTAGAGTTAAAAACCATTAACGAGCCCTTGTAAAGGAACGATGGCGGATCTCGCATTAACTAAAGTTGCAACAGGATTACTGGATGAAGCCAGTGCAGATGACTCTGAGGAAACGGCTGTAGCCATTTTAAAGCTAGTTCTCTTACGATCACTTCGCCTATTAGCAACCCTATCAAAGTATCTATATGAATAAACATGTCCACTACGTAAACGCATATGCTATGTAAAACACAATGAGGAACAGAAATAGTATGGTTTCACAATACAAGATGATAATGTAAGGCACATAAGATATAGTAAAATATGTCAGTAATACCTCTGAAAAAGAAGAGTTGGCGTATATGACAAAGATAAAAACCTGCAAGAAAGTGTTAGCAAAAATGACAAAGATAAATTCCTGTAAGAAAGTAAGGTTATTAGCATGTCTCCTCACTCACCCAGGAACAGCGATCTGCCGACCTGTGATAATGGCGTGGTGAAATCTTGCTTACACAATGAACGAATAAAATAGGTCTACTTAGCTGCGTTATATGGACCTGCTCCAGTGTTGATGAGTTACATCATCTGATCAGGTGTTGCTTGTCCTTGGTACCTTGATTTTCTTGCTTTGTTTCGGCTGACAATTTCGGGATCCGTTGGATAAATTTGTTTGTAGAACAGCTGATTCCTACTCCGGTGTTTTGTTGATGATTCTTCGCGGAAGTCTATGTTGCGTGTTTGTTCTTGAAGTTTTATGATATCAATGAATGAACAGGACTTATGAAAAAGAAGCCAATTGATAAAATGTATGGCTAATATATTTGATAATGCAGATGAATTCACTCCATCGAAGTATTTTTAGGGTACGTTGAGCTCTCATGGTACTGCAACGCCGCTGCCTGTCATATGATGAAGCCTTGAGTGGCTGTATTAAGTTGCTTCCGTTTTGACATCATAGAAAGTTTCCATTATATGTAAAAGGTTACTACTGCTCACCATTGTAATAAGGGACTGGACACACTTGTGTGTTAAAGTGTCCGTACACAGTCCTCAGTTTGTACTTGCAGGCTTGTGAATGCAAACAGCTGTTGATAATCTCCGTCTCTCTCTTTTCATCTCTCTCTCTCTCTCTCTCTCTCTCTCTCTGCAGGCAGGAAGGATATATTCTTTAATTCTCTTTCATCATATATTCGGAGGATGTCGGGGAAACACGGAATTAGCCAAAATATATGTATTTTCTTAGCAGTTACATCTTGAGATAGACCTTTCAGAGAAGAGCATTGATATATCTGAGATAGTTGGAAGACGAAGAA
Source organism: Macrobrachium nipponense (assembly GCF_015104395.2). Taxonomy (NCBI): domain Eukaryota; kingdom Metazoa; phylum Arthropoda; class Malacostraca; order Decapoda; family Palaemonidae; genus Macrobrachium; species Macrobrachium nipponense. The sequence goes on from NC_061100.1 coordinate 72,655,923, forward strand.
GAAGTGGTGTCTTACAGGTATGTACAGTGCAATAGGTTACCAAACCTAACAAAAGATTCGCGTGTACAAACGAATAGTTCTCGTGAGAGCAAAAGTAGGTTCCAAGAGCGGAGGAGGTTTCCGTTCGTATGTTTGTTGTTTTGAATATCTAGCCTTCGTTCGCATCCTGTCTCGATAATTTTGGGCAATTCTTTCCTCGTCGACCTGTGACCTGATTTGCAGTTATGCTTTTACTCTAGGGAATGTATTACATTTCTTTTTATCATGGAATTGATATGCTTATCATTACACACACACACACACACACACACACACACACATATACATATATATATATATATATATATATATATATATATATATATATATATATATATATATGTATATATATATATATACATATATATCAAGCATTAACCTACCTCGCCACCGCAAGAGATATAAGTTTATGCCACCTCCCATCTCAAATACCTGCCGCGCTCAGGTATTTTTTGTTTTGGAGACTGCATCAAGCCCATCTCGTCCTCCGTAGCGTGGTAGTGCTTTTGCCCGCACGTAGTCATTATATAAGTCTATCACATTACCGTGATTCATATACATATATCGACCTACAAATGTCCTTTAATATCTAATTTGCTCTACCTTGGAATTAATATATTTTCATATATGTTTAACCGAGGTGAATTTATTAAGCGATAATAGAATTGGCGGCCGACAGGTGCGAGCCATCGACCTCTCAATTCCAGGACTGGCAGTGGAGCCTTAGCCAACCTCGCCACCGCAAGAGATATAAGTTTATGCTGCCTCCCATCTCAAATACCTGCCGCGCTCAGGTATTCTTTTTGTTTTGGAGACTGCATCAAGCCCATCTCGTTCTCAGTAGCGTGGTAGTGCTTTTGCCCGCACGTAGTCATTATATAAGTCTATCACATTACCGTGATTCATATACATATATCGAGCTACAAATGTCCTTTAATATCTAATTCGCTCTACATTGGAATTAATATATTTTCATATATGTTTAACCGAGGTGAATTTATTAAGTGATAATAGAATTGGCGGCCGACAGGCGCGAACCATCGACCTCTCAATTCCAGGACCGGCAGTGGAGCCTTAGCCAACCTTGCCACCGCAAGAGATATAAGTTTATGCCGGCTTGATGCAGTCTCCAAAACAAAAAATACCTGAGCGCGGCAGTTATTTGAGATGGGAGGCGGCATAAACTTATATCTCTTGCGGTGGTGAGGTTGGCTAACGCTCCACTGCCAGTCCTGGAATTGAGAGGTCGATGGTCCGCGCCTGTCACCGCAAATTCTATTATCGCTTAATAAATTCCCCCTCGGTTAAACATATATGAAAATATATTAATTCCAAGGTAGAGGGAATTAGATATTAAAGGAAATTTGTAGCTCGATATATATATATGAATCACGGTAATGTGATAGACTTATATAATGACTACGTGCGGGGAAAAGCACTACCACTCTATGGAGGACGAGATGGGCTTGATGCAGTCTCCAAAACAAAAAATACCTGAGTGCGGCAGGTATTTGAAATGGGAGGTGGCATAAACTTATATCTCTTGCGGTGGCGAGGTTGGCTAAGGCTTCACTGCCAGTCCTGGAATTGAGAGGTCGATGGTTCTCGTCTGTCGGCCTCCAATTCTATTATTGCTTAATAAATTCCCCCTCGGTTAA
>NC_061100.1:72660119-72662619 GCF_015104395.2 Macrobrachium nipponense
CAGTTGAACAACCAGACCACCTTCACCCCCATGTATCTTTCTTAAGCCTATATTTCTGTTTACATTCTTTTAGTTTTTGTTTATCTCTTACCAGTGCTCCTCAAATATTTTTTAACTTTGTATTTTTCTAATTTAATTATTAGTTTTTTGTTTTAAATTTCTATCTGAACTTTTAATTAACGTATGTGCTTATAATGTCTCGTGTTGTTTTGTCAATTGTTAGTGTATTTTTATCTATGTGTGAAGTTTTGGTTTTCATTTTAACTATTTTGTAAATAATTTGTAGACAACTTCCAAATCAATTTAATTTATATTGGTCATTATCTATTATACCCTGAAGATGCATTCTGCTGAATGCGAAACGCGTCGGAATAAAGTGTAATACTTCGCCATGTTTTTTCCTGCTCCCTGTGGCTAATGACTCGAAGAATCTCAGATGGATTTACCGAATCCGGGCTATAAGTACCTTCAGAGAGGCCTGGTTATGCTGGCACATCCTTCATTTCATGTTCCTGGATAGCTAAATACATTAAAAGAGATGAATCCTTTGTTAAAAGAAACTGGAATAAAAATCCACATGACTGTCATTGCAAAAAGAGTGAGAATCTTGGAAGGCCTGAACTCCTTTTTCAGGAGTCAAAAGACATCATAGCTGAGGCTGTGGGTAGACCAAGAAAGTCTAATTAAATTGGTGCTGAACTAGAAACAAAAAAGGGAAAGAAGAGAAGTTATAGTGCTGTATATCATGAGTTGAAAAAATCTGGAATCAAGCCATTTGATGAAATCTTCATTTACACAGTCAGGAAGCCAAATCATAAAAATGACATCATTTGGATCATCAATGAAAAAGGACAATCATGGAATGGCGAATATTTCAGGGAAACTGTGCTTACTGGTGGAGTATTTCCTTTGCTGGAAGATCCTGAAAATGTGTCATCTGTTGAAGAAGTCACATTTTTGCATGATAAGGCACTATGTTTCAAGGCTCTTCAAACACAGGAGCTGCTTCGAAACTGGTATCGAATTCTCGTCAATTGAATTTCCAAGTAGCTCCCTGACCTTAATGTGTGTGAAAACATTGGTAGTATTAAAGGATCCTGTTGAAGCATACACAGTGAACTATGATGGTATACCAAGCCTCGACGACCTCCGAAGAGAGGTGGCCAAAGTACTCAGGGAAATGGAGTTTGAGTCTCAGCTTTTTTGCGATTTGCTGAAATCATACCCCTCAAGAATGCAGGCAGTGGTACAGGCAGATGGAGGCCACACAAAATATTAAGTACTCCGAGAGAAACTTAAAAAATTACCTGTTCTGAATTACTTTTGTTTTTGTCCATATCAATTTTAGTTTATGCTGTAGAGGGGAGGGGGCCCTCTAATTTCGAAACACCCTGTATATATATATATATATATATATATATGATATTATATATATATATATATATATATATAAATATATATATATATATATATATATATATATATAAATATATATATATATATATATATATATATATGTGTGTGTATGTGTGTGTGTGTGTAATATATATATATATATATATATATATATATATATATATATATATATATATATATATATATTATATATATATATATATATATATATATATATATATATAAATATATATATATATATATATATATATATATATATATATATATATATGTGTGTGTATGTGTGTGTGTGTAATATATATATATATATATATATATATATATATATATATATATATATATTACACACACACACACACATACACACACACACACACACACACACATATATATATATATATATATATATATATATATATATATATATATTATATATATATATATATATTACACACACACACACATACACACACATATATATAAATGTGTGTGTGTGTGTGTGATATATATATATATATATATATATATATATCTATATATATATATATATATATATACACTATAACTTTTCTTTATGATACCCAGCATGCCTACGTCAATCAATAATTACAGAATTATCTTAATGTCGAGGCGGGGCTATTTCTAGTTCTACAGCAGTTAACGGCATTATAGAATCAATTTCACATCTCTTTGAAAGAAATTTCTTTTTTATCATCTTCGATAAAAACATATGATGTTCTGAATGTGTAGGCCTTGTTTATCTGTTTCTTAGTAGGGTTTAAAGTTTCTGCTGAGTTTGACTTTGGATTTTCAAGGGACCTTAATATAATATCTAATTTTACTACACTTGCATATTTAATTGGTAAGTATATTTTACATAATGTATCATACTAAGAGTATACCACAATCAAAATCTACATGTATGTTGATATCTTGCTCATGAAATTTGAAATGACAATTTTGTACAGTGAGGAAATGAAATTAAAGTAGATACTGTTTCAAAAGTTTTCTCTAGAAAGGTATGTTTCATTTTCTTTCAAGTTTCGTTTTGAAAGATAGACTTCGGAAAATCAAGAATTGGCAG
>NC_061100.1:72667619-72692619 GCF_015104395.2 Macrobrachium nipponense
AAGAGTCACTTTCTAACTAAGAATGAAAAGCTTTAGAATTTGTTTGAAGTGTAAAATGAACCTAAACCATTGGAATGTGCATACTCAGAAATTCTTAAAATTGTTAAAGTTCTCATCACCCTTCAAGTAACTACTGCCAGCAATTAACGACTGTTTTCAGTGCTTAGTTTAGTGAAAACGTATCTAAGAACTACCATGAAAAATGAGCCCTTGAATGACTTGCTTCTCATGGCCTCAGAAAAGGATCTTGTTAGAAATCTTAACTATGACATACTGGTTAATAATTTTGCAAAATTAAGATCAAGGAGGTATCCACTAATGCAGTAGATAATATATGAAATGCATGAAACATATGTTTATTTTGAAATTTCGTTAGATGAACCTTTTCCCAAGCTTAAGATCTTCCTGGTCACATCAACTTTTCTTGTTTTCCTTAAAGACCCTTGTGTAGGAAGTGAGCTATATTCAATGCAACATGTTAAATTGCAGATGTCCTAGCACCAATTCTATAGTTTATTACTTTGTTTGTTCAGAAATTTCCATTACCTTTTCATCTTCATTTATTATCTCAAAATTTTATGTACAGCCCTTTTTAAGGATTAAAAATTCTTAAAATTTCCTTTACAAGTGGCTTCAAATTGCTCTTATTTTGTTAGTATTTCTAAAAGTTTTCTCGGGTGGCCTTACAGCGGCCCCCCGGACCCCCTAGCTGGCTAGACTCAATTCGCTCGCCACCCCTACCCCTATCAGGAGGGGGGGGGCCTCAAATGAACTTTTAACTCGCCCCAAGTAAAATTTAAATGACACCCATGGAGGCAATGACAGGACACAGACCTACGCGTCTATACCTTATATTTTGAGGCAATGCCAGGGTATAAACCTACACGTCAATTTCCATTTTGAGGCAATGACTGGGCTTAGACCTGCTCGTCAGTTTCTTATATTTTGAGGCAATGTCAGGGCGTAGACCTACACGTCAAATTCAAATATTTTGAGGCAATGCCAGGTCAAAGGTCTACACATCAGATTCTTATATTTTGAGGCAATGATGGGGCATAGGTCTACACGTCAATTTCTCTCATTTTGAGGCAATGGTAGTGCATAGGAATACACATCAAATTAATATACTTTGAAGCAATGGCAGGGCTTGGGCCTATGAGTCAATTTCTTGTTGCAAATAATTTTCTACCGATATCTGTTGGAAATAGAGTAGCTTTTAATAAACATAGTAGCTTCGACCCCACTATATATATTGCATAATTCATATGCTGAAATGTACTATACACGTATAAGCGTGTGCATATACACGTACATATGTACTTGGGTCAATGGCCATAGTAAAGGTAAAGCGATGGATGCCTAAACCAATAATATTGCTTGTTCAGCCTTACACGCAACTATTGAACTGCTTTCAATGAATCATATTGAAAACATATTTACAAAAGGGGTAACAAATTATATTACTGTGATGCGGTTTATAATATAAGGTGTAGTATTTCTATGAAAATGAAGGTTATGGCAGGAAGGCATCATAAGATAAAAATTATCGTTCAAAAAGTTAATATGAGATCATCCAAACCAGTCTGCGAGTAGCAAATAATTTAACAGTGTGAGTATTACTACCGTTCGGTGGCAATAACTATGAAAGTATCAACGCCGTGCTGTTCCTCGTTGGACGAGTCGGTTGGTTACATGTTCGACTACAGATCTCAGGGTCTGGGTTCGATTTCCCGCTCTGCCAACAAGGAATCAGAGGAATTTATTTCTGGTGATAGAAATTAATTTCTCGATATATTGTGGCTCGGATCGCTGTAGGTCCCGTCGCTATGTAACCAATTGGTTCCTAGCCATGTAAAAATATAAAATCCTTCGGGCCAGCCCTACGAGAGTTTGATGTGTTATTATAAAATATATATTAAAAAGGCAACATTTTCAGCGTTAAATCCTAAAGTTCTTTTGAATTTGAAAATAAATGGCGTCGGCAGCACCCGACACCAGAACTTAAGTATTCTACAGTGATGTTTGTATGCGCACGTATACGTAGTAGAGTACCGGAGCCGTGACGTTGCGGGTCACGTCATCACGCGCTGGGCCACCTGGCTGTTTTCGCTCCATAAAAAATTTAAATGCCCAGATTTGAATCGCCCATGAAATCATTAATATATGGAACAGAGCATTTAGATCCATATGATTTGATTAAGAAAATTAAGTATTTATATAATGCAACATATAGAACATGCTGCTTAGTTGTCTTGAATTTTTTTCGATAACCAACAAGTATTTTTTACATACTATTGTATAAATTTGTATTTTTCTCAATCAAAATATATGTTTCTCAATGCTAACTTTCCTCTATTTACGATTATCTGGCCGTTTCAAATTCGGCCCCTTTTATTTCTAACGGAGTGAAAACAGAAGTGGCCCAGGGAGAGGTGGTGATTGCGTCATGCTACAGTACTCTCTTATGGAAGTCCTAAGCAAAGAGGCTTAATAACAAAAAAAAAAAAAAAAAAAAAAAAAAAAACGTTTCCTTAGTTGTGGATATAATGCTTCAATTCCGTTAAGCACCAGGAAGAATAAGTTAGCCGAAAACAGTCGTTGTGAGACAAATCCTGGCAACAAGCACCTCAAAATGTACTATGTACAGCTAAGCTCAAATCTGAAGCGACATGATTCTTTTTGTATCATCCAGAATCTCAGACTCAACGTAGCGTTGCCAAGTAGTGTTAAACTTTTTATTTTTTTTATTTCTAATGTCATAAATTTGACAAGTTTGCGAATTTACATCTAGAACTATTTTGCTTATGGTTATATAAATAAATCCCTTTTATGCACTGGTATAATTAGCAACCTGTCTTATTTGAACTATTTTTTTATTACTTAGCTCAAACACGCTGTGAAAGTACCATCAGTGACATGCTCCTCAGGCTGGTCAAAGTACCTACATCTGCATTATAACAGCAGACCTACCTAATAAGCTCAACAATCATAAAACTTTCAAAACTGGAATATGAATTACAATAAGTTTTCTTTGAGTGTTGAAGTTTTTGGCTGTGTTCAAGCTGATTGTATGTTGCAAAATAATTTATAGTCTTGAAAAATCATCTAAGCATTCTGAGATGTAAGCTCTGTTACTAAAGATATTTTTGCAGAGATTATCTGTTCTTTGAGGAATAAAAGATCATTTTAATTACATGGAGAAGATGGCTATTAATTAACATATCTATTAGTATTAATGTCAAGGCCTATGGGCACTTGTTTTTTTTTTACTGGTTTCGAATATTATGTTCTTAAAAATCTTTCTGCTTGCTCTGGTTATATAATTTATTTATTCATAAGGTAACTTGAAGTGCAAGAATGTGCTGATAACTCCATATGCTTTCTGGCCAGATATTACTAATCTTGAGCTGTAAATGGCAAGTGTAATGTATTTATTGTAAGTAAAGAAATCTACACACCTAGGCCTAGGAACAAATTCTTGGCTTTAAGAAAAGAATAATCACATAGGCGAATATTTGCTAGTAAGCCATAATTTTCGAAGTGGTTAAGAAATATAACATAAATACTTTTATTTGAAAAAAAGCCCAATATTCCTCATTGTTGCTACTTGCTGTAGACCTATGCTACACAAGGTGGTTCATGTTGCACCGCCACTCTCATAGTTGTGCACCAGACACTCCACTCACCTGTTGATATTTGCGGACGCATTCTACTTTTCTATTTACTTATTTACATTTTTTTTTCAGCGTTGAGGTGTAAAAACAATCAAATATGACAATTTCAAGTTTTTTGGTTGCAGTGGAAGCAATTTTAATGTTTTGACAAATATTTTTTTTATTTAACATTTGAACTGAGGTTTGATGATGATTATTATTGTTGAATGCATCGGCGATGAGTGTTACAGTTTTGAAAGATATGACAGATTTCACTCATTTGAAACATATTATGGCCTTATTGCATGCAATAGTCGTGTTTTCGCAATGGAATAATAGATGAATATAAAGCACGTTAGGTTGCAAGTTAGTGAATTTTGAACGAAAATCTATGTAGTCATGTAGCATCAGTTCTGAACATAGCTGTACAAACGAAGTTTAGAAAGCAAGCCAAATTACAAGATATGTGAAACCTTAAAAAGAAGGTCAAAGCCGGAGAAGGTCTTACTGATGTTGAACAACTTACAGAAGTTTTACAGGATATAAAAGGAAAAGGTCAAGTGGATATTGTAATTGATGAAAGTGGAACAATCACGATGATCGCTTTCGCAACAAATGAGATGGTGCAAACGTAACTATCTCCATCTTCGAGAACTAATTTTCATGGATGGTACATGCTATATACAAAATTTACAAATACAGCTTTTATCCTATGTAGCACGAATATACTCTCATCCAGGACAACCTTGGTGGTAGTCGAGCAGTCTTATATGCCATTTTAATTGAGAAGTGAAACGGCAGACGTGATAAATTCGCTTATGACATCGTTTTGCAAAATGATGGGGGACGTAAGCCAAAATGACACTGTAATGTTAAATAAAGAACAATAATTTCAAGCTGTTCGAACTGCGCTTCCATCAGCCAAAAATTTTTCTATGAAAGTTTCATACTGTCAAACAACTTGCATATGCTAACTCTGAACAACGTTGTCAGTCATGCTTACAGACTTCAGAACAAGAGTCCGAAATTAAAGCTGAGAATGGAAAGCTCAAGCACGTGCTATCTTCAACCACTTCAGTGTCTGAATGCATTTGAAACAGTTTCCTACAGAATTGTGTTTTAAATGATGACCGAGCACATCAAATGTTTTTACAAAAATGGACGGAGTGTGCTGTGAAACTTATGTCTAAAAACCGCAAAGCACATGAAAATTTGATTATTCTACCCATCCAATCTAATTCACCAAGTAGCCAGCTACTCCTTGTCAATCAATTCTAGTTGTTATGAAGTGGAAATTAATGATCTTGAACGCAGATGTTCATGCAGTTCCAACCAGAGTCAAAGTATACAGGGCCTGCTCACAAGGCGGTACTAAAACCTATCCCCGCCCCTTGTGAAACGTCATCAGTTACAACAGGACTATATCTTTATGAAACGATATTTACGATAACATTTTCATATAACTATTTTTGCGATGGCAGGTTTTTATATAAATTTTCCTCTTATTGCATGTTGCCATATACTACGTTAAAGTACAAAGAATGCTCTTTCAAATGATATATGGCACATTACAATTACGATTACTTTCAAACTCACAAACGCGCACAGAAATAATTATCTACGCACACAAAAATGTGCCATTACTTCATCCGTCAACCTACATACATTCACGTTTCGTAGCGTATCTGACTAAGAGATGGTGATAGAAAGAAACTGAAAAATGGCTAGAAAGCTGATAAAATTTACTATAAAATGCATAAATAAAATGGATAGGTGATCTCAGAAATTTTCGAGGAATTCTAGGTCAAAGATGGACCAAAATTTTTAAATTTTATGTAAATATTTACCACATTTTTCTCACATAAATTTTCATCTTATTACATTTTGCCATATACCATGTAAAAGTACAAAGAATGCCCTTTCAATTGATATATGATACATTACAATTACAATTATTTTCAAACCCATAATCGTGCACAGAAAAAATTGTCTACGCACCCAAAAATTATTAAAAATTAAGCGTTCGTGGGAGACCTGAAATGTAGCCCCGCCCCTTGTGAAACGTCATCAGATACAGCCAGCGAGACTGACGAATACTTTTTTGTACTTTTTCGAAAATATTATAATCGTTTGCAGCATGCATAACCTTTATGTATACAGTTTGTGTTATACGTAAACTTATGTGTTTGGAAGTATATTTATGCGATATGAAGTGCTAATGAGAAATTTGCTGGAAATGTGTTCCCTGTATAATTTTCTTCATCATTTATTCCTTTGATACCTTATATCATATATGATGTAATTCTTATACTTTTGATATTGTTTTCTTTTTTGTGGTCAAGTCGTGCAAATGCAACTGCCATTTCTTTACACTGCCTGTATCCATATTTTCTTTGTATTTATTGCACAACAATAAGTATTCATAATAAGACTTGGAAAATGTGATTAATCTATCATGCTATCCTTTAGCATAAAAAAAAGTTGCTTTTCAAAGTGAGGTATGAACACAGTGACAGAACTAAATACATTTCTTAAGAATTATTTAAAATTTTGATAATATTACTACCTGTGAGAGAGAGAGAGACAGAGAGAGTTGTCGTGTTATAGAAAATGGACTTAAAGAGAATACAGCAAACCAGTATATAGGTAAGTAAATAAATAAGCAAAGATTAAACATATGAAGATAGCTGTAGTAGCTATGTGTGTTCAAACTATTATATTTTGTGCAATAAAACAAGGCTTGGTGACTAAATGAGAGAATGGGTATTAAAAAATCAAACATGTGACCTCTCTACAGATTTTATCATCAATATTTTTGCAAAACACCATGCGATATGAATTATATGTATAAAAACTAAGGGTTCTTTAAGTAATTCAAGCACAGGAAGTGTTACTCTTGTGACGACACAGTATTAGCTCCGCCCCCACTGCCGAGTTGAGCAGACCCTATATACTTTGTATGGGTATTAAAAAACGTCAAGCATGTGACCTCTTTACAGATTTTATCAAGATTTTATAAAAAAAAAACCATGCGATATGGATTAAATGTATAAAAACTAAAGCCTTTTTAAGTAATTCAATGGAGGAGCACGGGCAGTGTTACTCTTGTGGCGTCACAGTATTAGCTCCGCCCCCACTGCCGAGTTGAGCAGATCCTATAATACTTTGACTCTGGTTCCAACTGTCAGCACCGTTTGCCCTGCAAGCACTTTATCGCAGTGTTATGAGAAAGTAATATAGATACAACTACAATTAATACTAATTATAGGTGGCACAACGAAATCACTTCGATACCTTAAGCAACGGTTCCAGAAAATTAGTGATCTATATATCAAACTCCAAGATATCAGTACCCAAGCACAAAAATTCCGACAACCAGAAGAAACCATTCAAAGGATTGCAGCTTTGCTCACAAGCAGCGGAACGCAAGTCTTCCGAATGTGGGAAGAAAATAATGACTGCAAACTTTTAAACAACGATGACGAATCCGATACACATTGCAGTCATCCCCCAACAGAATCCACTTCCATGTCCATCGGAAGAAATTGATTGTACCGTACCATCTACGACGGGTACACAGAAAAAACTGCATTTTTCAGACGAACTAACGTCACTCTCAGAAGGTTTTAACTTGGCAAATGTTCATCTCTCAGTGAAAGAATCTAGAACATTAGTTCGCTTTCATAATTCTAAAGCTGGACAAAAGTGGAAAGGAAGCGACAAGAGTACGAAAAGCGGAAAAAAGACTAGAAAACAATCATTCTTATCCTGAATTTGACGAATGATGCATTCTGTTTATTTTCATGTTTTTTTTTAGAAATACTGTTTTTTTTACTGTAATGACATTGAGAATGTATATTTCAATAAAAGAAAAAAGAACTTGTTACACTATCCTTCCTTCACTAAGAAAATAGCTATGTGGAATAAAAACAGCCGATATAATTGCGTTACTTTCACCAGACGGTGAAAATAATTACGAAATTATCGTCACCGACCGTTGACAATAATTTCGCCTATGATATATTTGCTTTTAAGGGCATTCTTGTAGATGACCCTGTTGTACAAAAGGATACAAAGGAATCAGTAAATTTTCTCTCTCTCTCTCCCTCCTCTCTCTCTCTCTCTCTCTCTCTCTCTCTCTCTCTCTCTCTCTCTCATTACTGGTTGACGGTTTTTATTTTGAATAGTCAGTGAGGCTGATATCATTTTTCCTCGCCCTCGTAACAAATACTTTTGCCGTATTTTTACGTATAGGCGTATTTCATTTCAGTCTGGTGACTACTATTGTACATGAGCGTCCGTAAGAACGTATTTCACGCCCTTGTGATGAATAAGTTTGCCGTATTTGTATACGCGCATCTCATTGCCGACTGACTGGCATTTATATTTTTCAGTCTGTTTGACTGCTTTTGTATTTCGATCGTCCGTGTGGCGAATATTTTATGACCTTGCGGCGACGATTAGTCTGTTGGCTGTTGTTCCGTGGAACCACATGTGGAGTATTCCTGCCCATTTCATGTCCTTCGTGACGATCGATTCCCGTTTCAGGAACCCACTCCAGATCTCATTAAATCTGCGACTTTTAGCACGCATTGGCGTCGAGTAATTCCACCTTTTCGCTTGCAAAGAATGTTTTCATTCCGCCTTAGTGGAATTTAATTGTTGTTATTCCAGGAATTTCTCTTCCGTGCACTCACAAACCCATTCCTCCAAAATGTCGAACAACCCTGCATTAGAGGAAATTATGGCTTTTACTGAAGCAGGGAGAACCGCGGGCCTGAAGCGCCAAGAATGAGCGACTTGGATAGCCGAGGAGAGGGAAAAAGCAAGGATAAAAAGGGAGAGAGAAAGAGTAGAAAGGGAGAAAGAAAGTGAATTCCAGGAGAAAAGAGGAGAAGCCACACGAGTAGAAAGGGAGAAGGAAAGAAAAGAAAGGGAGAAGGAGCGAGGCAGCAAAAAGGGCTTATCAACTGGCTATGGAAACCACACGCAGCTTCTACGCCTTTTCTGTGAATTTTCCGAGCCTTCTCCTATTCGTGACATCTTTCTGCAATGCTCTTATCATAGCTCACAAATTGAAACTTCGTCTTAACTTTCTACGGAAGTGATGCCCAAATCGATTTACCAATGAGGATTCATCGTCTAGCAGAGCGATCTTTTCGACGAGTTTCAATGCATCATACTGCAGAAACACATCGACATCGCGAGAGTGGAAGTAGATGATGCGTTTTGTACCCTTAGAAGCAGACGGTATGGCTTTAATCAGACGGATTCTGTGGATTGGAAGGATCAGATGCTGGATTATTGCTGCGGGAAATTGAGGAAGTGCTGCAACCGTCTTGAAAGGAAGCTTCAATTCAAGCTGAAGACCCTTATTGCTGAAAGCGACTGGACTAAGAATGCCAACGTGGACTTCATGATTAATTTATCAGACAAACCAGTGGATAATGCTACGACAGCGGCGTTGGGATATGGATTAAGCTTTGGTGTTTCTAACGGTAACATGGACTTTGTCGACATTTCAAAATCATTTTGTTATTTGGAAAAACTTAATCATAATCTATGTCCTGAGGATGTCAATATTTGTAAAGCTATTGTGTATGGTGCTATGAGCAAGCCTTCTCCCCCTAATGTACCGGTAAGATTTCTCCAGGCTTGTAAGAAAATTAAAAAGGACGAAGCAGTGCGAGTAACAAAGGTAGATAAGTCTTATGCGGTGGTAATAATGAATACAAGTGACTAAGTAAATAAAATAATGCATTGTTAAATGATACTGATACTTACACGAAACTGAGGTCTGATCTTACTCAGACAGTGAACTCCCATTTCGATAAACAAATTAAAACCATTTTAAAGGGATTGGACCATTTAATTAAACAGTTTACACCGCAATGCGCCTCCCTACCTTATATGTATGGTTCAGTCAAGTCACAAAATCAATAACCCTATCAGACCAGTCATTAGTTCAGTGGGCTCAGTTACGTATAATTTATCTAAATGGCTTGTAAAAATTCTTACACCTTTGGAAGGAAACATTTCTAACATGAATGTTAAAAACAATGACGATTTTATAAAGAAACTGAATAGTTTAAATTAATTTTGATTTTAATATGGTTAGTTTTGATGTTGTCTCTTTATTTATAAAAGTGCCTGTAGATGATTTACTTGAATGCTTTGGAGGATGAATTACAATGTCATGATATTCCCTTAACTGTAGCAAACCTCATTAGTCTCATAAGGTTATGTATCAACGATAGTAAAGTTTGTTTCAATGGGGAATTTTTTGTTCAAAAGTTTGGCATGGCTATGGGTAATCCCTTATCTCCTGTCCTTAGCAATATTTACATGGAGTTTTTTGAAACAAAACTCTTACCAAGAATTTTGTTCCAAAAAGTTGTATGGTTTAGGTATTTGGATGATATTTTCTGTATTTAGCCAGTTCACAAAAGCTCCAGGAATTCCCTATCAATCTCAATAATTTAGTCCCTTCTATAAAATTCACTGTAGAGGAAGAAAGAAATTGTAACTTGAATTTTCTTGAAGTAACTGTCCATAGAAAGGATAGAAATTTAACCTTTTCAGTCTTTCGAAAATCAACTAACATTGCCCATTGTTCATTACTACTCCAATCACCATCAAAATGTTAAATTCTCTGTTTTTTCTGGAATGTTCCTAAGGGCTTTACGTGTCAGTAGCCCGCAGTTTATTGACCCTGAGATTAGAAATATTTATGGTATTTCCTTAAAACTTACCCAAGGACTTTTGTAGATGTGACATGGAAAAGAGCTAGAAAAAATGTTTATTCAACTAAAGGCAAATTTGAATTTAGTAAGCATAACATTCTAAAATTACGCTATGATGAAAGGTTTTTAGAAATTCCTAGAATCTTGAAGCTTTTTAACATAAATGTTGTTTTCGGTAATATTAATGTCAAGAGTTTAGTAATAAAAAATTCTCCTAAAGATCTTCCTGGCTGCATATAAGAAATTCGTTGCAAAAAATGTGATAAAGTATATTACGGACAAACTGGTAAATCTCTTTTACAAAGACTCAAACAGAACCAATATTCTGTTAGAACTGGACAAATATCGAATACATTATTCGTACATATGAGAGATTTGGATCATCCTATTAACTGGAGTCAAGCAAGAGCCTTAATCCCATGTAATGACACAGTTAAAAGGAATATCATTGAATCTTATTTCATTAAGTCAAATAATGGAAATGTTCTAATTTAAGTTTTGGTTTGTTTAAACTCAATGCCTTCATAATGAAAAAAGTTGCAGAGAAATGTAAGCAACAAAATTAATATATTCAGTTTTTACATGTTTTGGACTATATGGATACGTTATAGTTTCTGTTAGGGTTGACTCTACGATTAAGTTTGTGACCGTGTGATATCCGATAATCCTGGATTATCTCTTTGATTTTTACCCTTTTGGCAATTAACCATCTGGCATTCTTGATCTCTTTGTCTACCTGATAACTTTTTTCCAACTATATTTCAATCGTTTCCTGGCAGTGTCTTAGTAAAGACGAAAGCGCTTGGTTTTCTGCTTATCATTTTCCTGTGGTATTCGCTTAAATATATATATTAGATATATATATATATATATATATATATATATATATATATATATATATATATATATATATATAATTAAGAATCAGAAGATTATAGACTGGCGTCTTCATTTTAGATTAGCGTCTAAATTACTAACGTGATCTTTGGTGTAAGAAAAAAAAAATGCCAAAGCTTCAGATATAATTACAAAACGTTCAGGAACTGCTATTACTGCCGTCATACCACCTATACAATGTCAAAAATAATGTTGTTTGCATGCATCAAACTCATTAACGCTGTGATGTATTTTTAGTTTTTTTTTTATTAATTATTTCCTTATAAGTACTTTTCAGAAAAGGCAACTTATTTCATACATATATCTGTTCATCGTAAAACCCGTTAGTCTAAGTTTATCTATTATTATAACCGCTAGAAATACACGTAACTTGGTATAAGTGTTAATTTATGCAAATTCTATATAATTACGTACATAGAATGGTGTAACTTTTACCGATTATTACTTGACTTTTCAGTATTATACGTTTCATCCTACGTAGTTTTTTAATGAACTCCTCACGTATACCTTATTTAAAACCTTATAGTCCCAATCAGTCGGCTTAAATATAGTTTACCTCGGCAAATAGATTCTACGAAAAAAAATCCACCGGAAAATTTATTGTTTTTACTGCATTTTACGATAGAACGGATTGACAATATTCATGGTGTATCGATATAGTATTAGTAAGAATAATAATAATAATGGAATAATAATAATAATAATAATAATAATAATAATAATAATAATAATAATAATAATAATAATAATAAGGAAGTGTAGGGGCACAAAAGACCAGCTCCTGATAGACAAAATGGTAATAAAGAACAGTAAGAGAAGGAAAACCAACCTAAGCATGGCATGGATAGACTATAAGAAAGCCTTCGACATGATACCACACACATGGCTTATAGAATGCCTGAAAATATATGGGGCAGAGGAAAACACCATCGGCTTCCTCAAAAATACAATGCGCAACTGGAATACAATACTTACAAGCTCTGGAATAATACTAGCAGAGGTTAATATCAGGAGAGGGATTTTCCAGGGCGACTCACTGTCCCCACTACTCTTCTTAGTAGCCATGATTCCCATGACAAAAATACTGCAGAAGATGGATGCTGGATACCAACTCAAGAAAAGAGGCAACAGAATTAACCATCTGATGTTCATGGACGACATCAAGCTGTATGGTAAGAGCATCAAGGAAATAGATACCCTAATCCAGACTGTAAGGATTGTAAATGTGGACATCAGGATGGAGTTGGGAATAGAAAAATGCGCCTTAGTCAACATACAAAAGGGCTAAGTAACAAGGACTGAAGGGATAAAGCTACCAGATGGGAGCAACATCAAACACATAGATGAGACGGGATACAAATACCTGGGAATAATGGAAGGAGGGGATATAAAACACCAAGAGATGAAGGACATGATCAAGAAAGAATATATGCAGAGACTCAAGGCGTTACTCAAGTCAAAACTCAATGCCGGAAATATGATAAAAGCCATAAACACATAGGCAGTGCCAGTAATCAGATACAGCGCAGGAATAGTGGAATGGACGAAGGCAGAACTCCGCAACATAGACCAGAAAACTAAGAAACATATGACAATACACAAAGCACTACACCCTAGAGCAAATACGGACAGACTATACATAACACGAAAGGAAGGAGGGAGAGGACTACTAAGCATAGAGGACTGCGTCAACATCGAGAACAGAGCACTGGGGCAATATCTGAAAACCAGTGAAGACGAGTGGCTCAAGATTGCATGGGAAGAAGGACTGATAAAAGTAGACGAAGACCCAGAAATATACAGAGACAGGACAATGACAAACAGAACAGAGGAATGGCACAACAAACCAATGCACAGACAATACATGAGACAGACTAAAGAACTGGCCAACGATGACACATGGCAATGGTTACAGAGGGGAGAGCTCAAGAAGGAAACTGAAGGAATGATAACAGCAGCACAAGATCAGGCCCTAAGAACCAGATATATCCAAAGAACGATAGATGGAAATAACATCTCTCCCATATGTAGGAAGTGCAATACGAAAAATGAGACCATAAACCGCATAGCAAGCGAATGTCCGACACTTGCACAGAACCAGTACAAAAAGAGGCATGATTCAGTAGCAAAAGCCCTCCACTGGAGCCTGTGCAAGAAACATCAGCTACCTTGCAGTAATAAGTGGCACGAGCACCAACTTGAAGGAGTGATAGAAAATGATCAGGCAAAGATCCTCTGGGACTATGGTATCAGAACAGATAGGGTGATACGTGCAAACAGACCAGACGTGACGTTGATTGACAAAATCAAGAAGAAAGTATCACTCATTGATGTCGCAATACCATGGGACACCAGAGTTGAAGAGAAAGAAAGGGAAAAAATGGATAAGTATCAAGACCTGAAAATAGAAATAAGAAGGATATGGGATATGCCAGTGGATATTGTACCCATAATCATAGGAACACTAGGCACGATCCCAAGATCCCTGAAAAAGAATCAGGAAAAACTAGAGGCTGAAGTAGCTCCAGGACTCATGCAAAAGAGTGTGATCCTAGAAACGGCGCACATAGTAAGAAGAGTGATGGACTCCTAAGGAGGCAGGATGCAACCCGGAACCCCACACTATAAATGCCACCCAGTCGAATTGGAGAACTGTGATAAAGCAAAAAAAAAAATAAATAAATAAATAAATAATAATAATAATGATAAATAAATAAATGAATAAAATTACTTCGAGTATAACTAGATTTCCGACGCAACGCCGTCCGGAAGACTTGTTTTATCAACACCTCAAGGCTTTCAGTTCTTACAGTGTATTAGAAGTGAACATGGATTGCATCCATTTCCGTCTGCAGGAAAAAAAGGAAGCAGAACAAGTAAAAAAAAATAATAATAAATAAAATGAAATAAAAAAGATAAAAAAATAAACCTCCAATTGTTCATATTCGTCGTTTTTCGTTTCCATAAAAGAGGGGTGAACTGAAGATTGAATGTTTGTATGAATGTAAAATTGAAGGCAAAGGTCAAGTGTCATGGCGTCAGAGGATTCTGCGTTTGCTGGCATGAACTTAACACAAACTCTCGTTCATGAAATCTTTGACATTTTATCAACTTATTCTTATTCTTGGAAGTTTTACCTCTTGCACCGTTATGCTTAGAGATGTTTCAGGTTAATTTTATATCCATTTTTAGTTTACAGTGAAAGAAACCTATTGAGATGGCATATTCGTCTTCTGTCCGCACTTTTCCCGTCCGTCCTCAGATCTTAAGCACTAAAGCGACGGAACTGCAAATTGGTATGTTGATCATCCTCTATACAGCCATTAAACATACCAAATTACAGCCCTCTAGCCTTAGTTGTTTTTATTTTATTTAAGGTTTTTATTTTATTTTTTTTCGTAGAATTTAGTCATAATCGTACGTTCAACACCTTACAGGTACCAGCAACAAAGGCCACAACCGGGCTGTGACTGAAAGTTTCATGGGCAACTCTTGAGAATTTCATGGGCCGTGGATGAGTTTCATGCAGCATTATATGTTGTACAAGAAACTCGATTGTACCGAAGCAAATTCTGCGCATTCTTTACTTGCTATTCATCAGTGGTGGGGATGGTCTATACTCTTAAGTGAAAAAAGCTTACAATGGTAGAACAAAAGATCTGAAGCCTATTGTTTCTACTGTCCCGGCGTTTTCTTGATAATCACACACAAGATAGTACTGTTGTTACTGTAACATCTGAAACATTCCGAGATATTCTAACAGCAATCTTAGAATTGCAGTGGAGGTCACAGGCCCCACAGAAATTGTTTGTGGGAAGAGGCGGTTGGGAGGAGGGACTATGAGCAGCAATTGATGAGGTGAACAGGTCATTAATACTGTGCCTTCGTAGATAAACATGGGGTTAAGAACTACAAGGCAATACTTATAAATGGCAAAAAACTTTTAAATAAAAAAAAAGTCAAGAGTCAAAAGTAACACTCAGAATCGGTTCAGTATTGTCAATGTAAAAGTGGTTTCGAGAGTGGAAGCGCGATGCGAGAGAGCTCAAACATGAAAGTTTTATTAAGCTCAACACCGTACACATGTGAAGTGTTTATAGGTATTTGTTCAGAAACATACTTTATTATAACCGTACGTATTTATTTTTACATCCAACATGCTCACTCCTACCAAATAAGATTTAATTGAATGATAGATAATTAGTATACGAATCTGTACTAAACAAAATGAGTTAAAATAGACAAATATCTTTTTAAACGAAACATTTATATTTTTGTTTTAAACTAAAAATGTCAAAATTAAGAAAGACACTTGCGGAATCATTATCCCAAAAGGCAGTTCACCTTGATGGAAGCAAATCTTTTGCTCCAATCCGATTAAATCTAACCGTCAGAACCTTTCACTAAATACCAGCCAGGTGCGTGTCCATCAAAGTGGTTGCTTTGGCCGTCATTGCAAGGAACGTTTCATTCTATTTCTTGAACTTTCCAAACTGTCATGAAATAAATTTTGCAAAATTAGCAAAATAAAATACTGGAAGGACAAGGAAAGAAAATAGATTTTGGTATTAAAGTTAAATGGCACTACCATAAACCTTTCAGGTACGAGGAAAACTGCAAATGACTTAACCCAATATGAATTGAGTAAATGCCCCTTTTCATTGTACGGTGATCATTTAAACACTCGAGACTAAGTGGAACACTCATTAAGTGTAATTCTTGTAAAAATCGAAAATGGAGAGCCTTATTAATTAATCAGATTAATTGGTTTTCTTTTGCTTTGTTCCCCGGTACAGTTTTGCGTTGGAGTATTGAGAATTGATGAATTTTTGCATTTCCTGTAATATTCTAGAACTTTCGTTAAATAAATTAACTTCACATAAGTAGACGCTTATTTTGTATAATGCGTTAGAGGAATTCCTGTATAGTTAATTTGATTCAAAGTTGTAAGATATGATTTTCATAGAGGTTTTATGCTGTAACCTGTTTGTTTGAGAGATTTTACTACTTGCAGAGTTCACCAATAACGACTCTTAGTTGGATCATCAATACAGTTCCATTACCGTTGAGAGTGAAGGTTCATTTCTCAATGGATTCGTCATGTATGAAGGTTAAAGAAAAAAAAAGATCAGCCAGGGTGCCCCTCACAAAAATATAGGGAAATTTTGTGAGAGCCCCATATTCAAATTGGCTACCGTGTTATTAAGAAATGGTACAGAGTACCTACTGTCAACACACAATATGCTGTCTGGGCTGATGGTACATGACAACTATGATTATGGAAGGTTGTTGCTAAATTACGGGAAAATGCTCTCTTCGCTGTCAGATGAGAAAATGGCATTCTTCAACATTCACTTCACCCAGTCAATGACAGGGATGCCTTACTCCTGTCAGCCACTCAACCTTTAGATAAAAACAACTATGAATCTGGACTTGAAGATAAAACAAGGATGGATTCATCTTTTATAGAATGAGAAACAACTGTTCTCAAGAACAAGAAATACAAACGACGTAGCAATGGTGAAGTCTACTGTGAAGCAGAGCCTCAAATGCCAGCATCGCCATAGGAAGCATGTTGAATGCTTACCAGCAAGGATGAAGAAGGATGAGCAGTTCAGGACCGGCTCGCATGCATGAAGGATTTTGAAGCTGAGCTCTTTGACATCTCTTCACCCACACTGAGGTCACTACATTCTAGCCTGGTTGCCTCACCTGATTTAGCATATTACCTAAAGATTGTAATTCCAGATGTTAACAAAGAACAAGCCTTTCACTGCAACCCTACACTGGAATAAGAGGTAAAATTTAACTGCACAATTTATCTGTACACCATCTGGTGTGAATGTTAACCATATGGAAAGATCGGGGTTGGCAGATCTAGTAGACCTTGTAGAGGGATCAGAAATGGTCCAACTTGTGTCAGCCCTTGAGAGGAGAGTGACTGAGGAGTGCCATTCATTCTATAATGTAGATGGGTCAGTGCGCAAGACTGTGAGCAGCAAGTTTTGAGCTCTTCCAGCTAGACCCAGCAAGTGAAAAACCAAAAGACCACGTTAGCCTTGTGGAGATGGGGGCTGATCTGGTGGCTTACCACCTCTTCACCAGAAGACTGTGAGTCTCGGGAGTGGGACAGTTCAGATTACCACATGGGGCGACTACTTGGATAAAATCAGTGCTATGATCTTCTTGCACTATGCCATTGCATACCTCATCATCCTTGTCAATGACATTTATGACCTTCCCTTCAGCATCAAGGATGATGAGCACAATTGCTGTGCAGAAAATCATCCAAAAGGTCCAAATGTTTTTCCTAAGCTCGAAGACAGGTTCACAGGTGCCACTGACTTCAACTAATTCATGGTCAATTCTGGAAAGAAGATCAGACTACAGAAACTTGTAAATGGACAGCTGAAAAGACAAGTGCGCCAGGTGCAGGGTGACATACTTGTATACTGAGAGGGAGAAACGTTAACCAACGTGAGCACTGGCGTGGTTAATGGAGACTACTGTCTTCAGACATCCAGAAGTAGATGCAATGCTGCTCTCTGCATATGCAAAGGTATGCCAGTAAGTACACTGGACCGTTGTACTAGACTGCAAGTCCAAGCAGCTTATGTCTCGCAGCAAGTCAGAGTTGATCTGCTGATTAACTGCTATGACATGCCGTCAGAATACCAAGCTAAAGAATCATCTCTGTCTCCCTGCTTTTGTTGGTTCCATCCTAGGCATCTTATGACCCGTGTGAAAGTTGTAATTTTACTGTCTATATCTGAACTCAGTGAAAGCAGACATCACATTTGAGTCCAATATTAAAGCTCTATGATGATTTAAAGAGCCAACAATTGGTGACCATCTTGAATTTTAAGATGGTATATATGCTGCTGGTCAGAAACTTGCTTATCTATACCTAAATGATATAGTCGGTAGTGAATTACTTCAATTTTCAGAATTTGTAAAATTATCTGTTGAGGAAAAAATGAAGAGTTATATGAAGTATTTATGCATCGTCTTATTCAGGAGAAAAAACTAAAATCACTTTTTCCAAATGTTGACATGATTCTCCATATATATATCTTTGATGGGCTCAAACTGTAGTGGTAAACGGTCATTTTCAAAACTGAAACGGATAAAAAATGTACTTCAATGTAAATGTTAAGAGAGCGTTTGATTCATTTATCAGTAATGAGTACTGAGAGTGAACTATGTATTACAACAAAATTTTGACCAACTGATACAGGAAAGGGCCCCCCAAAGAAGTGTGCCTCAGGGCCCAGTAAAGATTAATATGGCACTTGCGGTGGTGGAGTAGGTAAAAGCTTCACTGACGTCCTGGATTTGTATGGTTTCATGGGTTCGCGCCTGGGAGCCGGTATTTCTATTATCGCCTAATAAAATTCCACTTCGGCTAAGCATATATAAAATATATTAATTCCGAGGTAGAGCGAATTAGATATCAAAGGGCATTTGTAGCTCGATGTATATGTATATTAGTAGAAATTGCGATCACATGAACATGTACTTGTCAAGCCAGGCAGAACCGCCATGTAATTCCATATCTGCCTGACTTGACAAGTACACTTTCATGTGATCGCAGTTTCTACTAATATATTAAAACGACTAGATGGGAGTTTTATGTTGGTAAAATCCTTGCAGAAGATTTTGTTAACATCCTGCCAGCCAGGCATATCCGACAGACAAGGCAGCAAAGTTAAAAAATTACATCTGAAGTGGACAACGTTGTCCTGATTTACGGCTCAGATACGGATTGGAGGCTTCACAGTCGTATCTGGCTCACAGTACAATCAGGATATGGGACACTATTCTGTGCCTTACAATCATACAATGTACAAAATCAATGAAATGTAAACATAGTACACTGGTGCTCCTCTCTTTCAGGTAACAGGGGTTTTGCACCTGTGACACTTATTGCAGAAAGGTCCTTGTAAATCTGGAATTTTGAAACATTTTGGAAGTGGGCGTATATAAACTGCTGCAGAGCGTCCTTTGCTCACTCTTCTCCTAAGCAACTTAGTGAGCTAGAAGCGCTGAAGGTGGGCCCTGAATCAGAAACCCGGTTGATGACTCAATCTCGATAGAAAGTCTAAGTCCCGCACAGTCATTTTCATCGGTCTTAATTGAGTCCCTCTATTTTGCGTGGACAATTGTACCATGTCAAGTGATCGAGCTGTATACGCTCATTCGTTTAAGTCCTAAAACAATAAAGTTTGTTAGATTTAGTGTCTTAGCAAGCGACCCACATGCAGTCCAGAATTAATTTTTTGTGTATTGAATAACATTCAGAATTTGTCATTGGTAGCGATGCCTACATTGTTAGATATAAAGTATAGCACTGAGTACCTCGGTGCTTCTTCTTTTCTGTGAATTTAGTTCATTTAAATCTTTTGTGACCTCGTGATCAATGGAGTTTTTTAGACCAGCTATAGCCAGTATTAAAATAATGTTCGTGTAAGTTTTTTGTATTTTTGATGATTAGTGTAAACATGAATAGCTCGGGTATGTTTTTGTATTGCAATGGTTTATTTTTGTGTTAAAACTTGAAAATGCTCTTGTGTTTGTATAGCTGCTACCTGTTTGTGTTGGTTCAGTGTCGGTGTCATCTTTAGATTTTGTATCGGGCCCAGAACATCGGACAGGAGCCAGAAAATCTGAGTTATCAGCCAGAAATTCTCGACAACTTTGGGAAAACTTATTTAAGATGTATAAAATTCCTGGGACCTCCTGTTAGCAAGATAGTAGATTGTTTCATTATCACAATCATCGTTGAATCCTAAACGAACTTATAGCCCATAAAAACCAAGAATAAGATAACACGAGTGATATTGAACATTCAGAAGCGAAAGGTACAACCTTTTCTCTACACACTTGTCTTACTATTATGGCTTATCAGTTATCCAGAACACATGGGCCAATTTACAGATATTTGCTTAGAGAGACTTTTAATGTTATTGCTGATCATTTTATTCAGCTTAAATAAGATTTTATTCTTTCAAATAAAATTAGTATTCATGACTACAATACTACTATGAGATTCAGGGTCTCTGTAACACGGTTTTTTGGACTTTGCTCCTTGTCAAAGCATCGGATGTAGCTGAAAGTTGACATATGTATATTTTACACCCACACACAAATTTTGTCAGCATTATCAATAAC
Source organism: Macrobrachium nipponense (assembly GCF_015104395.2). NCBI lineage: Eukaryota > Metazoa > Arthropoda > Malacostraca > Decapoda > Palaemonidae > Macrobrachium > Macrobrachium nipponense. The sequence goes on from NC_061100.1 coordinate 72,688,084, forward strand.
CTAAACCCGATAGTTTTAATTTTTATAGAGTAAAAATGATCTAGCTGACGCTATGGTCAATGATTACGAGCCAAGAGTCGAAAAACATTCATTACGTAAGCAAGGTAAACAAACACCTTTTGACTAAATGTTGCCCCGCCCATCCACCAGACAGAAATTCCATCGGCTCTGAAACCCAAAGACTTTATGAATGGCGGAACGATACATAGATGTGGGTGGGGTATCAGCGCTAGCGTAGTAATACTACTGTAGCAGTAGTGCTGCAACAGTATAGCAGTAATATACATGAATTAAACGTTTAGACCAACTGCTGGGATCCTTGAGGATCATTTAGCACTTCTTACAACTACTCGAGAAATTAGTTTTTATAGCCAGAAGTTAAATTTTCTAATCCAACAATGCCAATGGTAGCCTTCAGTGTTATCCTGAATTATAACGAGGCGAAAGTGGGTGGAGCCTCATGAAGTCACCATTCTGACGATAATTATTGGTGAAGGTTTAAAGCCAATATACAGTACCGGCTATTTTTTTTCAGTAAATAGGTAGATAGCCAATAAATAAAAATTGTTTTTGGTAATTACCAACTATTCCCTACATCTTGTCAATCTGACTGTGACCTATAAAGTAGACTGTAATTTCTTTGGAAACTTATTTTGGGAGTTAGACTAATAATCGAAGTGTTTTTGTATTTATTAACATATTGTGTTGGTTTGTTCATTATGACAATTATCAGCAGAGAGGTTCCAGAGTTCATAAAGGTGTACTGCTTTGCTTGTATTTAAATTTGTATGTCATTGTTGCCAGAGGTTTAGCCTTCGTTATGTACAGCCAATCATCCATCAAGAAAGAGGGAAGAAATGATGTCATAAGTTACGTAACAAGTGCGTTCGAAACCTTTTCTCTGAGTAAGTTGGCCCGTCTTCAAAAAAAGTCACTTTTACATAGAAGTACCAAATTTATTCAACCTACGGAGTGCAGAATACACTCAAAATTTATGTGTTGATATAATATGTATTCTGAATAAGCGTTATATTTATGAAATGCATAGATAAAAAGTTATTGCGAAAAAACCGTGTTACAGAGGCCCTGAATCTCATAGTAGTTGCATAAAGAGACAGAATGAAAAGTAAATAAGCCACACCTGAAAGATCTTTCAATAGACATTCTTAATTCATGACAGCGTTTTCGATGCACTTTTAAATTGCAGAATGTCGAGGCCGGAGATAGCGCCATCGGCCGTTGTCGCTAAACAGTTACCTTGATGAAATCGGAATGTTTGTGGCAATCTAATTAAAACTTTATCCATCACAGCCTTTCACTAAAGAGCAGGCAAATGCATTCCTATCCAGCAGCTGCGAAAATTAAATATGCTTCCCGTTGCCGGTAATGGGAAGTGAAAAAGAAAAAAAAAATTTGCAAGAGCAAACTTTATGTTATAATTGCTTTCCTGTTTTTGTATTCAACTCGGCCAGAATCGAGTAAACTTAGCTGTAAAAGCATTATGACTGTGACATGCATTTCCTACACTGCACTTCTCGTATCGTCTTCAGATGTGATGTTAAAAGTTACCGAGACATGAGAACATACTCGTCGTAATAGCATACTCAGAAATACGCATGAAAAGGAAAATTGAAAGTTATGAATGCTTTGCTTTTATAATGCAATATGAAAAAAAATTAATAGATATTGCCTTGAAGTTGATACACACATATATATGTGTGCGTGTGTGTGTGCGCACACGTATGCAACCACACACACACACATACACACACACACACACACACACATATATATATATATATATATATATATATATATACATATATATATTATATATATATCTATATATATAATATATATATATATATATATATATATAAATCATATACTATATATATATATAAAATAGTGATACTCAAAACTGCTGAATCACTGTTATAATTATTCAGTTGGCGCACTGAACCTGCAGCTCTTGTAATTTCTTCATTCTAGAATGACTATTGTATTTTTCAAATGGTACTTTCTTATTCACGGGCTGATTTTTTTTTTATAGTGGAAGCAATTATTATAATTATTATTATTAGTGTTCCCATGGAAAGAAATTGGCAATACATGGAAGGGTTGACAAGCCACCTTCCGGCCCAGTAGACGTTGTATTCAGTAGCAATTTCAGATCAAGGTAGGTTTTTCCGTTCTCCATATCTTTGTAGTGGCCAGTGTGTAGGAGAGGCTGGCCCTTAGTTGACTAACGACAAGTCTAACTATGAAGCACATTAATGGTTGACAATTGGTTTAAGATAGATTTTATTCTTCTCTTGAAAGCAGAAAACAGTCTCTGATGCAACATCAGGGCTAGATCTACGGTGGTGATGACTGATAAATGATCTCATTCATGACCCACTAGCTGAAAAAACTGGAAGAACATACTGTTGTAAAAATTTATATTTTCCTTCTCATTTTGATGTTTACAGCGTCATATACTGGCTATCTGTAAGACTAAGTATGAGATGGTTAATGTGATAATTGCATCATCATTGGGTATAAATTTGGTTTATGGATAATGGGTTAATGCTGCTTGACAACATTCACTTCAGGGTGTGACGTCCCTGCCTACACGATTTAGGCGAGAAGAGACTAGCTTTGGCAGGCAACTCTTTTAGGAGGACACTCTTAAATCAGACCATCATGTAGAAGGGACACTTTAAGCCTTGGTAGGTAACCTTTCTAAGAGAATAAACCTTGTTCTCCAAACTTGGACTGTGCCACAGCCATTGCACCATGGCTTTCCATGGTACTGGGTTTGATTTTCCTTGCCTGAGGTTACAATTAGGCAATTTTCCTCTTTTTTGTTCACTTTCCAGTTTCTTGGAAAACTGTGGACAGGGTGATGATAAAGTAAAAGTTCTATGGTGGATTATCAGGAAAGTACCCTCGTCTTTACCTAATCTTTTCCCTTTGAGCATTTTATAATTTCCAGGGACAAAGCTGGTGGAGTTCTTATTTGCCTTACAAGGTGTGCTCGAACCGTCTTGTCAACCATTTACCTCCAGCACTTTTTTTAATGACATATGGTCATGTTTATTATACTTTTCAAAGAGATTTTGTAAATAATGTAAAGAATGTTTTTGTTAATGGTATAGCTGTTGTTTGTTCTGTTGATTTTAAGTGTTACAATTGTTAACTGTCTATTTATTAGTTCACTGATTTTATACTGTCCATTTTAATTCTCATTATAGTAAGAAAAATTGCAAAAGTACTTTACTCAAATGCTCAGCGCTTCAGGTAAAATTTTCTTGATTTTTTTTTTTATCTGAGATTCATGTAAGTAGTAACAAGTCAAAGGTTGAATTTTCAATACTGTGGTTTGATGGCTCTGATATTATTTACTGTCATACATCCTACGTGCGCAAGGTTTCTTCCCTTCTATTAAAAAAACGAGTTTCTAGCATGTTTCCCAAGATTAGTAGATTCTATAAATTTTATGTCAATATAGTATTTTTGCAGATAAGCACAAGCTTAGTAATAGAGTGCCTGCTCCAAAGAGTGGCATATGTACAGCCAGTTACAAAAGCGGTGTCGCCCCGCCAGGCCTGAAAGTGGCCCACGTTCAAACAACCAGTATATAGTCAGAATGGTTCGAAAGAGAGGAGGAGGGAAATTACGGTAATCAAGCAAAGAAATGCAATATTGAAGGAAATGTATATGGACAAAGAGAGAGAGAGAGAGAGAGAGAGAGAAGAGGAGAGAGAGAGAGAGAGAGAGAGAGAGAGAGAGAGAGAGAGAGAGAGAGCTTTCATTCCTGTTTAGTTATTAATCTAACTGATATACTTAAGACCTTCTTCTTTAAGAAACATGTTATCATATATTTTTTTAATCGTTATCACATTTTCTAATAAAAAATGCCTTAAATATTGTTGGAACTGACTATTCATATTAATATTATTCAGACGACAATATCTTTTTTAATTATCCTATAAGCACGTCTCTCTCTCTCTCTCTCTCTCTCTCTCTCTCTCTCTCTCTCTCTCTCTCTCTCTCTCATTCTGTCCTCCGTCTTATATCGCCTGGATTGACTATTTAAATAATGGTAGATGTTTGATATGCTATATGATGTGGCCAGGGATCACAAAACCGTAAATGGCTACTCTACCAACTTGTGCTAAGCTGTATCTATTTTTGCCCTGGATTGACTGGACTAGAATTACCTGTATTACCAATAATATTCGAATCTGGTCACAAAGATGTTACACACCAGGTTTTGTAGCCGTGGGTTGTATAAGTCATTAAAGCATCAACTTTGCAAGGATATTATTTTATTAATTAATCTATGCTTTGAACATATTACTGGATATGCTAATCTAGTACTACATATTTGTATTTATGGCATAACTTAGTTGAATTACCAGTATTTGAGTGTAATGGGCCACTTGGCTCCGCCCCTCGCATCCATCTAGGCTACTTATAGGAAGTATTCAATTCGCTATATTTCTTATATTATAGAATATTTATTATATTATTTCCGAAACTATTTATGAA
>NC_061100.1:72697619-72700119 GCF_015104395.2 Macrobrachium nipponense
TCAGCCTTCTCCGCTTAGGGACAAGAGAGGGCCTAGCGACAAGCACTGGTTTCCTTGAAGGATGCTGAAATGAAAGAACTGTCTGAATTGATGATCATGCAATGTAAGGCTAGTGAACTTACAGCCTGGGTGAAGCTCGCGGTTGCTATGTCATTTCAAAGGCGTGTCTAGATGTGTGTGTGTTTGTGTGTGTAATGATGGGTCCAACTGCCCAAGATCGGAGAGAAAAGGTGACACTCTCTTTTTGATGGTGATAAGACACAGGTCGGCTTTGGAGGTCTCGAGTATAGGAAAGCCCATCGTAAAAGGTATGCCACATTTAAAAGGACTTAGGAAAAGTTGCCTTTTGAAAAGAGAGAATTGTAATGTGTATACATTTATTTAACATTTATTTATGTGTTGGGGAATATAATAGATATGTTTCTTTGTTTCAGATGGGTCCATGGCATTATACAAGAGTTTTGGGGGGTGATTACTTAGTCTAATTCAGAAGAGTAGAATGACAGTTTGCAGTCTTTTTATGAGTCAGACTTAGTTCTTGATGTTATGTCATTTAATCACTTTGTTCCATATCGTGTTCAGCTATTTTGGGAAATAAAAAGTATATTTTTGTATCTACGAGGATTCATTAGCCCAGCTTATATCTTAGCTTGATACCATTTGCAGAGAGAGCAAGCAACCAAAGATAAGAGGGTTGTCGCTTGTTTTATTTTTTTAATTAAACCAGTGCCGAATGGTCGAATATGCTCGGCAATACATGCGCTACCCGTTTACCGAGTAAGTTATGGTGATCTATTTTCACAAGTTTTACAATATTGATTATAATGCGTTTATTTCTGTGAATATAGTGCTGAGGCTTATAGTGGACGTTGATAAATGATTTGGCAACATGATGAAATGGTATATTGGTTGTTGGGTTGATATTTATAGTTAATATTACTAAGTTTCCTAATGTGTTTTTGTTTCTTGTTTCAGTTTCGATTATGGCTGGAAAATTTTATCTGAAGAGATTTTGATCACGTAATTCAACACTGAGGACCTTGGGAGTGATTTAGAGGATGAAGTTGAGCTAAATATAGAGGTAGATAGCTCCCATGAAGAAGAATATGACCTTGAAAATAAGCACACTCTCCCAGCTGTGATTGCAGATCCCTCAAGAGGTTTCTGTGGAACCTTCAGTTACTTCGATCTTTGATGAACCCCCTGGGCCTTCCATCTCGTCAGCAGTTCCTTCCCCTTCGTCAAATAACAAGTACAAAGGCCCACAGAGCCCCCAGAGTGATGGTGTATCAAAATTTAAAAATGTTTTTAGGTATCATTTAATTAAAAATCAGTAAGTTATTTTTTTTATTGAGTATAACCTAGTTGTAGACATCTTGAAGTCAATGTAAAAAAATTCATAAAGAAAAAATCATTAACTAAAGTAACAAGTGTATTAGAAACAAGCAGTACCGTATACGCTACCCCTTTACCTGGTGCGCTTTCAATTTAGACGTTTACCTGTTCTACGAGTGAGTTATCATTTCTCTCTCTCTCTCTCTCACGTAATTTCTGTCCCACGGGGCATGAAATAGGGAGTAGGCTCATGTAGGAACACGTGGACTTCTGAGGAGGTAAATTGGCCGGAAATCTCCCGAGTCCATTCATCCATCCATTCATTTATATTCTTTCTGTTCATTCCTTTCTCGTAAGTAGCGTTGATTAAAAAAAAGTAAGAAATAAAATTTGTGTAAGTCATTGGATAGGGGGAAATGTATTTATTTTTATGGAAACACAAGCGAGTTCATTTAAAACAATCAATAGCATGTTTATAAGCGAAGTAGAAAAGCGAGATAGATGGGAGAATGAAATAACATAAACAAACACCAGGCCAGCTATTGTGGGTCTGCGGTCATTCTCCCTAAAACATCCCCCCCACCCCCTTCCTGGCCTATTACCCAATTGTCTAAACGAGCAGCTCGTGTGACCAGTCAATTTCCCATGACCAGGATCTAAAAATAGAATGGGGGAAAGGGGTAGGCGACATTAAACTCTGTATTTCAACAGTATCCGTTAGGTTAAAGGACTGAATTGGACATATAAAGACCCATGGAACTATATAATTTTGTCTTTGTAACGCCTTTTTTTTTTTTTTTTTTTTTTTTTTTGCCGTTGCGAATTCCATTACTGATTATTATTCTTTTCAGTCTGATCGACTGCTTTTAATTTGGAATCGTTCATAAGGCCTGATAATGTTTTTCCCTCATGACGATAATTTTGTCTTTGTTACACCTTATGTTTTTCGCCGTTGCAAATTCCATTACTGTTTATCAAGTGATTATCATTTTTTCCAGTCTGATCGACTGCTATTAATTTGGAATCGTCCATAAGGCCCGATATTATTTTTCTTCACCCTTGTGACGAATACTTTTTCCGTATTTTACATATAGCCAAATTTATTTCTCAGTCTATTGACTGCATTTATATTCCGATCGTCCGTCCGACGAACAAACTTTTTTCG
>NC_061100.1:72705119-72727619 GCF_015104395.2 Macrobrachium nipponense
CTTTAATATCTAATTCGCTCTACCTCGGAATTAATATATTTTCATATATGCTTAACCGAAGGGGGAATTTTTCTCGATAATAGACTTGCCTGGACCAGGGCGCGAACCCGTGCATCCTTTCAAACCCAGGAACGTCAGTGAAGCTTTACCTACTACACCACCGCGAGAGGCTAAAAGTTCATGTCACCTCTCACCCTCATATACCTTTCGCGCGCAGGTAATGAGTTGGTTTGGAGACAACATCAAACCCACCTCGACTCCGGTAGTGTTTGTAGTGCTTTTGACAGCACGTAGCCAATCTATAAGTCATATAGATTGGCTACGTGCTGTCAAAAGCACTACAAACACTACCGGAGTCGAGGTGGGTTGATGTTGTCTCCAAACCAACTAATTACCTGCGCGCGAAAGGTATATGAGGGTGAGAGGCGACATGAACTTTTAGCCTCTCGCGGTGGTGTAGTAGGTAAAGCTTCACTGACGTTCCTGGGTTTGAAAGGATGACTTATATAATGGCTGAGTGCCGGCAAAAGCACTACAACACTACCGAGAACGAGGGGGTTTGATGCAGTCTCCAAAACTATAAACACCTGAAGTGCAACAGGTATTTGAGACGGGAGGCGGCATAAACTTATATCCTCTTGCGGTGGCGAGGTGGGCTAAGGCTTCACTGCCAGTACTGGAATTGGAGATGTCGATGGTTCGTGCATGTCGGCCGGCAATTCTATTATCGAGAAAAAAATTCCCCTTCGGTTAAACATATATGAAAATATATTAATTCCGAGGTAGAGTGAATTAGATATTAAAGGACATTTGTAGCTCGATATATGTATATGAATCACGGTAATGTGATATGACTTATATAATGGCTACGTGCGGGCAAAAGCACTACAACGCTACCGAGAACGAGGGGGTTTGATGCAGTCTCCAAAACTACAAATACCTGAAGTGCGACAGGTATTTGAGGAAGGAGGCGGCATAAACTTATATCCTCTTGCAGTGGCGGGGCGGGCTAAGGCTTCACTGCCATTCATGGAATTGAAGATGTTGATGGTTTGTGCCCGTCGGCCGGCAATTCTATTATCGAGAAAAAAATTCCCCTGCAGTTAAACATATGAAAATATATAAATTCCGAGGTAGAGCGAATTAGATATCAAAGGACATTTGTAGCTCGATATATATATATATATATATATATATATATATATATATATATATATATATATATAAAATGCTATACTTTAGAAACTAACTGTCTCACCCTTCAGGCAGGTGATGAATGAGAAATTTACAGAAAACAATAATTATACCAAAGGTCCAAGGTCAGCTGTTACGTCACCCTAGTTGACAATTTCTTTTTAATCTTCTTAATCAGATTTTATCCATAATATCTGAGTCCAAAGCTCACTTTGAATGGTTCAGTGTATTTCATTTTTTAATCAAAGCTTTTTGTACTGTCTGGCTTTTGAACCAACAATTGCTGCTACAAATTGTATTTCAGTTTATTTTGTTAATATGGTTAGTTATATGGTTAAAAATAGCTGATCTCTGATGTCCAAATACCGAATGTTTATGTTGTAATAATCTCTGTCGGAGTGATGTACTTCCTGTAAAGCCAATGTAGGATTGTTCACGAACAAGACAATGGATTTCATATACTCCTATGTGTAAAGGGCTGGCTTTTGTTGGCTAAAATGGCCAAGAGGTCAGCCGTTCCGTCACTTAACTTGACAATTTCTTTTTAATCCTCTTAATCACTGGTTGGAGGCACATTTTATCTATAATATCTGAGTCCCAAGCTCCCTTTGAGTGGTTCATTGTGTTTCTTTGTTGCCGTCTGGCTTTTGAATCAATAATTGCTGCTTAGGCAGACGCATACACACATTACTTCCAGTGTCTTCAAATTTATCAAAACCTAGGGTAATCACTACAGAAAATGTAAAGCAAAACAAGAAGTATTGCAATCTTGGACATTCATTGTATTATAATAGAAGCAGTAAGGATCAAGATCCATTAAATGAAGGTGATGTGATAAGGATTACACCAACTGTAATGGGTTAAAAGAGTTGGGATAAGGGTACAGTAGTAGAACGTCTGGGTGTAATGTCACATAATGTTTCATCTGATAATGGTATAATGAAACGTAACAGGACAAAACCAATGTCCGATCATGTCAACAGCAAAGAGCATGCCACCAAAAATAGAGACGATAGTGAGATTATGAGTGAAAATAACCCTAGTAATGTTAATTGACTGAAAATGATAATATTGAAGTACCTTATACACCCCAATCAAATAGTAAAGACTCAGAGTGTGATACACAGTTGACTAGAATAGTGATCAACAACAGTTACAAATCATGCTTTCAGTCGTATCTTGATTTGTTTACTACATAATATAGCGCAGTTTTTATATCTGCAAAAGCTTGCTTTTTTGGTTGAAGACGCAGTTAAAGAAATAAATTAACATAAATATTTCACAAAACCATGTGTTCATTTGCAGAACATGCTACTTATATTTGATTTTAGAACTCATACACATAATTATGATTTATATTTAGAAACTCAAATACTTCTTTTTGCATTAAAATGTCCTTTAATATTTGAATTAACATAAACTTTTATGTTCAATCATCATCTTCTGTTTCATTGTACATTATCTTGGTGTGTTCATTGTAACAATCTGGTCCAGCATTACATTTACAGAGCACTGAACCGGACATCTGTGCTACAACACAACCATATCTTCCCGAAGAACATTGACGATTGCTTGAACATCCACATATAATAAGGTGCAAAATGTTCAATGGAATGGGAGATACATCTGAAGGCAGTGTTGTTGGATGCATCGCCACACCATCCTCATCGTGATGCCATCCATTTTCAAGTTCTGGGGCCTTTGAAAATGAGAACGAAGCACTTGTTTCAACAATGCATCATGTGAAGGAGGCAGCGACTTCAATTTTGGAGAAGTTATTTTTGTGTTTGCCATCCTTGACTTCCACAGTTGGCGACGTAGACTGTTCATAGTATCTTCATGTTTGGTACCATAACATGCAGCAATGAAAGAGGTTGCTTCTGAAATCAAATCGTTTTTGTCTGCAACCAGTTGACCAAGTAAGGGTAGGTCATGTCCACCCTTTTCAAAGCTACGACCTTTCCAATTCCATATCTGAGTGAAACTATGTCACACCCAATCAGGGCATGCACAGCAGGCAGGCATTTTGTAATGTATTTGTGTTTCAGTGCTGTTTGACGAATGTCTATTATTGTTCGACCAGCACATGGACTCTCCATGCTAACATTTGCAGTCATTGTGTGTTTAATGTAGAAACGAATGAGAAGGATAAACATATGTGTCATCACAGATCACTCTGATGTGGGAGTTACCTGATTCAATACGAACTAAATGATGGATGATGATGATGACATCAGCTTCCTCATGATTTGTTTTCAGATCCTGTCTCTGTAGGATGGAATTGTTCTATATTTGCAATGGTGTAGCATCTTTTCCCATGATCACCAATTTTGACTGATTACTTTGAATGTGGGCCTGAAGATATTGACATATCAAATCAATGAGTTGCATTTTGTTGAATGTGACATTGAGTATAATTTTCTGTGCAGGTAAGGGTGTGCTTAATTTCAACTCATAACTTCGGCTTGCACCATTACCGGAGTGATTTGCTCTAGTCATGTGCCAGATGGTATTTGAAGGTTCCCATAAAGTTAGTCACAAAATCTTTGACTGTTCCATTTGTGGGCCAATGTATGATCATAAAATAGGACATCTGTCGATGATGACAATATCTGGTGTACCATGGTCTCTGCTTGATTGTTCAACCTGTAGTTTGGTTTCAAGGAGTGCTTCTGACTGTGTGCGCATCATACCACTCTCATCAAATAAAGATCTTGGTATGGGGGAGAGCTCATATGAGAGGAAATCCTTGATGTCAATGTCCCTACTTTGTTGGAGACACATAAATCGAATGTAGATCAATTCTGTATCATACACTGGCTTTTCATCCACTTTAATACTTTTCTTGAATGACACAACTGTTGTCACCTTCTTTGCTAAGGCCTTGTTAAAGCTTTTTGGCCATCCATACACATTCGATCATCTGCTGTCCCCCAATTTTGACATCTTTATCAGCATTGACCTTGTCTGATGTATGGAATAAATGACGATGTTGAGTAGGCCTTATAGGTAAGTGTCTGTTGCTAGTGGATCAATGTAATTTTTAAGAGCATTGTGAATCTTCTGACGGTCAGATGAATCATTTGCAATTCTACTTGATGCCTCTTCTTTGTGCGATGTGACGACCTTATTTTCTTGGTCCTGCTTCATGGCCAAAAGGTCACCACGCAGTTGACTATAAATGTGTAAGCTCAGAGCCCACCTTACCACAGCTGATGGCTTCAAATTGAGGCCCGGAGTCCTCCAGATTCGTGGTCATACCCCATGAATGTCGATTCAGTGTACATGTCATTCCATATGCCTGGATTATGACGCATCACATACTTTCCTTCCAGAAACTCTATCAGAATTCAACGGGTTTTTATATATCAGTGCAACCCTTTTCGAAATGTATATCTCGATGGGTTAGTCTCTTAATGCTGAAAAGTTAAATATTATACTGCAGCCGATAAAAGATTAGTGTTCAAATACACTACCAACTAACTATAAAACACGCTTTACTTAGTTGAAAATGCTTAGTTTTCACGAGGCAACCCACTCTACCCTTGTATTAAGAAGGGACTCACAGAGAAACTGCACCAGTAGGAAGACGAAACGGCAACTTATATCCTGTCTCACCCCATGACAAGCAACGCTAGAGTAAATAGCCTCTTAACTCCTCGAATTCCCCACAATTGTTGAATATGCTTGTCTCTACAAAGCCTTAGATGGACCTAAGCCTCTGCAGTGACAAGCTTATCCAAAAAGTGTGAATATTTCTCGAAGTTACGATGGCATTATGACTGACAAGGTGATAATTAACCAATGGTAATGAGGGAAAATATTTATCAATATTTTATACCATAAATTCATCAGGGAGAAGATTTTGATAATGATTGACGAATAGGAAACCAAATTGATCTTTGTTGATAAAGGTTTGTGGCCCTGTCAACTTGCAGTTGTTACAATGAATCATTGTATCATGCAAAATGAGCGCTTACTAAATATTATCTTGGCTTTTTTGTGAGGCGCCTTCGTCTTTCTTCGTAATATGTTTTCCAGGTGAAGATGCAAGGATATTTATTATTATTGTTACGATTATCAAGAAGAAAAAGCGTAATATTGTTTTCTGGATGTAAAATAAACCGCGTGATATTAAAGTATGAAAGTTAACCATTTTCTGTGATTTTTAGTCGACTTCTTAACTAAATAAGCGTTAATAAATAAACGATCGACGTATGTATTAAAAACTGTATAATATTTCTGAGTCAAGTTACTCTCTCTCTCTCTCTCTCTCTCTCTCTCTCTCTCTCTCTCTCTCTCTCTCTCTCTCTCGCTCTGAGATGTCAGTTTACATAAAACCAATCACTGCTGATAACTAACGTTGACCTTCCTTACGATGCCCCTTTTGTGGCTATTATCGAAGCCGATATATATATATATATATATATATATATATATATATATATATATATATGTGTGTGTGTGTGTGTGTGTGTGTGTGTGTGTGTGTACAACAACTCTTTATCATGATTAGATACATAATAGATTCCTAATATCCCTGTTATCAATAGGCAGCCATTGCGATATTTTGATAAGAGGTCGAGGGAAAGGGCAAGCTTAGGCGTTAATTAAGACAGTCCTATGGAGGGTAGAGGACGGCCGATAGGGCGCAACTTAGTAAGAAAAGACTTACTCAGCTCTTTATATATGAAAGGTTATAAGATTCTGGGACACGGAAGTCCAGAGAGAGTTCCTTTGCAGAGAGACGGATGGATGGAAACAGTGATTAAAGATTCAGAAAAGCTATAAATATTAATATTGTGGAAATCGTTATATTTAATGAAGCGATTAAATCATAATGTCATTTCTAAAGTATTTATTTGAAGAGAATGTTTCAGAAACACATTTACAATTTTCATAATTCATTCACTCATAAAAAGAAGAGTGCAGAAGCATTGTCTTCGCGCCAATTGGTACAGCCATTAATTAAAACCAGAGTAGTCTCATCTCAGATGAAAGACGTTGGATGTCTACAATGCAGTCGAGGTCTCTGTTGCTCTATTTCTCAGCCACAAAACTTTCGCTTGAATTTACCTATTATATGCCTATATTTACATAAATAAATTTGGAATAGTCTGCTTATTTCAAGAAAATCTGCGTGTCAGTAGTTTTCAACATACTAAAAAGAGTTGTAGACAAACAGACATGTTTATGTAGACTGGCGTCACAATAACTAAAGTCACCGACGCCAACCGAGATGTAGTGTGGGAGATTTACGAAGCACCATAGAATTTTGACTTTTTCTAATTCATTTTATAGATAACTGAAAAAGCATAGATTTTCCGGTTTTTCTAGCATTTAATTTTCCAAATAATGTTTTCAATGTATGCCACCTACGAGGGTCACCTCTTTCTACAACTATTGATGTCAACTGGTAGCGACTAGCAAGTGAATGACAAGTATGTATGTATGTATGTATGTATGTATATAACCATACTTTACATTGCTGTGTAAAAAAAACTTACATTCTTTTATTGATTAACTTCAATATACTTTAAAAAAAGGCGAGTCCTAAGTATACAGAGGAAGAAAACAGAAGTGTAGAAAGTAAAAATAGCAAAGGATCTCAGTCTTTGTCATCTCCAGGATCTCTCTTGCTGTTAGCTTTGATTGCCATGGGTCTATTCAGCGACACTTGCCAGATTGGGTTGCTGGTAAAATGGCCAGCTGAGTAATCCAGACAAATACAATCTCGGAATTTTTCTTAACTAAGATTCATTTTCCTTTCAGAAACTTAATAGAGTCCTGGTCGACTGGCGATGAAAGGAGGAAAGTAATGTTTCTCTTCTTTCCTAGCGGGGTTTGATTAGAAACTCTGATTTGATTGTTTATCGAGTAAGGATTTTTCCAACAATAGAACGTAGACGAATAAGGTCAAATGAAACTGACAGGTATTTTGAAGCTTTCTTATAAAAGTCACATATGACATGGGCTCCAGAAACTGTAGCGTTCATCAACTTTATCCGATAGTTAAACAGAACCGTTGACTAATAAACACACTCTTTTTAAAGTTTGATCATGATGGCAATTAAGAGTGAAAAAAGCCTGGGGCAAAACGGGCAGGCTTCAACCAATTTTAGAGCTCTAGTTATATATATAGCTTATCTGAATTGTCTCAATATAAATCAGCCCCATTAATCAAATGTCCTCAGGACTTACACTTACAATAAATGAAATATGACTAAATATGTCTCATAAAATACACCCAAAAGTTAGTAATGTCATATGAATCAGATAGCTAAAATTCAAGTTACTCTAGTCTACAGATACAGCAAAGCAGATCTGTATATATATATATATATATATATATATATATATATATATATATATATATATAGAGAGAGAGAGAGAGAGAGAGGAGAGAGATGAGAGACGAGAGAGAGAGGAGAGAGAGAGAGAGAGTAAAACCAGCACTTGTACATAAAACATCCTTTATTTTCTTATGACTACCGGTTTCGGAGTAACTGTCTCCATCATCAGGTCTATACAAAAACACAGAAAGAAGAAAAAAAAATTAAAAATCACTAAATTACGATCGATCATTAGAATGAAGAAATGTTACACAAAGGTTACATTGTATATATAATAAAAAAAGTAATGTACAAGCATAAAAAAGGGAAAGGAAGCAATATTAAAAAAAAAATAAATACCTGCATCATGAAGGCATACAAACATACACACTAAAAATTTAAAAACACAGCATCTCCGTGGACCTCTCGTTGTTACTGAGGGAAGGTTTCAACTTTAAAGTGTAGATACTTTCTACTATTGCCAGCTCCATGTATATATATATACATATATATATATATACATATATATATAATATATATAATATATATATATATATATATATATATATATATATATATATATGATACATATATATATATATATATATAATATATGTATACATATATATATATATATATAGTAATATATATATATAGTATATATATATATATATATATATATACATCATATAATCCCTATATATATTAATAAAAGGAGCCCATACCCAAAATGTAGAGAGAAAAGTCTATATTTCAGAGACTGCTGTCTCTCTCTTCAGGTATATGAATGAGAAAAGTTTACAGAAAAGGTGGTATTTATACCAAGAGATTCGTCCACAAGTAAGCCAATTTAGGTCACCCCCGCTGATAATCTTCCTTTAATCTTCTTAAGCGTTGGTTGAATGAACACTGCGTCGACGATATCTGATATCCAATTCCCTTTTGAGATGTTCATTACCTGCTTCTCTTTTATTAAGGCCGATTCCATCATTTGACTCTTGTACCGGCAGTTGCTGCTATAAATTACACGTGACATATTCCAGTTTATTCTATGGTTATGTTCATTTATATGGTTGAAAATAGCCGAGTTCTGTTGTCCATACCTAACTGACCGTTTGTGTTGTATTAATCTCTGGGGAAGTGATTTACCTGTAAATCCGATGTAAGATTGGTCACAGTCCTGGCATGGGATCTCATATACCCCAGAGTCTTTGGGAGATGTCTTTTGTTGGACGTTAATCAGGGATTTGGCTAAGGTATTTGGGTAGGTAAATGCAAAAGGGTTGGATTTCCCAAGGGTGTGAGTTACTCTCTTAATCGTCTCCAGGTGGGGAATTTTTATTTTATTGTTGGGTGTGTCTCTGGTCTTGTCTTTAGGGGGTCGGTAGAAAATTACGTTTGCTTTTATTAAGACATTCGAACAGATGACGATCAACGAAGGCTACAGTTCTCAGCAAGTCTTTAACTGTGATGAGACTGGCCTTTTTTGGAAAAAAATGCCTTGTTGGATGTACATCACGGAGGAAGAGAAGAAGCTACCCGGGCATAAGCCTATGAAAGACAGGCTTACACTCGCACTTTGTTCGAACGCCAGTGGGGATGCAAGGTGAAGCCCCTACTTGTCTATCATTCGGAGACTCCTTGAGCCTTCAAGGCCCACAAAATGCTAAAGGAGAAGCTTCCAGTGATGTGGAGGGCTAATGCAAAAGCCTGGGTAACGAGACTTTTGTTCACGGAGTGGGTAAATCTGTGTTTCGGCCCGACAGTGAAGAAATTCTTGGAAGAGAAACACCTCCCTCTGAAATGTCTGCTGTTGTTGGACAATGCCCCTGCTCACCCGCCTGGCCTTGAGGAAGATATCCTAGCGGAGTATTCTTTCATCAAGGTTCTCTTTTTCCGCCTAACACCACCCCTCTCCTCCAGCCCATGGACCAGCAAGGGATATCGAACTTCAAGAAGCTGTATACGAAACATCTTTTCAAGAGATGTTTCGACATCACCGATACCACAAACCTCACCTTGCATAAATTTTGAAAGGAGCATTTCGATATCGTAATATGCATCCAACTCATCGATCAAGCTTTGCAGGAGGTTTCGAGGTGAACCTTGAATTCTTCATGGATGAAACTCTGGCCTGATGCCGTATCCACCCGAGACTTCGAGAGATTCAACGTGGGCGAAGCTGGTGCAGATTCAGAAACAGTTGACGATCCAGAAACTGTTTTGCAACCAGATCTTGACGAGATCGTTGCACTCGGCAAGTCCATGGGCCTGGTTGTTGATGAGGACAACATCAATGACCTTCTCGAGGAGCACCAAGAGGAGCTTACGACGGATGACCTGAAAGAGTTGGAGGCCATGCATCATAACATCATTAAAGAAGAGTTCTCTAGCAGGAGGAGGAGGAGGACGACCCAATGACAACAGCAGAAATCAAAGATGCTCTAGCTGCTTTTCAGAAGGTGCAATCATTTGTAGAAAAGAGACACCCCGAAAAGGCTTACACAGGTCGTATACTTGCGCAGTTAGATGACGTTTCAGGAACATTGTCAAAAACAGACAGAAGCAATCTTCCTTGGACAGTTATTTTTTGAAGAGGCCTTTAGTAGGAGTAAGCAAACAGGAATATCCAAGTGATACTACGAAAAAAACAGAAAGTTGAAAGTGGTGAAGAAATTGAAATTTTGTAAAAAAAAAAAAAGAAAAACAAAAGAAAACGTAAAGTATAGAAAAGTAAAAATGCAAAAATAAAAAAGACAAAAAAAATATAAACTTAATTTTAAGTTTTTTGTAAAGTAAAGTGTTAAGGTTTTGTACCATTTGTTAATGGGTTTCGTAAAGTTTAGTCTTAATGTTTCCTGACATTTTTTAATGTGTTTCGTAAAGTTAAGTGTATGTACTAGTTTTCTGCCGTTTGTCCTCATCCTCTGTCGCCACTTTCGGAGATAGCCTCACTCGAAAGGTAAGATTCCACATTTTACTACATACGTACGTATGTACGTACAGTATTTCTTGTATACCCTGTACACTAATACACTTTATTTACAGGTACTATGTAGTACATATTAGTAGTATGTATTAAGTTAGGTATTGAATGGTCCAAATTGTTGTATTTCATTGTTTATTGGTCAATTTAGCTTTAATATAGAATTTACTGGGGTGTTTTTGTAGGGCTTGGAACGAACTAGGCAATTTACATGTAAAATGCAGTTCAAGATACGAAAAGCTCAGGTTACGAATGCTGCCTCAGAATGGATTAATTTCATATCCTGAGGTACCACTGTAATATTAATAGTGAATTCCACTTATAAATTATGAATTGAGAAAAAAGTTTATATATTTAAAATTTTTATAACAATGTTTTATTTATTGACCGCCAGTGATATTAAATTTGTGTACATGCCAAAGTGATTGCTTGTACTGTTCCTTCAATTTTCTTGAAGGGAGACAGTTAAAGTTGTTGAGTGATGCCCTTTAATTAACTTAAGCCAATATGAATACTTCACACTTGTTTTGATAAACTTACTCTGATTTTTCTCATTTGATGAAGCTTTTTAAGCGGTCACTGTTGCCTTTAGAGCGCCCAGTCGTATTTTATCTGTTACGGAAGTTCAAGTACCTGGCTGCTGTGAGGTAACTTTGAATTCTTTAGTTGGTGAGTGTAATAACCAGAATTTTGGTGCCCAGAGACCCGGGAATAGAACAAAATATCACTCTGGTTTATGGTTTATAATGTGTTTTTTTGCATTTTTCTGTAATTGTTAGTTGGTTAACTTTGAGAAAATGGCCCTGTTCAATATTCAGGAATTTTAAGGAGCCCCTCCCTTCCAAGAGTTATCCGAATCTAACCTGACCTAGGAACAGTAGACTGTTTTAGAAGTGCCTATTCACTGTTATCAACTGATCATTGTAAAGATTACAAGGTACTCAAACATAATGTGCTACACGTTTACCAAATGACTCTGGAGTATTACAATGAAATATTCATATCTTTAAGAAGGGATTGCAAGATAACTTTCTTGGATTATGCTTACAAAGTGAGAAGTTATTTAAAAAAATGGTTGGAGGCTGCTAAAATAAAAACTACGGACAAACTTGAAGAAATAGTTTTTCTTGAACAATATCTGAGGAATTCCTGAATACATAAGAGCCTATTTGAGAGAGAAAGAGAGGTTAAGAAACTTGGCAAAGCTGCTAAACTGAGTGAAGACTATAACATTATCAGTAACAAAAGAAACTCTAATGTCAAGTACTAGAATCAACAACGCCCAACTTTTAGGTCTCATCCAAATTTCAGGAACAAATTTACTGCTGGGAATTCTACAAATGGTAATACCCCTCAACAATCTAATGTTAAATCTTAATCATCCAGTTTCTCAAGACATATACAGAAGACTAATGTCTGCTTTTAGTGTGGAAGAGCAGGACACTGCAGTTGGGAGTGTTATCAAACACAACAGCAGCCAAAACCAGATGGTCAAGTGGTGAATGGTGACCAAGTAAAAGAGATTATTAAGCCCAGTGTGGAGAAGACTGAGACTATAGGGAAGACTGAAACTAAACAAACTGAATGTTTAGTAACCAGTGGAAATATAACCTCAAGCAATGAGTGGCTGAGCCTTTTAAGCCATATATCCACGAGGGTACATTGGGAACTCAAGGAGGTACCAGTCAAGGTATCAAATGATACAGGAAGTATCATTTGAGAATGAGTAACCCCTATATGCCGCTTGCACCTGTTGTATGGGTTGGGGGCAAGGAAAGTTGATTCTGCTGTAAAAAACTCACTGGCTGTGGAAGGTGTACATGTTCTGTTGGGTAATGAAGTTAGTAATGTACCATTTGTTCCTTGTCCCATAGTGACAGCCAAACAGTTGAGGATTAGTCCTACGGTAGATTTAGAGAAGGATAACCCCACCTGTTTCCTAGTTGTGTAACTACCAAGAGTATGGAGAGTACTACGCCTGCAAGTAAAGAAACTGAGGATTTACATACACAAGAAGGATCATGTGAAGGATCTTTGAGCTTAGAAGAAATGTTCCAGGAAAGTGATGATTCCCCAAGTGATGACCAAGAAGAGGTTGCCTAAGAAGAAGAACCTGTTGTTCTTGAAGAGACTCAGAGTAGTGAGACTGTTCCTGAAGATAGTAGTGAAATTACAGTAGCTGAGTTAGCAGATATTTAGAGTTCAGCCCTTGAAGTTAGTCAGATGACACGAGAAAAGTTACTGGAACTGAAGGAGAGGGTTGCATCATTAGCTGATTTGTTCTTCAGAGTTATTGATCAAGAGGAGATGCAACAAACTCCTACTTGTATTATCTAAAGGAAGGTTTGCTGATGAGAAAGCATAGACCTGCAGATATACCAGGAGATGCTGAATGGCACGAATATCGACAAATTGTGATTCCAAATCCATTGAGAATGCAAATGGTGGCAATAGCACATAAGTCTGGACATATGAGAATCAGGAAGACTGTTGAGAAGATTATGAAGTATTTATTCTGGCCTGGACTTCACAAAGATGTTAGCAGGTTTTGTCGAGAGTGTCACACCTCCCAGATAGCTGGAAAACTGAATGAAACCATTCAGAAAACCCCCTACAACCTATAGAAGTTAGAGGAGAACCCTTTAGCAAGATGATCGTAGATGTGGTTGGGCTGCTTTTGAAAACTAAGTAGGGAAATGGATATCTGTTGACATTAATGTGTCCTGTGACAAGGTATCCTGGGGCAATCACAATTAGAAGCGTATCTGCCAAGGTAATTGCTGAGAAGTTAGTGGAGTTTTTCTCAAAGTTAGGAATGCCAGAAGTTGTGTAAAGTTATAGAGGAATGAACTTTATTTCTGAATTGCTCCAGGATGTGATGACCTTGTTACGGGTGAAACAACAGTTATTAACTGCTTATCATCCAGAGAGTCAAGGAGCATTGGAAAGATTCCACCATACATTGAAAGGTATGTTGACAAAATATTGTTCCAAGTCAGGAAAAGAATGGGATGTTGGTGTACCCTTAATGTTGTTTGAAGTTAGGAATGGTTATTAAGAAGGCATGGGATGTTCACCTAATGAAATTATTTTTGTTCGAGAAGTAAGAGTACCACTGAAGATTTTTGCAGAAAATTCGGAAGAAAATCAAGAGGAAATCCAAGGAGAATATGTGAAGAACATGAGGAAAAGGTTAAGGGATTAAAAAATTCTCTTTAGAAAATCTGAAAGTAAGTCAAGAGAAAATGGAAAGGAAATAATGCTAAGACAAAGCTAAGAAACTTTAGTGTAGGTCAACAAGTTTTAGTGTTCTTACCAGTGAAAAGATTCACGCTTACAAACAAATTTCAAGGTCCTTACAAGATAATTGAGAAGTGAAGTGACTGAACTTATGTGACTGAATCACCGGAAGAAGAAAGCAACAGAGAAAGTACATGTGAATATTTTGAAACCTTACTTCTCAGAAATTATGAACTGGGATATAAATTGGGGGCTGAAACTAAGGTGAATAATTCTTCAATTTTGGAAAATTTCCATGATAAACTAAAAGATCCGAGTGTTGAGTAAGGTAGTGAATTGAGTGAAGTGATGGAAGTTTCACAGAACAAAGTTTTGCAAATGTATACCTAGGCTTACCGATCTGACAAAGCATGGCATACAGATTAGAGAAGATGGAAACCTTTTTAAACAGAGAGCTTATTGCTTGTCACCCTATCATTGAGATGTTTTGGAGAAGGAAGTTGAATATTAGTTGAATATTTGTTGCAGCATGGATTAGACAAACCCAGTTCAAGTCATTACAGATCTCCATGTGTGCTAGTGAAGAAACCAGGTGACTAATTTAGGATCATTTAGGATGTGTACTGATTATAGGAAACCGAATTCAATCATTGTGGCTGACGATTATCCCTTTCCTCTTATAGATCAGTTACTTGATAATATTGATACTGTTGGGCAAGCCAAGTTTGCTTCCAATATAGACTTGTTGAAAGGATATTATCAAATTCCTTTGGATGAGAATGCTAAGTTGCTGTCACCTTTTATTACTCCTTTTGGACTGTATCAATACACTGATTTGCCCGCGTGTCTGATGAATGCACTTGAAACATCCAATGAGTGATGGATCAACTGCTAGAATCTATAGAAGGGGTAGGTGTATACCTTGATGACATACTGATTTACTCTACAACATAGAAAGAACGTCTGAAGGTTCTAAGAAAGGTGTTTAAGAAATTACCTAGAAAAAAGTGAGTTTGGAAAGGCAACTGCTTAGTATCTTGGGTTTGAAGTTGGAAAAGGCCCTCTCCCTCCTGTAACTGCGAGTGTAGAGGGTATCCGTAAGGTTACCCACCCACTACTAAGGAACAGATAACCTATGTGCAATTACCATACTTAAGAGATGAGACGCAGCTCTCCACTGAGTTCTCAAAATTTGTAACTATATTGTGAAAGACTAGAACCCATTTCTGGAAAGAATAAAATAAGTACAGATAATTTATCCCATTGGGAATCACTGGATTCAAACCCAGGATAACTAATCTTCTCGGGGGAGGAGTATTAAAATATTGCCCTGTAAAATGCATATCCCTGCGAGTAATGTTATGTTTAATATTCTAGTTTTCATGCATTCTGTGTAAGGTGATAATTATTTAAGTGTCAGCTGTAATAGATTTCACAAAAGCATAATTTTAAGTTACTAAAGAATATTGTAAATCTTTAATCACACATATTGCTTCCCAGTAATGCGTAATTTGTTCTAGCTGCCAACAGTTAGTGATAACTGTTTTGAAAACCTGTTATCGCTCAAGAAACCTCGTGCACTTCATTTTTTTAATACTAACAACCTCACATGCTTTGCTGTACTGTATGTGTATAGTTTGCTTTTGTTATTTGTCCAAAGCATATGACAATTGTGCAGTGTTTTGTAATGTTGCATCAGCTGCTTCTAGAACATACCTTAATCAATTATGCCATTGTTGTATTCTGCCTCCAAATCGATTCTGCATAATATCTTGTAAAGCATCTTCAGGAAGTGATGTCAATACATTTTTTTTCTAGAACATTCCATGACAGTAGAATTCATATTCATTCTGATCCTAGAGACCATCTGCACTGGTTCTCTCTCTCTCTCTCTCTCTCTCTCTCTCTCTCTCTCTCTCTCCTCACACACACACAATCAAGGGATTTTTCAACTAGTAAAGTAGCGTAAAGATTTTGTACTTGGTCACTCTTAGTGTTTGTTATATTTTTTGTGGGATTGCGTTTTGTGAAATCTATACTGATGTTATATATAACAATGCGTGTCTCGTAACAGTGCCTATTAATGTAACAGGACTATAACTTGTATCGTAGGAAAACAGTTGCAGAGATTGTGAAAGGTGTCTTTTGGTAGCAATTCGGCAGAAAGGTAATGTGATATTTTTACAATTTATGTCATGGGATGCAATTGACATATTGTTTTACATGTTTTTCATGTGAGTACTTGTGTTTTCATTTGAACTGTTTCTTTTTATTTCGTTTAATTTTTTTCATTGCGGCAAATATCATACATTCAGACATTTTGTGTTTTCATTTGTTTCTATTCACAATTTGTTTGATTAACTTTATTTAATTTTAAACTTTAACGCTTTTTAATTAATGCATTTATTTAGAATACCTTTTCAAATCTTAAGTATTTCTTGATATTTTAATTGATTATTTTAATTTTTTTACTTAATTTCATTTAATAATTAGAATAAAGACTTAATCAAATTTTGTGTTTTTTTCCATGTAATAATGAATTGCTTTTAAGATTGTAAATTCTACTTATACGTTTTGAATTTGAAAATAAATTTTGTTTTTAAAGTTTTTATAACAGTGTTTCATTTCTTGACCGACAGTGGTAGGATTAAATTTGTGTACATTCTAAAGCGATTGCTTGTGCTGGTCCTTCAATTTTCTTGACGTGATATAGGATAGGGGAAACAGTCAAAGCTGTTTGATGGAGTGATCGCCTTTAATTAACTTAAATCTATATGAATAACCAACACTTGTTTTGATAAACTTAGTCTGATTTCTCATATATTTGATATATCTTTTTAAGGGATCACTGTTACCTTTAGAGCGCTCAGTTGTTTTTTATTTATCATAAAAGTTCAAGGATCTAGCTGCTGTGAGGTAACTTTGAATTTTATGATTGGAAAGCATAATAACCAGACATTTGAAACGCTTCATCACCATGCCCTCACTCAAACACACACACACACACACACACACACACACATATATATATATATATATATATATATATATATATATATATATATATATATATATCTATATCTATATATATATATATATATATATACATATAATATATATATATATATATTTATATATATATATATATATATATAAAGGTTTTTTGCTACGAAGGAAAAAATCCTTAGTAAAGGGTCGGAACAAGACCGAAAGTACTCGGCTATCTCGCTTTTTCATTTTTTTCTTCGTGGCATAAACCTTTATTTATACATAGCATCACGTTTTTTATACTTCGTGATCAAGTATATATATATATATATATATAATATATATATATATATATATATACATATATATATATATATATATGTATATTATATATATATATATATATATATAATTATTATATATATATATATAAATAAAATACCCCCCCACCCACACACACACAACCCAACACCCCATTATTATTATATATATAAAATAGTTATATATAATATATATATAGTATATAATTAGAGAAGACTATAGGAAGGGGGCTCAAGCCCTACAGATATCACAAGGCGGAGAGGTAAAGGCATGTCTCAGCGTAGTACATAATTTATTGCCGACGTTTCACATCACTTCGATGCAATTTCAAGGCTGGGAATTGATAAAAATACAAACATATAAGACTCGTCACTGATAAAACACGGTATAGTATTTAAAATTTAAAATTGAACACTAAAACATTTAAAATGTAAAAATTACTGTACAACAACACTAGGTTGGAGAGACAACCTACCAGAGTAAAAAATAGAAGGTGACTGAAGGACAGAGTGGGGAGAAAAAAAAAATAAAGTAAAAAAACACCCACACACAAAACTATGTAAACAAACAAGTGGTTAGGCTATGAACAGCTGAACTGACGAGGACTGGGCATTTAAATTCGGTACATTAGTTTTGATTAAAATTGATTCCAGTGTTAAAAGCTCGTCATCTTTATTGGCTAATCCAATAATTTTAAAATCATCGATGTCCAAGCGGGAGCGACAGGTAACAGAGTGGTTACGGATGCTGGGTAGCTCAGGATTGGATAATTTGCATCCTGTTCGGAAACTGACTCCTTTGTGGGCGCAGAAACGGACTTGAAGCAGCCTCTTCGTGCATCCAACATAAGTACCCCGATTACATCTGGGACAAGTGTTTTTATAAACTATGTTGGACACCAAAGGCGGGCTTCATCTGTCTTTAGCTCTGAAAAGAGATCGCGGATGGTTAGAGGATTTTTCGGAAAAAATTTTAGGTTCAAGGCTGGTAATTCCTTGTTAATTAATTGTATAACTTTCTTTTTGAAGGAACTGTCATGGAGGAAAGGGAACTTAGCATAGATGATTAACTTGGGAACGCTATGTATAGGAGGTGGGGGGTTTATTTTCATGTTTAAAAATTTATTGAGGGTTCTATAAAAGTGCACTGAGGGGAAACAGTTGTTGCTAAAAAAGTTTACTAGAAAATCTATTTCGTTGTGGAAAGAGACCCAACTGGAAGTGAGGACAAAGGCTCTATGAAGGAGGGTGGAGAGGGCATTTAATTTAAAATTAAAATTACATGAGCTATAGAAATTTGTCCCTAAGCCTGTAAATGTACTCTTTCTGTAAATTCCTGTATGAAAGCTATTATTGTCTCTAGAAACAAGTAAATCTAAAAATGGCAATGAGTTATGGCATTCTTTCTCTATGGTGAACTTAATATTAGGATGTTGAAAGTTTTGTTTTTTAGTCACTCGTCTCCCTTCCTCTACTGGAAATGGTACTTGCGTTTAGTTGGTGTTCTTTTAATTTGCTTTAAGTATTGTAATTGTATGTTTTTTAGATGAGTAATTATTTTAATTTTATTTTATTATTGTAATTTTCAGCTTGAAAATGGGGCTGGTCCCTGAAACGTTGCATTAAATAAACGCCCACCCATATATATATATATATATATATATATATATATATATATATATATATATATATATATATTATATATATAATTATATATATATATATATATATATATATATATATATATATATATATATATATATATATATATATATATATATATATATATATATATTTAAAAGTTTTAAAATCCAAGGCGACACTAGTCAGTTGTTCAATAAAGTACTGAAATATATGGTATTAAAGATTAAATGCAATAATCATACAAATATTCAAATATTTTTTTAACGGCATAATGATAAAAACAGTTAAAGACGATGTTTGACTTATACTGTTCATCTGGATTTTGATTAAAGTGGTGGAAGGTATTTATTATTGGAGTAAAAGAAAAAATATTTTTAAATACACAAGAGTGTGAAACCGTGATTCCCGAAACCTTTTGCTTAAAAATAGAAGATATGCATTCTTAAGGAAAGAAGTCACGCGTTCTTTGATTAAACCAAGGTTTTCTGTTCATTGTGGAAAAAATGGACAAGTTAAGGAACCAGAAATAAAATGCATACTCTTTCAGAGTTGTCATTTTTCATTCCTATAAAAGAGGAATGAATTAGTCTGGATTTTTATTTAAGAGAAAGCCAAGTCTTTTTTCTCTCTTTATTAAGGGTTCTCTGTTCGTTGGCACAGAATGAATAGAAGTTTTCGTACACAGCCTCGAAAATCATAAGGATTTCCGCATACGCTCAGAAAATTTTATATAACTACTTTTTCAGTTTAAAGGCTTTCGATGCATTTACGAAAAAGCTTTGAGAATCTGAAACATGAAAGCGTTCAACTTCTAATTAGTTGCACCATCAACAGAAGTGAAGTATTATTTGTTATTCTTCGCAAGGAGAGGTTCTGGACACATACTCAAAGAAATTCAATGTTCTTATAGTGAAAATGCCTCATGTGACAAAGTCTGAACGCCACAGCATTTAATACAATATTGTAAGCGGTTGTATTAAGGAGCAATGACCTATGAGACATTTTTCTATTTTTCGGTATTTTCAGGTTTATTGTTATAAATTGATATACAAATAACTTTTTTTTCTATTCTTTAAAAAAAGCTAGGCTTAGCAAAGACGAAATGCATTCAAGGATGAAAAAAACAAAAAACAAAGAAGCAGTTGAATACAGGGAAGACAAAATTTGGCGGCCATATTAAAAAAAGCTATGAACGAAAATATTATTATCATTATTATTATTATCATTGTTATCATTATTATTAATTCGAAGATGAACCCTCTTAATATGGAACAATCCCACATGACAATGAAGGTAATGATGCACTTAACCTTCGGTTAAGCTAGAGTATTAACAGCAGTAACACTGGAATGAAAACCGAACCACGGTTTACAGGAGCAGTAAGCATGAAAGTCTATAGAGTACGTGCCCTATAGATCTAGTTTAAAAAGATGAATATGTTAGGCGTGTCAGCGATGTTCTAATTATTAATACCGGTTGGGAGAAGAAGGCAATCTTGTTCACGAGATAAAAATCTTGGGTCGCTACTGTTAGCCATGTAGGAGAATATTTAAGCACTATCATATTCATTGTTCAAACCTAAATGAACTGCCAGAAGCCCTCGGTCATTCCAGTCTTTACTTTGCCTGAAGATTAGCATGGCACCAGGAAATCCTAAAGGTATCAGTCTTGTCAAATTATACCGAATTATTACCGAGTCTGATTTTCTTCCCTGTATATTATTAAGGAAACGTTTTCGAACAATACCTACTGTGCATTTCCAGTCCGTGTCTAATTGATTTTTGTCGATAAAATCTTACCAAAGCATCGGATATGGATCGTATTTTGGAAATTGTTATTTGACGCCACAGCCTAATTGTCGAAAATATGCAGTGATGTCTAATGTCGATAATTAAGCAACTTAGTGGAGTAAATAAAAGAAAATTAAAGAGAAATTTAGCTCAAATGCTAGAAGCTGCGTAAGATGATCATATACTATGATTATCAGAGATATATATATATATATATACTATATATATATATATATATATATATAATATAGATATATAATATATAGATATATATTATAGATATAGATATAGATATAAAGTCATCCTATGTACATATTATATTTATAGATATCATATATATATCTATATATATAGTATATATACTATAGATATATATGTTACTTTTGTATGAAGTGTTGTAAAATTATTTGCAATATTTTCAGATTCCTTATTTAGCTTAGAGTTAGTATGTTTTGATAATGTTAGTATGGGTTAAAATAATTTTAATGTTGAGATAACATAGAATGTGAGCAGAAAAAGAATTAGCATTGTCTGTCCAAAGCAGGAAGGTATCTGTCACCAGTTGGGGCGTTGTGGTTCCAATTTTTTTTAAACATGCTATGCCCGTGTCTTGTTTCACACTTGTCTTTGCTGAGTAATCAAGTGGAAGGATTGCACCATCTTTCACAAGCATAAAACGTTTCACATACGTCTGATGCCTTTCATTTCATATAAGTAGTTAGAGAGGTTTTTGTATTGAAAACTATCTAATATTACCAGTAAATTAACTCTTATATCCATCGATTTGTCAAAAGAGAATTTGTAGACTCGTAAGTAGCTTAAATCTTGAAATGGAAAGTTGATGACGTCACTCAAGGAAATGACAAAACTTGATTTAATTCGAAAAAATTCTATAATCATATCTTTTATCTCTAAAAGACTTTTTTTTTCTTAAATCGCGTAATAAAAAATGTTATTTACAATTGTAATTCCAATTTCTCTTTAGTTATTGTTTTGAAAGAGAATTTTTGCGATACTATCTGAACTTTGGGTCCAAAACGATTTGTGTGATTAATGTTTTCTTTTTGCAAATTTAGTATTTTCCACATTTTCCTGTGTTTTCATTTGCATTCATAATTTGATTAACTTAATTGTTTTCATTAATTAATCGTTGACTATTTAATTGAATTTAACACTTGTGAATTAATTTGCATTTACTTAGAATTCTATTCAAGTTTTAGTGTTGTTTAGCACTTGTGAATTAATTTCCAAATTTTAGTTAATACCTAACACTTAGAATTTCAACTGAATAATTTAATTCCTTACTTAATTAATTTTCTTGATTTTTGTGATAAATTAATTTTTATTTAATTTTACTTAATCCAAGAATTAATTGAACTTTGTATAGTTTTCAAGTAACAGTAAATTGCCCTGAGATTGTGAATTTCACTTATAAATTTTGAGTTTGACAATAAATTTTTGTATTTAAGATTTTTATAAGTGTTTTTTTTCACCAGTATATTTAATTTTGTTTAGGTAGAAACATACAGTGGTAATTGAGCTGTTTTCCTTCAATTTAATTGAAATGACTAAGAACCAGGGAAGTACTTAGACTTCTTAAATCAGGGAAATACTTAGACTTTTAAAGTTGTTGATGGAGTGAAGCCCTTTAATTAATTTAATTACACATGAGATTACCTCACACCTGTTTTAATAATCTTAGTTTGATTTTCTCCACTACTGGTAAGTTATTTAAGGGATCACTGTTGCCTTTAGACGTATTTTACCTGTGATGAAGGTTCAGGTGTCTGGCTGTTGTGAGGTACTCATTTAATTAATGGTAAGTGTAGTAACCAGATACGTGGCACTTCGTCACAATGTATATGCTCATTTATTAATGATAAAAGAAAGCGAAAGATTTTTATTCACATGTTAAAAAGAGCAGTTGTAGGAAATCAGATTCCTCTGTTTCCTGACCCTTTGTTACATCTTCAGGGACCTCTATTCTATAAATGCAATTATCAAAC
>NC_061100.1:72732619-72785119 GCF_015104395.2 Macrobrachium nipponense
TATATATATATATATATATATATATACAGACACACACACACACACATATATATATCTATATCTATCTATCTATATATATATATATATATATAATATATATATATATATATATATATACTATATATATATATATATATATATATTAACAACAGAACTTCATTGAAACTAGAT
Organism: Macrobrachium nipponense; assembly: GCF_015104395.2. Taxonomy (NCBI): domain Eukaryota; kingdom Metazoa; phylum Arthropoda; class Malacostraca; order Decapoda; family Palaemonidae; genus Macrobrachium; species Macrobrachium nipponense. The sequence continues at coordinate 72,732,791 of NC_061100.1, forward strand.
GGTAACTAACAGAGATATTTATTCAAAAGAGTTACAAGCTTTCTAGGATTAACTGTCCTCATTGCAAGCATCCGTAGAAGGACTGGGCGTAAAGTCCATCTATATTCGTATCTGTGTTGGGGGGAGAAGATTAGTCTTAATTTCTGTTATTACCCTCTTTCTCCTGTGTGGCTCCACCTATTATTCCTCCAAGGGCCCCACCCTCATGACCTAGACCTTTTCTGCTTCCCGATCCTGCCCGGTGTTCATATTCTGAGTGGGTTTTGTGCTTTTGTATTTATTATCTAATGTAGAGAGTATGATTTTTCTTGATAGGTTGTCTTCAAATCCATTACATTCTTTGTGGATGCTATGAATGCACTCTCTCCAATCAATCTGGCTGTTTTGTTTGTGTTCCTGTGTAAAATATTCATACTTTCCCCATCTATTTTATGGTCTATTTTCCAGCAGTGCTTGACGACAGCTGATGTCTGATTATAGTACCTTATATTTGTATATGTTGTTTGCTTCCTTCTCTGCATGGTTTGCCGCCTTTGACGGAGTAACTCGTCACGGTTTAGACACACTGCCACATATACCCGCGCTCTTGATTCTTTCCCCTCTATCAACTTTTTGCTTCTAAGTATCTTATCCCTAATGGTGTTTCTGTAGCTTTCTATCAACATGGAATTATGTAGCTCTCTGTTCATGAGTGTAATGGTGCTGTTGTGCGGGTCTGTAATAATTTTCTTCCCTAACATTTTCCCTTTTTTATGCGAGGGAAAGGATAGAAAAGGAACATTTGAAAGGGAAGAAAATAATCATAGTCCCACACAACACCATTACACCCATCAACAGAGAGCTAGATAATTTCAAATTGACAGGAAGTTACAAAAACACCTTTAGGAATAAAATTGAAACAAAAAGTTGGAAGAGGCAAGAGGGGGTTATATATGGCAGCGTGTCTAAACTGTGAAGAGCGTTACTTTGGTGAAATCGGCAAATCATGCAGAGAACGAAGAAAACAACACATACAATATATATGGCACTAAAATCAGACGTTAGCAGTCGCTAAGCACTCTTGGGAAAAAGATCTTATAATAGATTGGGAAAACGTACACAAACAATGTAATGGCAAGCAACACTGGAAACGGATTTGAAGACAGCCAATCGATAAAAATCATACACACTACAATAGAAAAGAAACACAAAAACACAAGAAAAACCCGGATCAGAACACCTGGATGGATCGGTGGACATAGAAAGGTCTGGGACATAAGGGCAAGGCACGCAGGAGAAGGAGGATAATAACATAAAGACTTTAATCCTTTCCCCCATACTGATATAAATGCAGCTGGGCCTGCATCCGGTCATTGGTGAGTCCTGGAAAACTTGTCACTTCTTTTTTCCTAATAAACACCTTCGCTGGTTACCATCCAGTTTTAATGAAGTCCTGTTAGTAACCGTATTATTGCACACAACAATTGTGTAAGTCAGTGGCAGGCAAACTGCGGCCCTACACCGGGTTCTGTGCGGCCTGAGGAAGCCTGCAGCAAATTATAAGAAAAACCAATAGATTTTTGTGAAAGATCATATATAATTTACAGTTCATAAAATATAAATTTATACATGAGTTATACTTATTAACTTCACCTTTCTCTCCTGATGCCGATGCAGCACCTGATGATTTAAAGCTTGAATTGTTAGACACTGAATCTGATCATCCATTGAAGGAAATGTTTTACCCCTTACTATTAGTAGAGTTTTACAAGTCACTCTCAGTTCAATGTTTTCCATGTTTAAGAAATTTTGCTACTAGATTATTCTCTATGTTTGGTTCCACTTACATCTATGAGCAGAATTTTTTCTGCATGAAGTAAGATAAGTCCAAATACACTCTCATGTTGTCAGACACAAACTCAAATGCATTGATTAGTTTCTACCAGCAACCTTGTGCCAGACTTTGAACGAATTGCAAAACAGAATTGTGATCAGAAACATTTCCCCATTAAATTGCTTATGCTGGATTCGGAATTTGTTTTCATTTACTAACCATGCTGTCTATATATTATATTACCTTAAAGAGCACCACTCGATTTTAAAAGGTGCGGCCCTTTGAGTTGTCATGGCCCACTGATACGGCCTTCAGTAAGTAATAAAGTTAATATAAATAAATAAATAAATATATATACATATATATATATATATATAAAATATATATATATATATAATATATATATATATATATATATATATATATATATATACCTTTATCACTTACACCAATGGTGGGCAAATTTTCAGAGCGAGGGCTGCTTCAGTGTTCCATTTGTATATTGTATATATATATTAATATATCTATATATATATATATATTAGATATATATATGTATAGTAATATTATGTACCTATATTATATATTATATATATATATAGAATATATATATATATATATATATATATGTAGATATATATAACATATATATATATATGTATATATATACACACACACACATATATATATATATATATATCATATATATATATATATATATATTATATGTAATATATATGTATATATATACATATATATATATATATATATGTATATATATATATATCATATACTGTATATATAAACCTATATACATATACAAATATATATATATATATATAAAAAAAAAAATATAGATATTATATTTATATATATATAATATATATATTAATTTCAAAAATATATATTATATATATACATATGTTTATTTTTAATATAATATACATAATTTATATATATATATTTTTTTTTAATCCAATATTTAATATATATATTATATTTATATTATATAGTTTTATTATATAATATATATAGAGATATATATATATATTGTATATATATATAAAAAAAAAAAATAATATATATATATATATTATATTAATATATAATAAATATAATATATATATAAAAAAAAAATCCACAATATATTATAAATATAATAAATATATAATAAATAAATATAATAATACATAATAGATATTTATATATAGTATATACATATATGTATAACATATATAATATATATTATATATTACTGTAATAGTATATTTCATATTAATACATAACATAATTTATATATATTAATATATATATTATATAATATTTATATATTTATAGTATTATAGTATATATATAATTATATACATATATTTATATAATAATATACATATGTATATATTATATATAATACCATAATACACACACACACACACACACATTAATTAATATAATATACAATATTTATATAATATAATATTATATAAATATAATATATATTATATTTTATATGTATATATAATTAATAAGATATACATATATATATATATGTTATTATAATACACAAACACACACCACAACCCACACACATAATATATCTATATATATATAATATATTATATATCTATAATATTAATATATATCTAATACATTAATAATATATATTATATATATTATACCATAATGTACAGTATTATATATATCATATACACCACATATATAATATTATATATATATTATTTATAATATAGTAGTACAATATATATAACTGTATTATTATAATATACACACACACAACATATATAATATAATATATATACAAGTATATAATAATTATTATAATATTTATATAATATATCTATATATATTATATATATATATGTATATTTATAAATATATATATATATTATAATACTGCATACATATATATATATATATATATATATATATATATATATATATATGTATATATATATATATATATATATATATATATATATACACACACACAGCAGATATATATATTATATATATATATATATATATATATAATATATATATATATATATATATATATATATTGTTCAGGATTTTAACCCAGAACCAAGGAAAGGTAAGACCTCTTTATAGCCAGACTCATTCATCCACACCTATATGCAAGTTACCCCTGTGAACTTCCATTCTCTCTAAAACCCTCTTTGCTCCCATTGGCTGCTCTGGATTTACTCTCCACAGGGGGCTCAGGCAAGATTTTCAAAGGACAGGTCTTCAGCTGCTCTGCCTCAGAACTTCCTCAGAACCTCAGACTTCCTCAAGCCCTGCAGACTCCACTTCACCCCTTCTGGTCCCCTGGGCCCCCTGGGGAATCCCACAAGTGTTCTTATACCTCCATAGTACACAGAAATATCAGCAGATAAGAAGACTACCAGACCCAGGATTTCCAGGTACTCTGATACATAAATTTAGTGCATTCAAGGAATCGTTAACCTCTTGTCTATATTTCATTTCCATTATTCCAAGGCAACTTTCCCCCCTTCTTTGTTCAGCTTCGCACTCCCCCAATTTTGGTTCAGTACTGTGATTGATTCCCTTGTGATGCTAGTAAACATCCCATAGTTAATTCAAGCAGCTTAATAGTCCTTCCTAGGTAAACCCCCACTCATTTCATGCCTCTAGAGTTGGCTGTAATATTTTATGCTATGAGCAAGTAGTGTGTAATGCTCCCCACATGTTCCTCGCCTTAGTAGTGATGCTAGAATGCAATCCTTTTGCAGACAAACACCATGCCTGATTGTGGGAGAAACTGGGAACCCTTTGGAATAGGGCTTGAATTGAAATACCCCGTTTTCCACAAATTCTGATCTCTGTGTCTGGTTCATTTTCCAGCCATGTGTTTTCCTGTGGATTGACAATCAACCACTTCATTAGTTCCTGGACCTACCGTAACTTGATATAAATATAGTTCATTTAAAACTAAAGCCCAGAGTTCATGTAAATTCCTCCTTTTTCAGTAATATCGGCCTTCTGTCGTAGATTTTTTGTTTGTGATAACTGTTGTCCCTCCAGTCAAGGCCATTTTTAAAAGTGTTAAACTACATTTTCAAAGATGGAACAAGTACGTCATAACAATATATATATATTTCTATATATCAATATATGTATACATACATATATTAGATATATATATATATATATATATAGTATATATATATCTTAAGATATATATATATATCATATATATCCATACTATCATATATAGATATATATATTTCTCTAGATATATATATATATACCTACATATATATACATTCTATATTTATCTATATATCTATTATATATATCATATATCCCCTATATCTCTCCATATATCTATCTACTCTATATATGTGTGTGTGTGTGTGTGTGTGTGCGTGTGTGTGTGTATGTATGTATGTATGTATGTATGTATGTATGTATGTATGTATTTGACAATCATCCTTCATCTGTTTTCTTTTTATTTTTTTTCTATTTCAGGTTATACGTGTATGTTAATACTTATTTCATTTAAATATACGTCATCCTCTGCTAAAACGACCATAGGGTTCACAAAATGACGAAACAGTCTTCTCTGCTTCAGTTGAACAGTTATATACTTAGCAATAGACGGCTCCGGTGTTTGCTTCCGCATCCTTGGCGTGGAGAAAATGGAAACAGTTTCCACTTCACATCATTCGGAAACATTCTGAGCAGTTCTCCCAGCTATGGCAGTTATATCTGTTATAGCATGTATTGCTTCTACTCAGTGATCCATTATGCTTAACGCCTCTTGGGTGACCACCTTATATAAGAGTAATTTTATTTAGCCACGCTACTGTCAACACTCCCTATGATGCTACGAACTTTTCAAGGGTGTAATCTTGAAGTTTGACCATTTGATTACAATGATGAACATAGGGTATTTTTAAAAGATCATGAATTTACGTAAATGATTAGTACTGAGAATGATAGTCATTATACTTTACGAGTTCGCAACCAGCATAACCAAATATCTACAGTTAAAACCAAAGTGAAGACAGAAATATTTGTAATCGTAGATGTCCTCTTAAAGGTAAGCCAATCAGCAGTTAGGCGCCGCACTCTTTGTGGCAATGTACATAATGACTTCGCAGACCTTGAGTGCATTGAAGTAAAGCTGTCCAGATAACCCATTGCCATAAGAAATATTGCCTTCAGTCCCCCTATTTAGCCAAAATATGATTAATGAGAAACAATTGAGAAAATTCTATTTTAAGAACCATAACACTATTTTGGAGGTGTAAGGTGTATTTTTCATAAATTCTTAGAGTGCTACGCTTTTACCAATTCTGCAGTTGACATATTGGCTTTATTAGATGCTTATCTGTTCGTTCTGTGTTATTTTTAGTAACAGGCTGATTGTTCGTATATTAGTTTCTTCATGATCGGGTACCGCCATCAGAGCCATGGAGCGTCTGATAGTTACCTATATTCATGTACAATATTTAAGCATATATATATATATATATATATATATATATATAATATATGATACGTATATATATGTATATCTATCTATATATATTATATATATATATATCTATATTACATTGTGGTTTAGTTTTGGCAGCTCCCTTGCCTTTCGATTGAAAGACCTAGGTTCGATCCCGTTGTGAGTCAGAAATCTATTTCTGTTCCACACGTAATTATGTGTTGATTATTTATATTACATTCACTGGGAAGGTATCATTCGAATAAAATGCTATCAGATGAGTCACTTAAAGTCAAGCAGTCTTGACAGCTTTCAAATAAGAGTGATCTTATAATTTTACTATATAAGGACCAAGTATATGAGATGCTGACCACAAATTATCATGTAGAATGTACATTAATCCGAAAGTTTAAAAAGGACCCACCGGAACCTTTTTTGGGGATGCAGTAGACAGATGAGTAGATCGCACGATCATCCAGTTGCTTTAAATTATAATATAGAATTAGAAAGCTCCTTCTCTATAAGAAAGATACACTAATTGGTGATAAAACAAACACAGATAAAATAAAGAAACATGAGAATAACGGTTCCTTAACAGCAGCCGAGTTAGTGTCAACAAACGCTTCAAGCAAGATCAAATCCTATAATAAGCGTGAACTTGCATAAAAAATTTGCACAATTAGCAGCACCGAAAATGTACACGTAGATCTATATAATACAACACTACAGAGTATATGGATAGGTTGATGTAAGATCAAAGAAACTCAAAATCTCTGATGTAGTAGGGCAAGAATCGTTGCAGTATACAGGTCATTATATTGTTCAAGAATTTTCAGTGCAGTATCCGCATTCAGGTCAAAAAGTGAATGACAGTCAGTGTGGTCATGATTTTCGGAATCATAAAATTAACCAGAGCCAACTTACAGTCCGAATCACTTGAGCTCTGTGAGAGATATCTTCAAAGTCGTTATTGGTGATGCTGAGGAAAGGAAAACATTAGATAAAAAAGGCAGCACCTGAAATTAAATGATGTACCAAACGAGGTAATTTGCTTTTTTATTTATTTCTTATCTTATCTTATAAATTTTTTTTTTGCAAAACTCTGCCTATTTCGTAGGATGAGATACCTGAATAAAATGCTGACATGGATAAAGGAAGAGCAAATCGTACAATAAAATAAGGAAAATAGTTTGGGAAAAATGTGAAATACACTGCTTTGTGTTTCTGAATGTGCTTGAAACTTTTTATTCGCTGAATCATAATTTGATAAGTTTTTAAACTTTTTTTATGTGATGTTTTACTACCCCTTTCGCACAAGGAAACAGACAACATAAATGTGGACATTACGGCACTACCCAGCAGCATATGTGACGTCATAAGCAACTAGCTCGTATTTTGTAGGCAAGTTGGAGACCTAATGTACTCCTACCACCCACAGAGCGTCTCCCCGTCCGCTGTTTGTGTGTCACCGGCGTCACTTGAACCATATGGTCTGAGACACCGCGTTTGCGTCCATAGTTTGTATCAAAAGTGATCAAGTCTCAACAATACAAACGAAACACGGTCAGAATCTTCCAATTCCATATATTGTAAGAGCTTGTTCCAGCACGACCCTGGCTTAATCTTGAATGACAATGACAAGAGTCAGTGTGAACTTTGGCCCTCCCACTTACAACTTACCTTGAAGAGGTTAAACGTGAGGTAACAGGTACACAGTGAATGCAGAAACATGACACAAACGGATGTTCAGCCTTCCAGTAATGTTCAAATGTTCATTTCCACTTTGTAGTTCGACAAGGAACATGAGGTGTCTTGAAGTGTTTTTGCAAAACCCGTGTGACAATTGATTAGATTTTTTGTCATGAGAATTGATTAGATTTATTGATCACAGTAATAACTGCTTATTGGCTTAACTTTAAGAGATGTCTTTGATTGCACGGAATTCTATCTTCACTTTCATCTGAACAATAGATATTTCGTGTCGCTGTTTGTGAACTATAATGCCCATCATTTTCAGTACTAATCAATGAAGTACTTTCCAGTCACTTTAAAGTTATGTTAAGTTGATCACTGTGATCAAATGATCAACCTTCAAGTTTAAATGTAACGTTTCAGTGGTGAAAAAACTACATATTTTGTAGAAAACACAAAAAGTACTTGATGATGAGCTCCATCATTCTATTTTCATAGCATTATGAAGGATGATTATGTAATGATAGCTAGGAGAATGTCAAATAGGAATAGCGTAAATATAAAAGAGAGAAAAAGAAATGAGAGAGAACCATTAATAGACAAATGATAGACAGAGAAAGAGAGAGAGAGAGAGAGAGAGAGAGAGAGAGAAAGAGAGAGAGAGAGAGTGAGAGAGAGAGAGAATTAGTCACAGGAAGAGTCTTGAACAATAGCCATAACATGCAGAAAGTTCTAATCTAAGCGCACTCATTAAAATTCTCACCTGTGACTTAGCTTTTGATCTTTTGCCGGAAACTAAACAGTTCCAGTGATGTCATTAGTTCCACCCACAAGGGGAAGAATTAAGTCAATCGATCACACCCAAGGGACATCATAGATAATCTACAACCAATAAGGACCACTACCAGGCGGGACAGTAGCAAATCCTCTGCCTGAGGTAGGTGGAACAATTTCCTTTGAAGAAGCATAGAAGCAGAGAGGAGAGAGGCTGAAGAAACCGAGCCGTGAACAGAAGCGGTGTGGGGCCCAGAACCCCAGTTGTGGGTTAGAAGATTCAAGAAAGGCTCATACTTGGATTATTAGTCAAATACTTAACTTGCAATTTTATGTATATTTTTACTAGTGTGTTAATGAGGTAAGAAACCTGCGCTGTGTCTTCCTAAGCCTTCTGAGACTCTAACAAGTAATAATAAATAAAGCAAGAAACCTTAAAGGATCTATAAACGAAAACAAAGAAAAAGAAAGTAGAGCAGAATAATTAGAATGGAATTATTTTCCATGCTGCTGAGTAATGTAGGCCAGTAAAGAACCGTGAGAGAAAGGGAGCAAATTAAATACAACAAACTTGTGTAAACCCATCTCCAATTTTGACATTTTCAAACATTAAGACATTTGACAAAAATAATATCCAATATATTCCTCACGAACGCCCATACATGCGAGTACATTTACATGAAAAACAGATGTAGCATGCAATATAGCAATAGACTGCGTGGGTTTGCCATAATGGAACTACGCTAAAATGTGTCGTCATTAAATTCAACGTTCCTATGTGAAGTATTGTGGAATTCCTTCCGTGATTATTAGAATTTACATCCGTAACTGTAAAGCTATAAAGAAAATTATGGATTTCATATAAGATCAAGCTTATGTTCGTTTACTGAAAAACAATGAAAATTAGAATTGCTGGGAAAATATCATTCCATCTTCGCCTGAATACGTCTCTGTCAGTATAATTTGTTCTCGTTAATGATTCCTCGTCACGAAGCCCAATCTTCTTCATCTTCAGGAATCTTAGGAAGGAGCGAAATGTTCCTTAGATGACTGTTATCGGCGATGCTGGAACTGTTTGGAGAAAGTCAAAGAAAATAATTGAATTTGCGAAGATGGAGGAGATAACTGGAGAAGAAATATGAAAGATTATTATAAGGATGCTAGAGAGAGAGAGAGAGAGAGAGAGAGAGAGAGAGAGAGAGAGAGAGAGAAAGAATTTGCCAGAACTAGGATTTAATTTATCCCACGGATTCAACATCTCAGCGAACATCGTAACAACGATGCTGATAAAAGTCATTATAGTCCATGTATTCTCTCTCTCTCTCTCTCTCTCTCTCTCTCTCTCCTCTCTGACACGTACACTATATTTGCTTTTTTCCCTCTGACTCTCAATCAATTTCTCAATTATAACTGGGGTTTAGATTATTCCTTCACAGCCCACTGATTTTTCCTCAAGATATTATTTTTTTCTTTACAGAATTTGGTTCTAATAGTCTTAGCATATAGAAATTTAATAGGATTTTCGAAAGAAATGTATCTTTCTTATCCAGCGCCCCCCATCCTATCTCTCTCTCTCTCTCTCTCTCTCTCTCTCTCTCTCTCTCTCTCTCTCTCTCTCTCTCTCTCATAGTTACTCAATCGCATTGAATTTTTCATTAGCAAATACCAATGCAATATTGCTGTAGAATTATTATAATGAAAAATTCTATACGGATTAACTAGTTTGGAGATGACTTTAAGAGTATCCTCATTCACAGTTAGAGTTCACTTTTTTTTTTCATTAATAAGTGTGGATATCAGCAATAATTATACAATTCCATTTAACTGTTGAGTTATGGGCGACCTTTTAAGTTAGATCTCTTTATTTCTCTTGTAACTTCTTATACCGTTCCTTTTACACTGAAAAAACACGTTTTGAATCTTATTAAAAGAAAAACCCAAAAACAAAGAATAAGATGGAACCTTACTTTGTTGCTAAAAAGAGGTTAACTTCATAAAATAATTTCAGATAATGCATTTGGCTTGATTACTCAACTGGCCATTTTGACAGCAACAGTCTGACAAGTGTCGTTCAGTAGATTGCTTGTGATGTAAGCTATGATCATGGGGGAGGCTGGAGAACACAAGGAAACGAGATTCTTCGTTATTTTTATTTTAAATCTTCCATCCCTGGACACCTTCAAAACTCACTTGAGGACGCCAGAACTTACAGATGACATAAAGTTTATATAAGCTACAACATAACGTATGCATGCAGACATGCGCTTATACATGCATGCACAATGGTATATGATTTGTACATAAATTGCGATCTCCAGTCCTATAGTTAATTTTTTAGTAGCGGGCTAATGTAGCTATTCTTAGCAACATTCGCTTCAGGGTGTGATATCCCTGCCTATACGAGGTAAGGTAGAAGATGCTCTTTAGGAGAAGGGGACTCCGAAATCAAACGAGTGAGTAGAAGGAACCCTTTTGCCTATCAGGAAATCTTTAGCCTTGGTAGGTAACCTTTCTAAGAGAACAAACCTTGTTCTCCAACTCCAGACTGTGCCATAGCCATTGTACCGTGTTCCTCCATGGTCTTGGGTTTGAGTTCCCTTACCTGAGGGTATGCAAGCAGATATTTATCCTCTTTTTTATTCACATTCCTGTTTTTTCGAAGGACTGGTTGATAAAAAAGCAGAAGTTGTTTGGTGGATTATCAGGAAAGTGCCTTTGTCTTTTACCTAATCTTTTCTTTCCGAGTATTTTATTTCTAAATCTATCCTGACTGTCCTTCCCAAACATGGCGGATTTCTTTTGCCTTGCAAGGCGTGCCAGCCCCACCTTATTGGCCACTTGCTTCTGACGCTTTTTCCAATGATGTATGGTGACGTTTATTTATACTCTCAACAGAATTTTTGTAAAGAATGTAAAAACTGGCATTGTTGATGGTATTATTTTTTATAAGTCAGTTGTTACTATTGTTATGAGTCTATTTATTAGATTTGATACAGAGTTTATGTTGTTAATTTTAATTCATTCGGAAGACACTGAGCTGAACCCTGAGCCTGTTACTATTATTGTAAGAAAAATTGCAGAGTACTGTACTCAAATATTTGGGGCTTAAAGGCAAGTTTTCTTGATTTCCAGAGTTGTGCCCATAAATACAATTTGATGTTCTTATCTGACACTCTTGTATGTAGTAAAAAGTCAAAGGTTGAGTTTTTATTCCCTAGGTTTGATGGCTCTGATACACAAGGTATGGCTATGTACGCTAAGTATGGATAACCTATTTATCGTCAGAAAAATTGGTTGTAGTTCCCATGAAGTTCTTTGTTTTAAAATTGTCAGTAAGTTCTACAATGTTTGCTTATTTGCTTTTTACTGGAGTCCAAATATCGACGATTCTATATATGACTCCTTTGGAAAGGATTAGTATGGTTCAATCACGGGATTCAAAAGCTTCATTTGCTATATGTGGAGACTGTAATGCAAAGCACAGAGAGTGGCTAAATACAAATTCCACAGTTCAACATGGCCGGTCTACTCTTGAGTTCTGTGTATCCTCCAATTTTGTCCAGCTAATCGAGGAAGCCACTCACATTTCTGGTAATAGATTAGCCCTGATGTTCACAGAAGTTCCAGCTATTGTAAAGTCCAAGGTCTGTAAATATATAGGCACTTCTGATACTTGCGCCATTAGGATGGACATATCTGTCAATCAGATCATTCTTAATTCCACCATTAAAAAAATGGTCAGGCTGAAATCCAGAGCCAACTGGGATCACGTTATAGAAGTGTGTCAGGAACTTAATATTTCTGATGCTCTATTAGAACCTGATCCCTAGAATAAGTTAAATGAAATGCTGCAGGCTATTTTAATGAGGTATGTCTCTAGAAAGATCATCAAATTTAGGACAATGACCAGCCATCGAGTCTAAGAAAAAGCAGACCAAATTCAATGCATCGAGACAAAATCGTTCAAATGAAAATTACAACGTTTTCTGGAGTCTCACTGTGCTGCGAGTAGAACTTACTATACAGTAAAAATAAATTACAACGATTCTTTAAAGAGGAAATTTCAAGGAATTACTCAGCCTCAGTTGTGGTGGACCAAATTGGCATAATCTATCTTTGAGTCAGGCTCGTCTTCCATTCCATCATTACTGACAGATCATCAAAGATTGGTTACTGGCCCTAGGGAAAAGGATGAACTATTTCATCAAGCTTTTGAAGATGAGCTATTAGTTGAACATGTCCCTCTCCCTGATATTTATCATTCTGAACCTATTCTTACAAGATTTGCATTTTGTTCTAAGTCATGTAAGAAAATTCTGGATAATCTTGATAGCTAGGGTGGAGAAAATCCTGACAGTTTCTAGGATGATTTCTCCCAAGATTAGTAGATGCTATAGATTTTTATGCCAATGTAGTATCTTTGCAGATAAGTGCAAGCTTAGCAATACAGTGCCTGTTCCAAAGAGTGGCATATCTGCTGACTGCAGTAACCACAGGTTAATCTTTATTCTCGCTGTGCTCTCCAAAGTTGCTGAAAAACTTATTTTTTAAAGCCGTCATATAGGTATATGGAATCGAAAGGATTGTTAGCTGATAGTCAATATGCATACAAGAAGCAGTTAGGTACCTGGGATGATCTTTTAGACTTGACATGTCATTTGTAAGAGATCCTTGATAAAGGTTTTGGGTGCAGAGTAATTCAAATAGATTTTAAGGCTGTTTTCTGTTTAGTAAATCACAAAGAACTCATCTATGAACTACAGAATCTAGGAGTGGGCCGATATATTTTAGGATTACTTCAAGATTTCCTTACAGGTAGGCAGCAGCAGGTTGCTGTGGATAGGATCTTAGTGAACCAAGACCTACTGTGTCAGAAGATTTTGGTCCACTGTTGTATCTAGTATATACAAGTGATATGGTTGTTGTTTTGAAAAAAAATGTTCAGCATGCCGATATGCAGCACTTGTAGGTGTAGTAAAGTCTCCACTTATGAGAAATGAAGCTACCCTCAGACTTCATCGGGACATGAATTAGATCAGGGAATTGTGTAGTCCGTTGGGTATGAGGCAGAACTCCAGCAAAACGAAAATACTATTGATAAGCATATCTCGCACAGATTTTCTACTCCGTCCTCCCTGATGGATGGAACTTTGCTCTTCTTGGTGTAACTTTTGAATCACATCTAACTTTTGCGAAACATCTAATGAAAGTTTCAGCAAATACAACACGAAAGTTAGGTATTGTTGGTAAGGCCTCATATATTTATAAAAATTCTAAAAGGAATTAAACCTGTTTCAGGTCATGTGTACTTCCTTTAATAGAATACTGTTCTCCCTTTGTGGTTGTCTGCTTCTGCCAGAGATATACCTTTTTAGAAAGAATGGTTCGTGGTGGTAGGTTATTATTTCCTAATATTAGCAGTTATGTGCCACACTGTCGAACTTCTCACTTCCAGAGGTTCTTTATTGTTCACACTGTTGGACAGTGGAGCTGCCTCTCAGAGGATATCACATAATTGGAAGTTCAAGGGAAGATGCAATGCATTACTAACCTGACACTATTCTCCTTGCATTTTCACAAATATTTATCTATTTATTAAGCTATTAATAACGTTTCTTTAACAGTGGGTTCTCTTCTTTCTTCTTTCTGTCCTTCCATTGTTTCATAAGAAAATGTTTCATCTACTGAATAATAATAATAATTATAATAATAAAAATAATATGGTATCAGAACATATAGGGTAATACGTGCAAATAGACCAGACGTGACGTTGATTGACAAAATCAGGAAGAAAGAATCACCCTTTGATGTCGCAATACCATGGGACACCAGAGTTGAAGAGAAAGAAAGGGAAAAAACGGATAAGTATCAAGACCTAGAAATAGAAATAAGAAGGATATGGGCTATGCCAGTGGAAATTGTACCGATAATCATAAGAACACTAGGCACGATCCCAAGATACCTGAAAAGGAAGCTGGAAAAACTAGAGGCTGAAGTAGTTCCAGGACTCATGCAGAAGAGTGTGATCCTAGAAACGGCGCACATAGTAAGAAAAGTGATGGACTCCTAAGGAGACAGGATGCAACAAGGTACCCCACACTACAAATACCACCCAGTCGAATTGGAGGACTTTGATAGAGCAAAATAAAAATAAAAAAATAATATCACTTGAATTTTTATTATTAGAATTTCTAAGTTTACAATAATTTCGTCAATCATTCTTCCCATCTGTTGCTACGCAAAGGAATTCTATTTCCACTTCCACTTTCCACGACTTTCTTTAACCTTTACTTTACCCTTCGACCTTTTCAGGAAAACCCCTAACAGGGGGAATAAAATCAATATTAGAAGATGCATGAAAAAACGAGGACTCATGCTGCACAGCGATTGTTTGTTTTCCTCTTTTCCTTCGCTAACTTTCGTAACGAGGTTTTAGCGTGAAGAATCATCTTAATGGGTGATGGATGAGATCATTTATTAGCCATCAGCACTGCAGCTGTTGCTCTGACGTCGCATCAGAGTCAGTTTTTACCCTTTCCGGGTAAGAATAACTATAAAATCGTTCGTAAGTTGAAGAGGTGGATATGATTTAATGAAGGCTACATAGAGAGAGAGAGAGAGAGAGAGAGAGAGAGAGAGAGAGAGAGAGAGAGAGAGACATGAAATAAGTGTTGAGAAAGCTTGTACTCAACTATTATTATGAATCCCCCCTTTCCTCTCCCATTTAATATTTTCATAAAGCACACGCCCCTGATTCTCCTTTTTTCTCTCTCTCTCTTACGCATCTCAAACGTCTTTTGCTCCTTTTTCTCGCTGCCGCTTTCCGTATTTTTGCAGATTCATCGGGATGTTGGGTCCCAAGACCCGCCAGAAAAGACAGACTCAGGTAAGACCTGAATTCATAAAACTGGCGGGAGAAAGCGTGTCGCTCTCACTCCTTTCTCAGAGGCTCCCGAGTTCAGAGCCCAAAGCCTTATGAGCTCCTTCCTCCTCCCCCACTTTCGACTCTTGGGTCTGTGTGTCCAGCGTGGCAGCTCCCAGGATTAATAGAGTACAGGGTTAGACCACTTCTGACCAAAATAGGACAATCTCGCGCATGAAGTCACGTGGCTGATCTGACCGAGGTTCAGGTAAAAAAAAGTCATCAGTCAGTGTTTGACCCCACCAGAGTGAAGAACAAGGAAACTATCTTCCAGTACCTGCTGATTAATGGGGACCTTTCTCACACAAGGTCGTGAAAGAGATAGAGAATGGGTGTGTGCAGACAATTCCCATAGTGACCCTTAAATTATTTGTTTTCTTGGTTTTCTTTTATGGCCACCTACCAATGACGTCACAAATATCCGCAGTAACGATGGGACAGTCTAACCCTGTACTCCATTAATCCTGGCAGCTCTGTGCCCAGAAGAAGTCGACTCCCTTCGCCTGCGCTCTTACAAAGTAATATCTCAGGATGAAAAGATAGAGTAAGGAACATTTGGTGGCAGTCTATTTATATTTCATTTTCTTCCTTTATCAGTGCTTGTGCGACCCTCCATGGTGATTCATTCATCCCCACAGCTGTGTTTCCCTTATAAAGATCCTTTGATTAAGAGCTGTGTTTCCTTAGAAAAGTGGCTGTATGAAATTCCTCCCCTTTTCAGTACAGTAACGAGTTTAGCAGTAATCTATTCTCATCTGAGGAATCCATTTCAGATCTCGTAAATCGGTGACTTTTAGGACCCATGGACGTTGAGTAATTCTGCCTTTTTGCTTGCAGAGAATTTATCATTCCACCTTCGTGGAATTTAGTTGTGTTATTCCGTCCTAGGTACGTCATTCCAGGGCTTAGTGCCTGTGGTCCCCCTTAGGAATATCCCGTACATACACTTATTAACGCATTCCTTCAAAATGACGAACAATTCTTTCTTAGAAAATATTAAGGCTTTTACTGAAACAAGGAAGGCCGCAGGTCAAAGGGGGCAAGAATTAGCTACTTGGGTAGCCGAAGAGCGGGAAAAGGCAAGGATAGAAAGCAAAAGAGAAAGAGAATTCCAGGAGAAAAGAGAAACATTTGAAAGAGTGGAGAAAGAGAAAAAAAGAGAATTCCAAAAGAGAAAGGAAGCAGCAGAAAGGCCAGAGAACGAAGCAGAAAGTGCAGAGAAAGCAGCAACAAGGGCTCACTAGCTGGCTATGGCTAATGCTGGCTTACAGCCCTCTACATTCTGACCATCACACTCCACCCTCAGAAGCATGGGCACCCTCATCCGACTGTGGAACGAATCCGAACCGGAGGCCTCGTTCGACCACATAGAATAAGTAAATGGGGTTGATCTTAAGGGGATTAAAGTGAAAGAATTACGTGCGGTCATAAGTGTAACAAAATATATACATGCTAATGCAAGAGTAGATGACTTCACCATGTTTAATTTGCTGTTCCTTAATGATGATGTAAGTGTTGAATATATGTTCCTTAATTTTTATTTTTCTTATGTTAATTTGCACACAGGCTTATTTCATTTTGTGTCTCTGTGGCATTCAAAGAACGGTAGTGGGTTGCTCTTAATCTCAATACACAGGAATATGCAGTGCGACATGTTTCATTTTTGCATGTGAGCAAAAGGAGAGAGGCTGCTGATCGATCATACTAGGATCAGCATTTGCCAACCAACAAAGGTTTGTGTTACATTTTCTCTTACACTTGCCTCTTCCCGTTTTCTGTCAACCAGCTCTTGACCTTGTAATAGTTACGAACAGCTAATAACCTTGGCCTTCAAAAGTGAAAGAGTAGATCTCGTCCCAGAGAGTTGGGGGATATTTACTGGGGAAATATGTGGTGTTGGGAATTGGTGCATGCAATTTTCTTTTATTGGTGAATAATACATTATTACTTTGGTGTTGGTGATCTGTGTGGGGATAAATATATTGATGTTATTGAGATCAGGACGAATCCTGAATTATAAGAGTCCCCCTAAAGAAGGCAAAGGGCTGAAGCAGGTAACAGTCAAACTTTGGTGCATAAGATAACTAACATAAATACAGGAGTCAGCCCTTTTCGAGGCATTGCTGATGGCGCTCTGTCCCAACAAGTGCAAATTTTTATAGAGGGAGTGAATAACTATTTAAATGCCAGGGGAATTAAAAATAATGCAGAGGCGTTCACAAAGGCAAAAGCCTTGTTAGATTTCAATAAAGGGGATTTGTCATTTAGATGCTGTAGTTTCCAATAAACAAAATGTCTGTCATGGACCAAATTACAAGCATTTCTGAGGGCAGCCTATAGAACAAAGGAACACAGAGATATAGTGAGAGACCTAAGAGGTCTTTAGGAAAGGTAATGAAAACCTTATTGAGTATAGCTCAAAACTTTTTTACTCAGTGGGAGAATGGATTCAGAAATTGGAAAACTCCACATGGGTAAATGGTGATAAAATCTCACTTAACCATTTACAGAAAATAATACATTTTTCCATGCTTCTACACGATGTCCCAGACGCCATTGTAGATAGCTTTGATGAAAAGATTGAACCCACATCAGATGAGGAACTGATTTATTCCCAAATTCAGAAACACATGTCCAGATGTCCCACAGGGGATAATATATTTTTTAATGGGACCAGCCCAAGAAATGCAATACAAAGAGACTCAGATTTTCCTTCTCCCCGTTTGTGTGCAAAAGTGGAATATAAGAGAGAATTGATGGATCAAGGGCAACAGCAGTTGTGTCGCTTCAATTGTAATAAACCAGGGCAAACAAAGAAAATATGTAGAGTCAAAGATTGTGGAATATGCAAAAGTGCAGATCACTTTTGGCAGTCCTGTCCACCTAAGAAACGAAAAGATGAAAGACCCACACCTCAGAAATTCGGGAGTTACAATATGAGAACTTCCCAGGCTAGTTACTCAAAGGGGCAGCGAGATTGGCGAAATTTTTGGAAAGCCGATCAACAGAAAGGGTACAGATGACTTGTACATGCAATTGTGTTCTCGTGGGGAACGCCCCAGAGCCCAGGCCAATAGTAAATGGAATAGTGGTGGATGTGAAGATCCAAATTTTTATTGATAGACGTTCTTCAGTGAACTTAATGGCCAATGATCTGTATCAGTCCATGTTCTCCCAATACCCTTTGAAACCCTCAACGGAGACCGTGTGCGATGTGCAAGCCCATAGATTAAATACCTTGGTTTTTAAAGAATACAATTTACTCTGGGTGATAGAGTACTGATAGAACGATTTTTGGTGATAAAAGGGGTTGTGCTGGGCAACAGGCTTTTACTGGACCATCTTGCATGTAGGAGACACAGGATATTGGTCCATACAGGTGTTAGTGTTTTTATCCCATATAAGGATATCAGTGAAACAGAGGATATAGAGGTTAACATGTGGAATACTGGCGGTAGTTTCGGTGAGCATACCAATGATATGGGGAATACTGGCGATGGTGTTGACGGTTATGATGGTTGTAATAGGGATAATGGTGACAATTGTGGCAAATTGTGGGAATATGATGGTGATTTTGTTATTGAGGTTATGGTGGATGGAATAAGGGATACTGGTATAAATAAGGGTGATATTTATGGGGATGTGGAACAAGAAGATGCCATGTATTATGACCACAAATAAATATAAAGGAGTTTTATCAAATGATGTTATTTTAAATCCAGGTACAAAGATTATGGGGAAAGTCAGACTGAGGAAAGTGAAAAAGCTCAAAGAGGTATGCATAATTGACGGTAGCGAGAAACTAAGAGGGATTATTAACACCGTATCGGTGAACAGAGTATCAAACACTGGTGCTACATGGGTGGAATTATTGAACTGTAATGATACATATAGGAAATATCAGAAGAACACTTATGTGGTAGACCGCCAAGATTGGAAAAAATTATAGTGGTTCAGTGGCTATTGTAGAGGGAAAAACTGAGTTTTCAGAGGCATAAATGCAATCAAGGAAGAAAATCTTTAAGGAACATTTAGCTGATGCAGACAACAAAGAGCATATAGAAGCGGTAAGCAAACTTTTGGTGGAATTTGGGGACACAGTAGGCCTACAAGGGGACAGTTAGGACTGACTAATGTGTTAGAACATAAGGTGAATCTAGAGGAAGGTATGAAACCCATTTTTATTCCTGCATACCGCATACATTTCCAAATCAGAGAACAGGTAGAGAAAGAGATCAGTAAATTGGAAGAGGAAGGAATTATTAGACCTTATGCGCCTCCATACAACTTTCCTCTGTTGGTGGTGGCTAAGGAGGACGGATCTGTCCGAGTATGCGTCGATTTTAGATGTTTGAACAAGAAAACAATTACTGACCGTTATCCAGTCGTGTACATACCAGACCTTTTCGTAGAATTGGTGACATAATATTTATAGTTCAATTGATATTAGCGCAGGTTTTTTTTGCAGGTCCCTCTTAGCAAAAATAGCAAGGAATATACTGTTTTTTCAGTGCCCAAGGGACATTTTGAACTTATGCTAATGCCTTTTGGTTTGTCAGGTAGTCCTATGACTTTTACAAGGTTAGTAAACACAGTTTTGCACGGGCTATTGGGTAAAAATGTCTTTGTGTACATGGATGATATATTGATTGCAACAGACTCGATCAAGTACCACATGGAAGTGCTTAAAGAAGTACTTAGGAGACTTAGGTTAGCAGGATTGAATATTAAGTTGGCTATGTGTTCCTTCTTGAGGAAGCAAAATACATATTTAGGTCATGTCATATCTAAAGAGGGAGTTAGAGTAAATTATGATAAAGTCAAGGCAACTGTAGATTTTCCTGTCCCTAAGACAAAGAAGCAAATTAGGTCATTCCTTGGGATGGTGTCGTTCTTTCACAGATGTGTTATAGGGTTTTCTAGCATAACAGCTCCTTTAAGAGATTTTTAGTGGGAGGACTTTCAATTTTATTGGGGAGAACGGCAACAAGTAGCTTTTCAGAAAGTTAAGGAAGCATTAATGAATCCCCCAGTTCTGAAATTTCCAGATTTCAGCGAACCTTTCACATTAGTGACTGATGCCAGTCAGGAGTGTATTAGTGCTTGCCTTATGCAAAAAGTTGAAGGATAGCTCCATCCAATAGCCTATTATAGTAGGAAATTTAGGACAAAGGGCATTAATGAAAGACTAATGGTTACCATAGATAAGGAAGCCTTTGCAACAGTATCAAGTTTAGTTATTAAAATATTACTAATAGGGAATAAAGTATAAGTTCTTACAGACCACAAGCCATTATTAGATTTCTTTGATAAGCCCGATCTCTTACCCAAAAGAGCTCGATGGTTCTTGACTATCAGGGACTTTGATGCAAAGCTCAAATATATAGAAGGCAAGTTGAATGTAGTTGCAGATGCCCTTAGTAGTTTTTATGATACAGAAAGATTTCAAGTTGGGGTAGTTACTAGTGATTCTATACCATGGGATATCAGTCTCATAGAGAAAAGGCAAGATGAGGATAAAATTTTGGCAGACGCAAAAGCGTTCCTCAGAGGGGAATCAGTCAGGTTTAGTATTAGGAGGCAATCTGTTGGTCAGGAAAATTAGATATAAATTAATGATTAGTGAAAAAAGTAAAGGAGACACAACACAGATCGTGACTCCGAAAGTTCTAATTCCAGTAGTTTTAGATATAGTACATTGCAAGTTTGGTAGTCCACATTTGGGGATAGAAAACGTATAATAGGATGCGTAATAAGTATATCTGGAAAAATATGTGGACAGATGTGGAAAAGTTTGTGAAAAAGTGTAGGGTGTGCAATGCTTGCAAACCCGCAAGAGTAATTTCTTGCAAATCAGGGTCATATCCGATACCAAGTAAACCTTTTCAGGGAATACATATGGATAGCAGAAATTTTTCCATTTAAGCATAAAATGGCCGAGGAAGTAGTTGTAGCATTTTTCAATAGGGTCATCTGCAGATAAGGCTCACTCGAGGTTTTGTTGACCGCCAATGGTAGAGAATTTGTAAGCAGGACCTTAGAGGGTTTAGCAGAATTCATGGGGATACAGAAAGTAACAATTATTCCATCCAGACCTGAAGCTAGTGGGTTTTGTGAACGAGGAAACAGAAAACTGCCCCAAGCTCTCTGGAAGACTATAGGAGGAAATGATAGAAACTGGGGTAGATATATAGATATAGTCAGACATAACATTAGTACTGTGGTCAGTGATTCCATTGAAATGTCTCCATTTGAAGCATTGTTTGGTTGCCAAGCACGAGGCACATTTGATTTGCTACCTATACAAATATACCAAACAGTTTGTAGTGTATAAAATTTGTGTAGGAAATTGCAAAAGTGAAAAGATAATAAATCATTGTATAACCAGTCATTACACTACACTATTTCGCAATCAACACCAATACCTACAAGAAAATTATGAGGGTGTGAGGGAGGTTTCATTACCTCCCATTATGATTTTACTATTACATTGTCTCCAGTTCTCCTTTAAATCATATATCATTTAGGAGCTTTTTAGCATATATTCTTACATCGCTTATTTTCTTATTTGTCTTTTACTTTGGAATATAACTGATTAAACGTCCTGAGCGAGGCACCAATTTTTTGTTTTGTTTTGAGAGATTGATTTACGCATTGTATAGTATACATTAACTATTACATATATATATATATATATATATATATATATATATATATATATATATATATATATATATATATATATATATATATATGTGTGTGTGTGTGTGTGTGTGTGTGTATTATATTATATATATATATATATATATATATATATATATATATATATATATATATATATATATATATATATATATTACGTAATTTGGTACTTTGAAACCTTGTTGTTACTCCAGGATCTAGAAACGCTACGTCCTTCAGTTTCCAACATCACTGTGGTGAATGAAAGTTTTATGTAGTTTAATTTTGTTTACACTTATAAGGTAAATTGCAATTATAGAAAATTTGACAAAATTCAGTATGTAGAGAAATAGGAAAAATATGGTTATGTATCATATCTAAGGAACGAAACTTCTTATGCACCACTAACAGATTTCTTAGATGTCTCTACTTTCCTTAATTCTTTCCGATATGAAGGACTTATATTTATTATTTATCTTCTTGTTCACCATTTCTTTCGTTGCACCAGGACACTTTTTCTTTAGTTTCTCAAATATCGACTTATAAGCTGCATTTCTTTTATGTTTGTCAGAATATTCTTTACTTTTTATATTCCACAGATTGCTACGACTTATAAATCTCGCAGAACCTCGTCCAGAACTCTTTATCTATCGAAAGTCTGCTGACATGTTGAACGATATCCTCTTCTGTGGCGATTCTTGGTAAATGAACCTCCTAGTTCATCAAGCCCCGTCGAAGACACCACTCACGGTGAAACTATCAGTTCTGAACGACTTAATCTGAAAAACCCCTATTTGACTGTCGTGTCGGACCGTGAGTTGGTCATTCAAACCTCAACTGACAGGTTTGTTGATCCGACTTGACTTCCGGTCTTGATCAGATCAGAATTGACTAAAAATCACCCTACTCACATTCAAACTTGCTTAAACTCCGCCCATTTCGATTGGACATGACAAATCCCATCTGACGTGAGTGGCCGGCCTTAGCTTGCATAAGGGTTTGCGAGTTTTCTTTGTACTTTTGAAGCATTCGGAGTTTAGTTTCTAACTATTTAGCTGTAACTTTCTCTTAGATAACAAGCAGTTCACTTATGTTTCTCCCGATACTTTTCAGTTCTCCCGCTGCTACCCAAATTTGTACTTTCACTTGAAAAGAGGAGAGCGTGTTTGAGGATTTATGAATCTTAAACGCAACTCTATGAAAGTCTTGATCGACTTCTACCATGAATCTACGACGTCGCTACTTGCGGAGGATCTCTATCCCGGACCCCAAGAGTTTGACTCCGTTCAACTTGCACTTGTGAGCTGCTTTGTGGAATAAGGCACCTTATTTCTCTTAAATAATATAACTGAAAACATTATCTAACAGCTTACGCACATTCTTTTTCTCCAGCACAATGCATTTACCATTCTCAAAACCTATTTCAATCTTTGTTCCACTGCCTTTTTACGTATTCGGCCCTCTTCCCAATTAATTCTTTCCAGTTAATGACAGCTTTGCTATTTTGAGATTTCCAGACTGGGTAATTTTTAATGATGGAATTGTTGCCTCGGTAACTGAATTCCTGAAATCATGTCTCCTAATGTAGGTAAGGTTTTAACATTGCTTGATGTTGAATATGTCCATTTTTCTAGAATAGCAAAGCTTCCACACCTAACACACCATTTAACCCATCATTCTCATCAGCCATATGTTAAGAGTTGATATATGAGCAGCGCCTAATCTTCCCATTACTCTATATCTGCTTCTGTCATAATAGATTTATGAAAATACCCATTCTCTCTCTCTCTCTCTCTCTCTCTCTCTCTCTCTCTCTCTCTCTCTCGTCTTTTCAGCTAATAATTCTTTCAGGGATTTTATTTCACCTGAACTTTATCACTCCCTCATTTTCCTTTCTCACTATATTTTCCACTTGTAAGGTCCTCTCACCTTTAAAAAGTGGCAGAGGGCATTCGACCAATTTGTATTCCTGCATAATCGCGCAAAATGTCTCCATACCAGCTTGATCCTCACTGCTGTTTTTTGACCCATCATGAAATACTGCTTTTATCCCTCTTCTTAAGAACATTTACTAGATCAGTCTGTTCCAGGGATGCATGCCTGCTCTAATCCTTTTGGGTTTATATTTCCATTTGTATGAAAGACAATGAGTTTTGTTATGGGAACTTTTTGATGGGTAGATTTCTCAGCTTTGTATCAAAGGTGCTAGTCTTAATAAAGCAAAACCTTGCGCACTATTACCTCAGATTTAGTAACATCATAAATTATAGGATTTTGTTTGGATCCTGAAAGCTAACCCTTTCTGATCGATTGTATCTTGCGTTCGTAGATTTCAGGAGTTATCGGAAGTGTGCGCTGTGCGTACTTTTTCCCGTCTTAATGGTTCAGTGCTATTGGTTTCTTGTTGGGTTTTTACCGGTAACGCTTTCCAGAAAGTGCTGAGAAAAGGTATCACCTGTAGATGCATAATTAAGCTTTGGGAAAGTTTGGTTTTTATTTATGACATTATTTTCCAATCAATACTTGAGTTCGTATATGGAATAGGCCGTGTGACATTGTTCTCCGCAAAAATGGTAAATTTTTACAATATACCCTATTGATATATTACAAAGTATATGCATTGCTACATATTTTCTTAAGCAATTATGATAATAGAATACGAACTTAAGTTTTTCTAGAGGAACATTTGTCTTAATATTATTTTTAACAACATTACTTTAAGGACCCCGTATAGGAAATAGCGTTTTCAATAACAAAGGAAGCCAGTCCCATTTTTCTTCTCTTCCTGTCTATTACGATTGACATATTTTCCTTGACTTTCCGGCACAATTGCAGCAACCAATGGTATCAGTTTTTGCGAGGGTTTTCTTTAAATCCTTTCCATGCCTTGATGGTAATGGTGCTAATTACTAAGAGTCACGAGGATGGCACAGGATGAAATCCAACTAAAACCCTCCTGGGATTCCTGAAGGGAAAAAAAATGGGCTTCGTGACAGGTTGCCGTTAACGAGAGCAGATAGTCCGGGCAGAGACGAGTTCAGTCTCTGATGAGAATTGGCGTTTGCAATGAATGGAGAAGGTAACTTGTTTTCATAAGCATTTCTAATTCACTTTAGCTGTACTCATAAATGTTCATATTTGGTCTTTTAAGACTTATTACAACTATGTTACGTTGCTGGCTGGAAAATAAATATACAGCAGGTCACAAGGGTAGCTGAAATGTATTTTTACTATATTTTTATTCGTCGGTTAAGTAATACCCTGATTTTTTTTTTTTTTTAGAGCATATACGTACAGATATTGAGCTTCTCTACGAACAGGTTATTTAAAGAAGGTTTGCGTTAAGCTTTTCTCTTCTTTGGTACTATACCATCTCTTAAACTCACATTAGTGACTACTAACTTCCAGACGAACATTTTTGTTAAATAGTGTGTTGAGGGATATTAAGTGTATCTTCTTACGTATGAAAAATGGACGCTTTTAAGAAAAAATATTGAAATTATTTTACTTTGCTGTGCTTTCTGTGAATGAACGCAACATATGCTTCTCAATCAGAACATTGGTTTGTCAGCTTTCACAACTGCCGTGGTTATTAACAGTTTCATTGTAAACTGACAATAACATCAAGATATCATCTTGATTGTAAATAGAAATTTGGTCCCAGAATCATACGCGTCATACCTTTGTTCTGATTAAAGATTGTTTCCGTAGCAACATCCCTTTTACATGTATTACAACAAACATGATTCTTCATGACGAAAACGACATGAAGTCGGAAAAACTGTTCATTACCCACTTGTAATCAAGTTTAATCATTTAAGAGCCTGAAAAACATTACTCATTTTGAAAATAGTATTATGTTATTATGCTTTGTTCAACATTTTTCCATTTGCATACAGGTTATCAAGCAGGAGTGTAAAAGATAATTTTTTTTTCAACACTCATTTCAGAATTAATGACCAGAGATTAATAATTACCATGGCGTGCACTGTATAACATATCTTTGCTAAAATCTTACAATTTATTATTATTCCTCTTTGAAACATGGTTAATATTCGGTTGTGAAACATCTTAATAATTTTGTTTATATTATTTTCCAAGCCTTTCCAGTTCAAATCTAAACTTTGTTGATAAGTATTTCTATAACCGTCCAAAACTTTCAAACCATGATCAGGGTTTGCTACTTTCTCTTTCCAATTACTAAAGCCTAACATAGAAGTTTTTCCTCTATTAAGAACCGCAACTGAAGCGTTCTCATATCCTTCAATAACGTTTAACATTCATCTAATGCCTTATCACAAGTAATAACTACTTGTGACCAGGACATGTGAAAAGGTTAGAGTGCACATAGGTAATGGTTCCCAGAGGTGGCTGTTTAAACGTAGGTGTGATACACTTGGTTATTGACCCAGGCAGTGAAGCCAAATCCCAAATCTTCTGATCTACTTCTTATAGTTCGGTCATTTCTGGCACTTCCATACCGTGGTGTCCAAATAAAGGATTCTCTACGAATTTGTTATCTTTTATGGTTAATTTGAAAAATTAGCGAGGCTGACCCTCGTGAAAGTGTGAGCTAACTTTGCAAGGGGCCAAAATTCAAAATGGCCACTTGGGGCCATCTTAAAAATTACTTTTTCTATTTGACGTTTTAAGATCGGACTTTGTTATGACTGTGTTACCCATGATGACTGCCCTCAAAAATGGTCTCAGTTACCTAATAACGAACATGTTTTTCTTTTGTTCAGGTGTAATTTTTGCATGCCATTGGTTCCACTGCACTTCATCTGAATAATTAAAAATACTCTCAACAATGTGGTAGCTGATCTTTGTTTCTGATTGCACTTTGTTTTTACTTTCAGGTCTGCTTGCACCTTGCGCCATTATGCACCTCGTATGTGATGTGATATGATGATGCAGATGAGTAGCACTTAGGAGATGTTCTTCCTGCAGTTAGTAGTAAACATGAATGACTATGAATGTTCCTGAAATTTGGGAAACCTTGCTATGACACTGAAACTATCTCTCCTGTTAGATGGGAAAGTTTGAAGGAGAAGAACAAAATTTGGACTAGTCTTGATAAATTTGGCAATATGCATAATGAAACTGACTGGAATAATGTGCCAGCTGTTTATTGTATGCATGATTCGTGTTATGCAACAGTATTATCAACATCCAACCTTCAAAAAGCCATTAAATGTAAAGAAAAGCGCTGCTCCAATCAGATTCTTGTATCAGAGCAAAGTAATGATGGTGATAATCCAGGCGCCCTTTCCTCAGCAAAGCATCTTCATTCCTCAATGGGTGGCCTCTTCATGATAAAACAAAGTGTGTTTGGTGTATGAAAGGTGAAGATCTTAAACACCCTAATCGAACCAAGAGAAAGCTCTCTAGAATCAGTACCAACTGCACTTATTCAAGAGGATAGGCAGTTGAGCGCTCGTTTGTCATGACTTGTCGATTATCATCAGCATTGGTAGGTCCTTTCACAAGTGATAGCATGTACCATCATTAATGTTGGCAGGGGTTTAGTAGTAACCGAGGGTTTATGTCTGTGGAGGCAATGCACATACAGAAAGTATCTCTTTCAGAGGAAAAGAATCTGTTTTTCAGACACGTGGACACAGTCATCTTTGAGGAGCATGAAATCCGTTCTTTGCAGTCTCTGTTAGAAAATTATAAGTGCATCATAAGTGACCATGGATATTCAGTGGATGATGTCAAATCTTCCTACCTCAAGGAATTGCTTATCAAGGAATATCAGGACAGGATTGGCTACAAGGAGAGAAATGAACGGAACAAGAGTGACTGGGTCTATGATGTTTGTGGTAGAGGTGACTACATTGAATCAGTTAAGTGTTCCCTTAACATCAATGACAAGGAGCTTCTGCAGAACACTGCCTGATGACTGTCGAAGAAGGTGAATGCTACATCTATAGTTGATTGGCCACCTCGTGTAGATAATCTAGAGGAAAGGGAAGAGGTCTGTGAGTTACTGGTGCTGCTGCTGACTTGGCTGAGACACCCAGAAAGGACAATGCCAAGCATTAATCCAACTACCCTTAGTCTCACTTCTATGATCACCTCTTACCTCACCGGACAGTGTACCATTTCTACTACAAACATGGGAGTTACTGTTCATGGTATGACCAAGAGTAAAGATCTAGTAGAAACCTTGCACAGGAGTGGTGTCTGTATCAGCCATGCAGACACTCTGCTTCTCTATGATCACTGGGCTTTGATGGATGTCAAAGCACCTAAGAACTGCCCACTGGAGATCACAAATGGGAAACCAGCTATTGTGATCATTTACAATGATGACTTCAAGACAGATACCATGACAGGCAGTACAACGGGTGCTCATCACTAGTTCAGGGGTTTTCAACCAGGGGTACGCCAATGGTCTGTTAGGGCACACGAATGAATGTTAGATACCGACCTTCCATGTGTTTTAGCAAATACTGCTCCTTGGCCAACTAGGATAGTTAATGATAACAGTTTCAGCGGTTTCATTAACTACCTTTGCAGCTGATGTACTGATAATGTATTATATTTATGTAGCTCGGTACCATAACCTTGAAAACTTACTGCATAGCCAGAGGTAAATAATTATAAAATAAATTCTTTATTTTTTCATGGAATTCTTTATGTTTACAATATTATTGGTTATGTCAGGAGAGTTATATACTTACTTCCCCTCTTAACAGTATTTCTGAGTTGGTTTTGTTTCCATGTTATAAAAGCGAAGGGGATACATTACTGGTATTACAAATGCTTGAAAGGGTACTCGGGAAGGAAAAGGTTGAAAACCCCTGCTTTAGATTATCTACACGAGGTGGCCAATCAACTGTAGATGTAGCCTTCACCTTCTTGGACAGTTGTCGGTCAGTGTTCTGTAGGAGCTCCTCATCACTGATGTTAAGGGAACACATAACCGATTCAATGTAGTTACCTCCACCACAAACATCATAGACCCAGTCACTCTTGTTCTGTCCATTTCTCTTTTTGATGCCAATCCTATCCTGATATTCCTTGATAAGTAATTCCTTGAGGCAGCAAGATTTGACATCACCCACTGGTTATCCATAGTCAGTTACGTTACGCTTATGATCTTCTAGTAGAGACGACAAAGAACGACTTTCATGCTCCTCAAAGATGACTGTGTCCATGTGTCTGAAAAACAGATTCCTTTCTTTTGAAAGAGATACGTTCCATAGGTGCATTGCATCATCAGAACTGAACTCTCGGTTACTAATATAGCTCTGCCAACTGTAACGATGGTACATGATTTCATTAGCAAAAGGATATGTCATTGCTGATGTTAATCAACAAGTTGTGACAAACAAACACTCAACTGCCTATCCTCTTGGATAAGTACAGAATGGGATTTGAACCTACTCCATGCTGAGTTGGTACTGATTCTAGAGAGCTTTCTCTTGGTTCGATTAGGGTGTTTAAGATATTCACCTTTCATACACCAAACACATTTTGTTTTATCATGAAGAGGCCCACCCATTGAGGAATGTAGATGCTTTGCTGAGGAAAGAGCACCTAGATTATCACCATCATTACTTTCTTCTGATGCAAGAATCTGATTGGAGCAGTGCTTTTCTTTGCATCTAATGGGTTTTTGAAGGTTGGATGTTGATGGTACTATGACAGAACACGAATCATGCATATAATAACTAGCTGGCGCATTATTCCAGTAAGTTTCATTATGCACATTGCCAAATTTATCAAGACCAGTCCAATTTTTGCCCTTCTCTTTTAAACTTTCCCATCTAACAGGAGACAGTTTCAGTGTCATTGCAAGGTTTCCCACATTTCAGGACACATTCATAGTCATTCATGTTTACTGCTAACTACAGGAAGAACATCTAAGAGGCACTCATCTGCATAATCACATCACATCACATCACTTGCGAGGTGCAGCAGAGGTGCATAATGGTGCAAGCAGACCTGAAAGTAAAAACAAAGTGCAATCAGAAACAAAGATAGGCTACCACATTGCAGAGGGTATTTTTAAATGATTCAGATGAAGTGCAGTTTAACCAATAGCATACAAAAAAGAACACCTAAATAAAAGAAAAACACATTCAGTTATTAGGTAACTGAGTCTGTGGCAGATGGCAGCTATCTTGGGTAATCTAGTCATAACAAGGTCTGCTCATAAATTTGATGTCAAATATGAATTCCTCGACCTCCAAAACACCGGAAAGCATATGTTTATCAACACTGTAGCCCAAACCATAGAAAAAGTCATTTATAAGATGGCCCCAAGTGGCTATTTTTTATTTTGGCCCCTTGTGAAATTAGCTTACACTTTCACGAGGGTCACCCTCACTAATTTTTCAAAGTAACCCTCAATGATGCCAAATTCATAGAGAAACTTTTGTTTTGACTCCACGGTCACGGAAGTGCCAGAAATGGCCCAACTATAATAACTTATCTCTCTCTAAAAAGCAATTGTATCACTGAATCAGTCATAAAGGGAGAGGTATGTTAATTACTGATCGGGGCATTCATACACAATTACCAAATGCATATGTTATTTCTGAAATAAATCACAGTAGTGAATGCTAATGACAGCGGGCTTTCTTAACAAAAAAGAAACAGGAACACAAGCACAAAATGGATGTTAACAGCATCACACATAGCAATGGCAAACTAGCAATTTAAGGTATAACAAAGGGGGGGAACGATGCTGCTATTCACAAGGGGTTAAAGGCAAAAATATTGTACTAGGATAAGGAAATGAAAATTAGTTGGAGGAATAAAAGAATTTAACCTGATTGCCAATCTCGCTCTACAGTACCTTAGTCAGAACTCGATCCATGTTCCTCATTGGCGCCGAAGGGGAAGCGATGGAGGGACACAACAAAAGCCAACTTGTAGTGGTGGGCTGTAGACACAGAAAAGGGGGGGCGGGGAGGGGGAGATGTGTTCCAAGTGGCCAAGTGTTGCTGTTTCATTGGCAGGTGAGCGTGTAATGACGTCTGTCCGCTGCTAGTCCTTTTATGACCTTACATTCCTTCTAGGCCTTGCTGCTACATTGTAAGCAAGGTGATTCATGCCCACATGCAAACCACATGTGTGTCTTTGATTAAGATGGTGGGCCACATGTGCCCCAACTTTCTCTCGGCTAAATCATAGTCATAGGTACCTGGAGAGAGCGAAAGCAGCAGGAAACAGGTTCAGAGGAATAGGATTTTATAGATCTCTCACAGATTAGTGTAGGGGTAAGTTATTTCTGCCTTGATTTTAATCTTTTCATTGCAGTGTTTTATGACTATATTAGGTATAGTCATAAACACACTCTGTGATGAAAAGATTAAAATCAAGGCAGAAATAATTTGCCCCTACAAAGTTAAGAAGCCGTCTGAAGTTTCTACTGTCCCCTGTTGGACCCTGATTTCAACAGCTGCAAAACTGGCCAGCAAGTATTTCATTACTGCACTGTTTCCCCCCTTTCACATATTGTCAAATTTATTTTGTTACGTAAATAAGAGAAACCATTCTGCATTTATCTTTGTGAATAAACTTATAAATAAACTACCGTTCTGTTTGAGTTTCTTTCTATATTCGTATCCAGAGTTTCAATTGTTGATGCTGAATCCTTTTTGTTTATTATAATAAAGAACCTGAGTGGATCTCGATCCATAACAATTGGCGACCTTAGGCCAGGATATTCAGCACCATAACAGATTGAAAAAGGGAGGCTATAGAAAGAACCAAAATGAGTGAGATGATGAAAGAGTTTGTTGAGTCTGGTAAGCTTCTAGGTCTAGAGGGGAATGATCTCCGTAAGTATGTTGAGAGGGAAGAAAGAGAAAAGTATGAGAGAGATGAAAATGCAGCAGGAAAGAGAAGTAATGAAAATGCAGCAAGAGAGAAGTAATGAAAATGCAGCAAGAGATAGAAATGTTGGTAATGCAGCAGTAAGAAAGAGAGAAAGAACGTAAGCATGAGGTGGAAATTGCTCATTTAAGGCAGAGTACTCTTAACAGCCAGACAGGCAAGAACAAAAATGGAGCTGATGATTTAGGTATGAGTACAGTGTTGAAATTACTACCAGACTTTGATGAGGAAGATGTAATGAAATATTTCATGTGTTTTGAGAAGTTAATGGAAAGAGTAGGTTCTCCTAAAGAAATGTGCACTCTATATTTGCAGTGAGCTTTGCATGGTAGTGCACTTACTGTGTATAGTTGTATGTCTAAGGAGGAATGTGAAGATAATGATATCATGAAAGCAACTGTTCTTAGTGCATACTGGTTAGTACCGGAGGCATACCATGAGAAATTTAGAAGTTTGAGAAGGGACGAGAATATT
This sequence comes from Macrobrachium nipponense, assembly GCF_015104395.2. NCBI lineage: Eukaryota > Metazoa > Arthropoda > Malacostraca > Decapoda > Palaemonidae > Macrobrachium > Macrobrachium nipponense. The sequence goes on from NC_061100.1 coordinate 72,765,485, forward strand.
ACATATGTAGAATACGGTGAGAAGTTAGAAAGGCTGTTTTTTGACTGGTTAATTTCTGCTAAAGTTGATGATTTTGATGGTCTGAAGAACTTAGTATTGTTAGAAAACTTCAAAAATAATGTATCCACTGAGATTAAGCTTTACATAGAAGATAGGCAAGAAGTATCTTTTGCAGGAGCAACTAGGTTAGCAGATGAATCTAGTTTGACTCATAATTTAAGTGTCAGTAAGAAGTGAAATGATATTTCGTCAGGTAGAGTACAAAGCAGTAAAGGTCTCAGTTCTGGTAATAGCAATGCGAGTAAAAGTGACTATTACTGTTATGCATACGGAAAACCTGGTCATATGTCTAAGGTTTGTAAGAATTAAGGGGCATTTAGTAGCTAAGAATTAACTTGTTTCCTATGTTATGAGAAAGGGCATTTAGCTAGAAATTGTGCAGTAGAGAGGAAGGACGTTAAGATTCCAATGTCTCTAGTTAACCTTTCATCAAGTAGGAATGATGTGATAAGAGAAACTAGGAAATTTTATGGGGAATTTCTATCAGAAGGCGTAGCTTCCTCTCTGGAAGAGGGGATTCAAGAGAAATAGTCTTGCTTCGGGACACAGGAGCTGCTGTCTCCTTAATTAGGAGAGAGAGTGTGCCAAACAGGGCAGAAATCTACATGGAAGAAAAAGTCATGTTAGGTGGATTTCCGAACACTTGTGTTCTTTGTCCTTTGTTGAAGGTAAACTTGGAAAGTCAGGTAGTGTCAGGAGAAGTGAAACTAGCTGTCATTGACAGTTTGCCCATTGATGGCATTGACATTATTGCTGGTAATGACCCTAGCTTTATCCAAGTATGTGAATCCTGTTGTGAGAGAGATTCCAGTGCCTGAAATGGTAGTAACTAGGTCAGGTTTAGATACAGACATTGAATATGGTCATAGTTTGTTCATGGATTCGAACGAGTGTGATAGAGGTGGCGAGGTTGATCTTGGCATGAGTGTGGCTGAGAGACCTGACTCTATCGGTGGTGACAGTGATAGCCAAGCTGAAGGTGTAGCTGTCAAGAATAACGTAGTCGATGTAGTGGAATCAAGTAATAGTTACTGTGATGAATTAGGCACTAACCTTTTGAATAAGGATGAGCTAGTCAAGTTTCAGAGAGAGGATGAGACACTAACCCAAATTTTTTTATATGAGCTGGATGATGATCTCGATACTGTGTGTAAGGAAGTGTTTTGTTTAAAAGACAAAGTTTTGTGTCGTTATGTTCGTACTAAGTCAGGTAGCAAAGAGGAGATCACAAAAAAATTAGTGGTTCCTAGGAAGCTTCGTGAACTAGTTTTGAAGTTAGCACCCGATGAGCAAGGACATTTTGGAGTAAATAAAACTTTCAGGCGTACTTTTGGTCTAAAATGAGAAGTGACATGAAAAGGTATGTTTTAAGCTGTCATGAATTCCAAATTGCCAGGAAACCCAATCAAGTAACTCCCAGAGGTCCGTTGTGTAATATTCCTTCAGTAGGCAAACCTTTTGACAATGTAGTTATCGATAGGGTCAGACCATTGCCTAGAAGTAAGGGAGGGATTATGTATCTGTTAACAATCATTGATAGACTAACTTGCTATCCAGAGGCGATACCCGTAAGAAGTTGCAACGCAAGGACTGTAGTTAAACGCTTGTTAGATTATTTTTCTAAGTTTGGGCTGCCTCGTACTATACAGTGATAATGGCAGTAATTTTGTATCCAAATATTTCAGGGATAGAATGAAAGATGTATTAAACTCGTAACTTACACACCTTATCACCCTGAATCACAAGGCATTGTGGAGTGGTTTCACCAAATGTTAGAATTGTTTACGAAAACTGTATAATAACTGAACATGACTGGGAAGAAAAGTTACCTTTTGTTTTGTTAGCTTTACGGTTGGCACTGAATGACACTAGAAGATTTAGTCCTTTCGAGCTGGTTTTCGGTCACACCGCTAAAGGTCTTTTGGAAATGTTAAAATGTAACTTAATACCTAAAGAAGGTAGAGAGGACTATAATAACTAATCTAGAGTATTATAAAAACAATTTAAGAGATGCTTGGCAACTAGCGAAGGCGAACGAGAGTGAAAGTCAAGGGGAAACTAAATGGAAACATGATCTTCAAGCGAAAGAGAGAAGTTTCTGTGTGGGATATAAAGTTTTAGTATTAGTCCAGAAAGAAGGTCCCTCTTTATCTTATAAGTTCGAAGGTCCTTTTTCAATTTTAGTAAAGAGGGGATATCAAAATTATTTAATTGATATCGGTAAGCGCAGAGCAAAATGGCTGCATGTAAACTTGCTGAAGATATATAACGAATGGCCTGGCCACCACCTGTGCCCATAGTAACAGTGTCACAGAAAGAAATTAGTTTTGAGAAAAACTCTGAGGTGCTTAAGAATTTAGAAGTTTTATCCGAGTTTAGCAAAAGAAAAATTAAGGGGAAAGGATAATGTCATAGCTGATAACCTATCTAGAGATTTTTTGGAATGAGTAGCCTGATGACCATTTTCTATTTTTGCATGGTTGGGTAAATGAATTGAGAAGTGTGCTTGCTTAACTGAGTTAAAACTTTATGCAGAATTGTTCCCCTGTTGTTTGTTTCTTGTTTCTCTTAAAAAAAAAATCAGTTGATTTGTTTTTTTTTTTTTTTTGGGGGGTGGGGGGGGGGGAAATTGTCATGGTAATTGCTCTATAGCGAAAAAACAAATATTAAGAAAAAGGAAAATGTATCTTCTTTGAGTAGGTCTGCAGCAAGAAGGCATTGCCGCACGTGTTTGAGGCGTCTGTTCTCATGATTGTTCGATAATACACATGTGTGTTGTGGAAATCCAGCACGCGGCCATCGTTAGAAACTCGGCGTATTATGATGTAACATTTTGTCGAGAGCCTTCAAAAAGTTCCTGTTGAGGAACTGTGACATTCGCTGGTTATGCTCCGCCCTTTCAGCCCTGCCCCAAGATCGACGTATATACATATGACTCTGAGGAAGTTGAGAGGATAATAACATCAGAGATAAGAAAAGAAGGAAGAGACGAAGGATAAGAGAGGAAGAGGACACACGAGAGAGTGGGAACGGAAACAAAGTTGTCCGTAGTCGGAGAGAGAGATCCCAATGTAGAGTAACCCTTTCAGAGAGGAAACGTCCTACAAGCCGTTTTGAGGAGCAACCCGCCCTTCAAGTTTCAAGACTAAGGCATTCCTTCCTTCAGAACGAAGTTAAGAAGCCGTCTGAAGTTTCTACTGTCCCCTGTTGTGAAGCCAGCGCTTTGGACACTGATTTCAACAGCTGCAAAACTGGCCAGCTAGTATTTCATTACTGAAAGGATTACTCTACATCGGGATCTCTCTCTCTCTCCGACTACGGACAACATTGTTTCTGTTCCCCCTCTCTTGTGTGTGTCTTCTTACTCTCTTATCCTTCGTCTCTTCCTTCTTCTCTTATCTCTGATAATCTTATCCTCTCTACTTCCTCAGAGTCATATATATTATATACTTCGATCTCGGGGTGGGTCTGAGGGTGGAGCATAGCCAGGGAACGTCCCCGTCCCTCGACAGGAACTTTTTAGAAGGCTCTCGACAAAATGTTACATCATAATACGCGGAGTTTCTAATGACGGCCGCGTGCTGGAGTTCCACAACACACCTGAGTATTCTCGAACAATTATGAAAACAGATGACTCAAACCCGTGCGGAAATGCCTCCTTGCTGCAGACCTACTCGAAGAAGATACATGTTCCTTTCCCTTAATATATGTTTCTTAGCTCTAATTAAAGTCAACCACATTCAATGGAGGTCAAGGAACTCCTAGTCTAAATTCTTCGTAATAGTTTGGACTCTTTCTAGGGTTTGGGTAAACCAGGAGAGCAAAGAGAGCAAGACATTTTATCCAAAGGGAATTGGGACTTTATCTCACTTGCCTCCTCACTGGTACTCAATAACTAGAAAAGTATAAGGAATTAAAGGCGTCAATCACATTAGGTAACTGTTACAGACCGGGATCTGCTCAGGTTCTTTATTACAATAAACAAAAAGGATTCAACACCAACAATTAAGACACAGGATACAAATATAGAAAAAGCGCAATCAGAACAAAAATTTACAAGCTTATTCACAAAGATAAATGCAGAATGGTTTCTCCTATTTACATAACAAAATTAAATCTGACTATATGTGATAGAGGGGAACAGTGCAGTAATAAAATACTGGCCAATTTTACAGCTGTTGAGATCAGTGCTCGAAGCAATGTCTTCACAAAGGGGACAATAAAATTTCAGATGGGCTTCTTCTTATCCTTGTACTGAAGGAAGGTATGACTTATTCTTGGAACTTGAAGGGCGGGTTACTTCTCAAATCCACTTGCAGGATGCTTCTTCACGGAAAGGGTTTACTCGACGTCAGAACTCTCTCTCTCCGGCTACAGACTACTTTCTTGTTTCCGTTCCCACTCTCTCTTCTCTCGTGAGTCGTGCGTCCTATTCCTCTCTTATCTTTCGTCTCTTCCTTCTTCTCTTATCTCTGATGATCAGATCCTCTCACTTCCTCAGAGTCCTATATATATATATATATATATATATATATATATATCATATATATATATATATATATATATATATATATATATATATATACATCGATCTTGGGGCGGAGCTAACTAGCGAACGTCTCCATCCCTTGGTAGGAACATTTTAGAAGGCTCTCGACAAAATGTTACGTCATATTCAGAGCACTGCGTTTCTAGCGACGGCTGCATGCTGGAGTTCCACAAAACAACAGAGTATTCTCAAACAATCATGAGAACACACCCCAAACACGTGCAGGAATACCTCCTTGCTGCAGACCTACTCAAAAAAGATAAATTTTCCTTTCCTTTAATATATGTTTCTTCGCTTTAAAGTGATTACCCAGACAGTAACATAGAAACTGATTAAAGTATATAATTTAACAAATCACGGGGAAGTAAATATATAAATTCATCTCTACAGAGAAAAACAAAGGGATAAGATCCAAATATTATGACTAATGGCCAAATAAAAAGGATGAATACCGCAGAAATATGGTATCTGTCTTCTTTATGACGTGACATCCAGCTCCAGCTAAGACTTACTGAAAGTGACAGTTCCATCTTGTCTCATTTATTTCAAACTCTTGAAAATTACACATCTTGTAATTATAAAGTGATACACTCTCAAATTACATTTGTAATTCTCCTTTAAATATCGTAAAGGCTTTTATAATCATACACTTTAATTTGGACCTGAGTTTCAATTTCACTTCAACATTTTCTTCTGAGGGCGATATGGAAAGTGCAGCATATGAAATGAACGTGGTAATCATAATGCTTTTCCCCTGACGCTAACGCTCGTCAGTTTACGTTGAGAACGACAGCAGGAAAGCAATTATGACAAAGTTTGAGCTCTCGTTTTTTTTTTTTTTTTTTTTTTTCACTTCACGGCTAGCTGAGAGGATATGTAATTTTTGCAGCTGCTGGGATAGAAGTGCATTTGCCTGCTCTTTAGTGAAATGCTCTGATGGATAAAGTTTTGATTAGATTTCCACAAACATTCAGGCTCCATCAAGGTTAAGTGTGTTTTGTGACGATGGTCCACGGTGATGCCTCATATTCTTGACATTTACTTAATTAAAACGGGATTAAAATGTTTTATGGATTTTAGAATTTCATCGAGAAAGAAATATTTTCTTTTTAATATATACCGCTCCATACCTTCTCGCATATCACTCCCCTTTTCTACCTACCATCAACAAACATTATGTGTCATTTAAAATTTATTAAAGTTACTGCATTGGAAAATTTCCTCTAAAACCATTCGAAACGATGAATGATATAAGGAATATATGAAGCTGAACTCTTAAAAAAAAAAAAAAAAAAAAATGAGGCCTTTAATCAGGTGATCTCTTCCTTACTTTCTTCACCACCTTAACTATTTTACATAGTAATACGATACTTGATGACTGAGTATTTGACACCACTTTGTGTGACCTTTGACTCCATCCTTTCTTTCCGGTAGCTCTTCAAAAGCAGAATATTCATGACGGTGATTGTGAAAAAAAAGTTGCAATGCTGGCGCCAAAGGAGAAATAGGAGCTGCATTCGATCTTTTAAAGCTACTAAATGATAGGAATTCACGCTTCATATGCAAATTTTAAGGACCGGTCACTTTGTTTAGAAAGCGTTTCCATATATAAGCACCAAGGAATTATAAATGAAGGACTAGCATTTTGGAATACTGAAATAAAAGGTTTGGATAATGAAAGGATGTTTGACGTACGTGCGAACGCAAATAAAAAGACACTGTCTGAAGAAAATAGTCCTTTGTCTCTGGAGTGACCGTTTCGTTGGGTTTGGGAAAAGAACAGAACTGTGAATCATGTACGAAGGATGAATTCCGGGAAATGATAAATATAAATATGACACTGCTCCTGAAAGTGACTTCTGAGGATTTAAGGGTGACAAAAAAAAAAAAAAAAAAAAACTGGCTAAAAACACTGTAATATAGTGACAATACGGTAATTGAGTGACTGGCCAGTTTGTGTAAGGTAAGTGGGAATGAAGGGATAGGGGAAATTATTGTGAAGAAAATCGCCCATTTGCAGAAAGACGATGAGGATAGAGTTGATCGCAAAAAATGTTACCAGGAGTTATTTAGCAGGTAATCTGTATGAAAAGAAACATCTATGAGGATATTGTATGTTTTTAAAAAGGACGCACGTTTCAAGTATTTGTTATGAAAGAGTTTTTAAGAGTAGTTTGACAGTAAGAGGTAAAACTTGAGCACACAGAAGCTTTATGATAAACTTAACTAGGATGCAATAGGCGGTGTTGAAGATGTGTAGTAAGTAATACGTTAAGCAATTCTTTTGCTCTGAACATAGTCACGTTTTGAAAGTTTTCTTACGTGTTTGATAAGAGTATGTTATTTCTACATGGCTGTTTATGCTAATATGATTGGGCTTAATGAAAGAAATATGGAATGGCCAAGAGATATAAATACAACTTTATTGAATAAAGAAATAACATTAAAATGGAATGAGAAATGGTTGATATCAGTAGATGATAGGTCATTAGCACGTGATAACGATGAGTAGCTGCAAGGACAGACAAAAGAAAAGGAAAGAAAAAGTGGTTTAAAATGGATGTATTAGTTTATGAACACTATCTGAACTTAGGAAGGTAGAACAAATTATGCTAGTTTGGATAGAGGAAGAGTGGAAGTAGTTGGTATTAAATGTAAATAATGCTGATGGTTGAGAGCAGAGATGAATCACAGAATAGGTACAACAAAGGAGGTAACACGCTCTTTTCAAAAGGACTGGAAGAAGAACAGCTTTTATGGAAAAATGGCTGGTATGTAAAAAGATATCTTTTGTGGAAAAGAAGCGTGGTTGTGGATTGATAAGATGAATTGTTTGCATGATAAATTGGGAGTAAAGGGCTGGTAAATTTTAAAAGTATAATAATATGATAAATATGTGGCAGACAGATGATCACATAAATGCGCCTAATTATTTATAAATGAAAAGAATTTAAGACGAAAAGTTGGTGAAAAGTATACATATTTCGGAATTCTTGAAGACTGATAGCGATATTTAAGAGGTCCTGAACAGTTAAACAGGAACAATTTCCAATAAGTGGCAAAGCAAAGATTCCTAATTGGTGTGACGTGGCACGAAAGCAGCGTTTCTTTACCTTTTTCGACCTCAGCAACCATTTTGGTCAGGTCTAAGCAGTCCAGCACCACCTACCATTGGTTAACACTTAGTTACTACAATGATAAAGTAAAGATAAGTGCAGTACATCTTGACCCTATATTAGGAAATAAGAAACTAAGTTTTAAGAAATATAATAGATAAACAATCTGACGAAAACATTTATTCACATTGGTTATAGGCAATAAACATGTGTGTAAAATATAGTCAGTCAATTATTCCTTCAATAAAATTTCAGCAGAAAGTTGTAATCATGATAGGCCCAAAATATATCTAGGCCTTCTACATTAGTGTAGATTTGAAACATCATCTATCCATTCATTTAAAAATATACAGCACACTGGAGAGAGAAGCGCCTCAGCAGCGTGGTTGGTATGGTATTAGCGTCCCACCTCGGTGGTCGCGGGTTCGATTCTCGGCCGTTCCATTGAGGAGTGAGAGATGTGTATTTCTGGTGATAGAAGTTCACTCTCGACGTGGTTCGGAAGTCACGTAAAGCCGTTGGTCCCGTTGCTAAATAACCATTGGTTCCAAGCAACGTAAAAACACCATACAAACAAACAAACAAACATTGGAGAGAGAGAGAGAGGGAAAGAGCTATGAGCGAATAAGGGAGAACATATGTTTCAATGATCTTACCAGTATTACAGGAACACAAGGACTGTGTTGTACTGCTGCCTGCTACTACGCAACTATTACCTGGAGCGGTGGAAAGGGACCACAGGGTCTCATCGGCTGGCGTCAGACATTAGCATACGTACCGAACGTGTACACTAGGTCTATCACAAAGCTTGTGATGCTGACTTAATACGAAAGTGTTTAACGCTCGTACAAATTTTTATCACTATTCTGTAGCACATCTGAAAATCAAGTTAAAGTTTATTGAATTTAAAAAATGTGTTAAAAATACATTTGCCTAAACGTATTCCTTCACAACAGAAACACTGATATTTTACCGCCACATATGTGACCTTCCCCAGCAGCCCCTGCAGGTGCTAGCACCCCAGGTTAAGAAACGCTGCACTAAAGGGTGCCAAGTGATCGACTGAGTGTGCCCCAGTATTTGGGGGAAAAGTAAGTATTAGTAAATATATAGACCAATTTTTGGTATTATAGATTGTCTTGTTTATTCCTGGTATCAATGATATCGATATTTTGGTTTACATTCGCCCGTCATTACACATCATAATCATCACAGCTTTGGCGAGTTTAAGCTGAAACTTTTAGACCAGGGTGGTAAAGCTTAAAGTTAATGTCTAGGTTAGCACTTCGATAGGCTGCAAGGATCTTCTGCAGAATGGCGAGGTGTTTAGCCCAAGAGTTGGAAAAGATAACTATGTCGTTTAGGTACACCACACAGTTGGTTATCCCTTCCAAGACTTTGTACATTAGTCTTTGGAGGCAACTTGTGGCGTTCCTAAGGCTGAAAGGCATGACCCAATATTGATAGAAACTCTTGGGCATCATGAGGGACGTCAATGGTCTGGATACTTCAGCTAGAGGCACTTACCAATATCTCTTCTCCAGATCGTTCTTACTCAGGAACCAAGAGCTACCAACGCTGTCAAGGCACTCTTCAATCCTCTGGAGGGGGTATGACTCAGGCTCAGCAATAGCATTTAGCTTCCGGTAGTCTACACAGAGCCTGTTGCCACCCACTTAATTAGGGAGCAGGATGACTGGGTAGGACCACTGGCTCTCACTTGGCTCACTGAGGCCCACATTGAGTTGGAATTGAACTTGTTCCTCGATGCACATGGCTTTGTTGGGTTCACCAGGTAGTAACCCAGCAATATGGGCGAGACTGCTTCCGACACTCTGATGAAGTGCTCTGTGCCATGGGTGGAGCACAGCCGGTCTGTGACTAGTTCTGAGAAACCCTGAAGTAGATCTTGAACCTGCACTCACTCTTCAGGGCTAAGTCCCGGAGAAATCACCTTGATCTGCACCATAATCTCCGAGTTTTGGGAGGGTGTAATAGTGGTGGTTATGGTCCCAGCTAGACCTTCAGGAGGCATAGCCGCATTTACTTCTCAGGGTAGTTTCTTTCTGTCCAAGTAGGGCCCCAGCAGGTTTACGTGCAGTCATTTGTCCACGTTTGGCAAAATCAAAAAGGCTGTTCAGGTAACCTCTTATGGGGACCTGTGAATTACGTCTCCATGGGGTGTGATGCTCCTGTGCAGAGGAACAAGACCTGGTCTCCCAAGTTAAAGTGCCTGACCTTGGCCTTCACGTCTTACTTGATTTTGGTACACTTCTGGCTTGCGGCCTCATTTGCTTGTGTAATTGCTCATGGAGCCCAAAGTTTTCACTGGACAGTTGGGATCTCCTTCAGCCAGTCAGCTTTTGCGGGGTCCGCCCAGGCATTGTGTATTTTGTCAAGGGGCTCTCTTGTGGAGTTGGCATAGAGTAGTTGGAAAAGGCTCTACCCCAGGGTTTCTACAGGCGCCAGTCTTATAGAGAAAAACGCATGGGGAGGTTTTCTTCCAGCCAGTGCCATCCTCCTCAAAAAGTTTTGCTAGTCAGTTCTCCAGGTTTTGATGAAAACGCTTGACAATACCCTGGCGTTGAGTCCTATAGGGTGTCTAGTGAACATGCTTAATCCTGAAACTAGCCATAGATTTCTGGAACTCACTGGGCATGAAGTGCTGGCCCTCATTTGTCTGGATCGCCTCAGGAAAACCAAAATGGTTGAAGAAAGGGATTAGGGCCTTAATACCCTTCTTGGAGGTGGTGCTTTGGACCAGAATTGCCTCAGGATACCTTGTAAACCTGTCGATGATGGTGAGGCAGTGCTGGTTCCAATGTCTCTTCTCTGTCCATCCTGGGAGGGAGCAGTAATCTATGAAGACCTCCTGGAAGGGGATGCCTACGGGGTGATATTCCTCAAGGATAACTTCATTTGGGCACCCAGTGACCTGGCAGATGGGGCAGAAGTTAGCAAACTACCTCACTGCCAGAGCCTGTGCAGTCTGGGAGATACTGAAGTGCTCACGATGGACATCATGTGACAAATTAAGGATTTCATTTTGCGTTTTGGAGGGCCTTAGGTACCTCAATCCTTTTATGAATGATATGGGTTGATGCAGAGGAGTCCCTAGAGAGGTGGTAGAGTGCACCCCACTCAAATAACAATCCTTGACGAAGTCCTCTACTTCTTCCTCCGATGTCATAGCTTCAGTTAGATCGAGGTCCTCCTTCCGGGCTTTCAGCAGTTCCTCTTATATGAAGGTGGGGGATTTTGCATCAGTTCAGGTCACCAGTAGGGTGGGGGCAATCGCAATGGGCACTCGGGGGGCAATGATTTAACAGGTTTTCACAGACATTCAACCTCTTCCAAGTTGCTATCCAGTAGAAAGGAGCTCCTCATCCCATTCCGGGGTGGCTTACACCAGTGTCTCAGGCTGAGCGGCCATCATGCACCAGAGGGGGCCATTTATAACCCTCCACTGGACGAAATCCTGGCCCAGTAGGTCTCAGCTATGCCAAAAAGGTGATTTCGCCGTTTAGGGTGGTCCTTGGTGATGACCTGGAGGCAGACTGTAGGGAGGTCCCTGGTGGCACTGTCAAACCAGTAGATAGCCATCTTCTCATCATTCCAGATGGTGGCTCTGTCAGGCACTGCATCGCATGCCACCAAACTCACATCAGCACCTGTGTCAATCTCAGTGGGCATCAATTGCAGGGGCTCGTATCCGTTGATTGGCCCTACACATACTCCTTCCATGTCTGTAAAGAGAGTGATGGTCTGCACCACCTTAGATTGGGAGAGTTTAGGGGAGTGAGTGGAGTTGAAACTAATGTGCCCTGTAGTCCTGTTGTCCTGGTACTTGGTATCCGGGAATTGGGGTAATTTGTTGGGCCTAGAGGCGGCTCTGCCCAAAGCCCCGTTAATGGGGGAAGCCAGAGTGGCTGTCTGATGCCCTGAGGGTGGGCACTTAGTGGTCTGAATGTATTATCTAAAAGGATAAATCTTATATGGGATGAAATTTAAAGATGTAAGGTTTTGTCTGCCAGAAGAATTTTTCTTATATCTTCAATACTTTTGGAAATATTAGCATTTAAATAGCGTTAGGTACCGGGCTGTGTCAGGTCGCCAGAAATTCAATAGTTAAAGCATAATTGAAATGTGAATTTATGACATGTTGAAAATAAATCTTATAAGGGATGTAATTTAAAGATATAAGGTTTTATATACAGAAAATATTTTCTTTTATCTTCAATACTTTTGGAGATAGTAACATTTGAATAGCGTTTAGGCCGGGCAGCGCCGAGCCGCCAGAAATGAGCCTGTTTCCAGTAAGACTTCACTTTGCTCGTAATCAAGTTTTACATAATTCTCATAAATTATGATAAATTTTCAGATAAATTTGATAACAAATTTATGTTATAGGGTATTTAAAGCGTAGGTTAATCATACATTTGACAGTACCTGAAAAAAAAAATGGAGCGTCAGGTGAAAAATGAGAATTAATTTATAAACACTGAGGGTTTCGTTTTGACGTCATCTTGTCCTTCAGTGTTTATACGTTAATTTTCATTTTTCACCTGACACTCAAATTCCCTATATCATAAATTTTTTATGAAAATTTATGTGAAAATTTATCATAATTTATTAGAATTGCTGATATAATTGTTTATTAACTCGATGATATCAACATTGAAAACCTATATCAGTTTAGATATGGCTTATAATCCTAGCCACGAAAAATGTAGTAACAGACCAAATGCTTCTGTGACAGAGAGCCCCTTATTAGAAAATTAACCGTGATAATATTATCACATTTTCAGCATTTATTTTAAGCCAAACATATCTTAATATCATACCTTGCCAATGAAATACATCATCATATCTAATTACTTAATCACCAGGCCGAACACCCCCCCCGACACAATAAAAAAGACTTGTAGATATGGGAACATCTTTGGTGATCAAGAACTAATTCATCAAGATGAAACAAAACCATCACCATCCGTACATGCGTATTAACTGACTAAATGAATCTGTGGCAAAACTACCCCTTCCTTAAACAACTTTTTTCAGCGTTCATCTTAAGCCAAACTTATCTTAATTATCACTTGACAATAAAATGCAAATTCTTAAGTACCTTGATGCACTACCGTCCTCGTATCAAAGTATTTAATTTATTAAAAGATCACCAAATATAGACAATTTCTATGTACGGCCATTTAGCCTTCGGCTAACACTCTCCCTCAAAAATGTTGAAGGAAACTGAAACAGTTGCAGCTCTTTTTACGGTGTCTAAAATTATAATCGGAATAATGATTTAATATTTTCATAGCCATTGGACATTTCATTTGAATAATCATGGATATTTTGAAGCTGTTTGTCAAGCTGACAATCTGCCATCTAGGTTTTATGCTATAACGATTGAATCCCAGTCTTCAAAACTAGGTGATAAATAGGCTACTGAACGGTCCCTGGTTGACTGAAGTTGTGTGTATGTCCAAACCGCACTTCGTCCCTGTGGCCTGTATACCTGCTTGCATGTCTCGCTTACTCGGGGAGTAAGCCTACACACTACTTTATTGTTGTTGATGTTATTGTTATTCTTTTGATGTTCTTGTTGGGGGTAGGAATTCTATGGAAGAGCCTTAAAAAGTCTGAAAAGATGTTTCACGTTGAGTTGAAGATACATGAATTTTAGGATAGCAAGTTTATGATTTATTCATTAAAATGAAAATTTTCAAAATATATATCGTGCATGTTAAACAGTACAGAATAGGTATTTTTATTAATATATAGCGTATCCATTTTAATTTTCGATGGTGAAGCAAGGCTCTAGTTGACTATAGATTTTAGCACATATTAATTTACGTTAAAAGTTAGGAATATTATGTTTACAACTCATGCGTGAGGGGAAATTTCCACGTATTCCGAGTAAGCTGGAGTGTTGGATCACGCCTTGTTGTTTTTGTTATTATTGTGAAATTGTTCTATTAAACTCCGAACTGACTGGAAGGTATAAAGAGAGAGAGAGAGAGAGAGAGAGAGAGAGAGAGAGAGAGAGAGAGAGAGGGAGGCTAACATTAGAGCAGTTTCCGCTGACGGTAAGCCAGTTCCTGTGTGATTTTCACATTTAGATGTGACTTGATGTGGTTACTGACTTAGCATTCATTTGTTCATGGAGGGTATATATAATTTGTCAAAGGGTCCCCTATATGGCCTCTACAGAGATTCATCCATTATTCATTTCCATTGAGTGAAGTTCTTCACACTCTAACTTTTCGGTATATGTGGATTTCTGTTTGTTGCGGAAGCCTGTGTGACGATGTCACCTTATCCCTGAGCAGAGAGTCTTCTTTAATTAATTCAGCACATTTTCAATGACAGTAAACATTCTTTACATGACAAAACAATTCAAAGGAGATATATTAAAATTTTTCTAAGTTCTTCAGTTTATCCCAGGAAGTGCCAGTTAGTATATTTCATTTTTATGTTTGTATGTAAAGAAACTCTTTCATAATATAATTTATATTGATGTTAATTTGGTGATTTCAGCTTATAAATGAATCTTAATACTAACTTATTCTCATTTCAATATAAATCACTCTACATTAAAATTCCTATTTTAAACAAATACAGTGTTCTACAAAATGGCAAAACAGCTGACTCTGCTCTAGTTGAAGAGTTATATACTTAACAGTAGAGGGCTTTGATTGCTTTTGTAATTTTATTTTGCATCATTTCCTTTTGCTTCCTTGACATGAAAAAGGAAAAGAATAATAAACTGTATTTCATAACATTTGAAAACATTATAAGCAATTATTCCAGCTTTAACAGTTATAACAAGTACCACTCCTAAACGGAGTTGGATTTTTGCTTTAATATCTCTTTAGAGATCACCCAAGAATAGAGGCTGGAAGTTCATCGTCATGATACGACGAGCCTTTCAAGAGCGTTTTCGTGTAGCTTGAACATTTTGTCACAGTTATCCAACTAAGGAAATTTCAAAAGGACTTGAAAGCATGTAGCTGATTATTACTGCAAATGATGGCCATTATAGTTCACGGGTTCACAGACAGCGAAACCAGAGATCTACTTTTAAAATGAAAGTGAAGACAGAAATCTCTGTAATGGCAGATATCCTCTTAAAACTAAGCCAGTAAACAGTTGAATTGAAATGAAGTAGAATTAAGCCAAAGGCCAAGCACTGGGACCTATAAGGTCATTCATCGCTGAAACGGAAATTAAAAGTAAAAAGTTTGAAATGTCTAACAGGAAGAAAACATCGCAGTTTCACTATGAATCAATTGTTAGGAGAGGGTGGAGAGTAAGATGGAAGAAAGAGAATATGAAAGGAGGTACAGCAAAAGGTACAAAATGTGTTGCAGCTAGTGACCGAAGGCAAGTTGCAAAGAACCTTAAGTAATGCCTACAGTGTACTGCATGAGGTGCACTGACGGTACTACCCCCCTATGGGGCCAATAAACAATTATTACTGTTATTATCCCAGTAAGTCCCCTTATTGTTTGTGGTGATCTAAGTTGTGACTTCGCAATGCATTGACTTATTATTGAGGTAAAGGCGTCCAGATTTCCCAGGGTGTTAATGAGTATTACCTTCGGTTCCAGAAAATTAACATAACCATGATTATTCAGAACCTACTAAGTCAGTGCTGTTAGAAGAACCATATTTTTTATGGATGATTAAACTGCATTTCTCATATAGTTTTATAGTGGTGCGTTTTTCAGTGCTGTAGTTGAAAAATTAGCTTTATTAGAGGATGATCTGATCCTGCTTTTACAGATGCATGTTAAGCTTAATTGTTCATATAATGATTTCTTGTTGTTTTTGATCGAGAGATTTCCCTTCCAGGTAACTGTAGTCTTTCGATAACTTAGGCAGTGCGATTCCATGACGATTTCCTACAAGATAAGCAATACAGTCTCTAATTAATAGAATCTAAGCAATGGACAGCCGATGACATATTGCATGGTTACATAATGAGAAGCATCAGTCCACATACTTTTTGAACTGACTTAGATATGCAGAAGACTCTTCTGTATAAAGTGAGATATTTAATGAAAAGGAGAGTACCATATAACGCAAAGTTAAGCGGTCATTACAATTTCCAAAATGGAGTGATCTAACCAGAGATTGTGGTGTAGAATACATAGATATAGAGAGAAGAGACTGGACAGCGCATTGTAGCCAAACCAGATGCCTGGCGCCATCGCCATGTGAGGATTCTTATGTTACAATGGTGAAACCCATAGAATCTAATGGGAAGCTCTGTACTCTGTAAAACGTGTTTTCTTGGCTGTCTCGTCAAGCCTGTCAAATGATTTATGCACCATTGACCATTTACAATATGTTTTTTATGGTGTTTTAACATTGCATGGAACCAGTGGTTATTCAGCAACGGGACCAACGGCTTTACGTGACTTCCGAATCCCGTCGAGAGTGAACTTCTATCACCAGAAATACACATCTCTAACATCTCAATGGAATGCCCGAGAATCGAGCTCACGGCCACTGAGGTGGCAGGTCAAGACCATACCGATCACGCCGCTTATATAAAATATGTACTTTTTTCAGAAATAAAAATATTTAATTTTGCTGGTATATTTTTTCTACAATTAAGCCATAAAATTTTGTAGGTTTGGCAACTAAATTCTGGTTATCTTCTAGCAGTCTTTAAAGACTGGTAAATTATCTTTGCAGCATTTACCAAGGACAATGTGTACCTTATCTAAAAATAAACATTTTCATTCTGTCTGCCTTTCTTTCCACCATAAATCTACAGTACTGTTATACTTTCTAGAGGCAGAACTCATTATTATCGTTCTTTAATAATGGGTCAAACTGACACAATAAAATTTTTCAGCAGTATGGTAAAATAATTGTCATCTCGAACGCTATCATCCCATATAGGATTCATCCATAGGCATAGTATATTAATATTAATAATAGCCCAGTTACAATAGCCTGATACCTAACAGACAATATTCACTAGTCTGTACTGTTAGTTGAGATGAGCAATGAAACAAACTTATCTTGGGCAAGGTCACAATTAGGGTTTTCAGTTCAAGCCCGATTTTGGATCCCGGATTTTCGGGACAATTAGAAAATATTCCAGGGATTTCCCGGAAAATACAATTATTTTCCAGATATATTTCGTTGTTAACCAATCAAAGTAAATGTTTTACTTTTGAAATCTTAATAATAGTGATAAAAAACAAACAGCATTAATTTTTACTGGTATTTGATGGTAAGAATATCAAGGAATATAACTTTCAATGAGTTGCATTGTGAAATTTGGTAGCCTCTTTCAAAATATAAACAACTGACTTGGGTTTTTTCTAGTAGGCATGTATTCCCCAACAACTAATGATAATTAATGATATACAGAAATACTGTTTCCATTTGTGACACTAATTAATATCTATTTTGAAAGCTGCATGAGTGTAATCCAGGCTACCCTTGGTTATTTGATGATTAACCCTGGTTGGTCAAGTTTACTTTTAGGCTAGCTAGTTAGTATACTTGAATTTTAAAGCTATAATATAGTATCAATTTTGAAGTATAGGGGAAAAAGGATAATGGTAAAATTGAAGAATAGCCTACTACCTTTAAGTGTTCTGGTAGATCAATTCAGCTGATTCCTCTGCATACAAGAAGGTTTGAGAACTTATTTTTGACATAACAAATAGCATTATAATACTTCATTAACATTTATAACTGCAGCAGACCCAGGGTTAGGCCTCGGGATACTATGTACATTGTAGTACTGGTTGTAGGGAATATTGTCAGAATTAACCAGTTATATGGACTGACAGTAACCCTTCATGCTAATGTATTATGCTACATGAATTTAATGTCAAAGAGGCTTTAAGAAAAGCTTATTACAACATTCATTACACAATGTATTTTTTGATGTTTACATATGTATTTTCTGCCACTGAATTCAAAACTCATTCGTTTTGATGTAATATCGATAGTTTTTAATTTATTCTTAATTTCATATTTTCCCGTTCTATACCCAACTTTTCTCTACAGCAGTATGCTGGTTTAACCTATTCTAATATTCTAAGGATAATGACACTACAATACGTACTTTTTCATGCATTGAAAGGTATTTAGGAGGTACAATACTAGTTAGAACAAAAAGAAAACAATACAATGCTGCACTTTAAATGCTTTGATAACTATTTTCTTAAGATCAAAAGTGCTTTGACGATCGAGATTTTCTAGAGTGCATACTTCCATCTTTTCTGGCTAGAGACCATATGTAATCTCCCATCATAGCAGTATCCCATCGTCCTTGATTTCTTCTTTCCATTGTTGCGATGTCATGATGAAATCTCTCACCATGCTCCTCACTGACATCAACCAAGTTTTCTGGAAAGAAATATAGGTGAAATTCTCCATGTCGTTTCCGGTAGATAGATGTCCTGCTGTCTTCCCCCAATAGATTCCATTCCTTCAGCCTTGATGAAAGAAGTTCAGCTCCTGACTTAGTAAGATTTAAATCCCTGATTAAATCATCTAGCTCACTCTGATTTGCAAAGTGAGGCTCTGAAGTCGTTCTTGGTACGAAAGCTTCCTCCATTTCTTGGCTGCTGCTACTTTTGACTCTTCAGATGAAATAGCCATTGCACCTTTTATCTGAAAAGAAAGAAATAACTACATATAGCAACTTAAACAAAGACTTGAATAACTTTAGTATTCCATACATCTTTAGGAAAATGAATGCATAGCTAGTAAATACTTAATGTTCAAGTTAATTAAAAGTAAGAATTTTGGAGAGTAAGATAAGTATACTTACATTTTGTTGTGGTTGTGGTACTGGTAAGGTGCCATCATGTGGGACAGGTGCTCTAGATGATGGGATGTCTGGATACTGAAAAGCTTGTCTTTCTTTCACTTCTCTGTATTTTGTCACATCAATCATACAGAAGTAACAATCATCGGGATGGTTCTTCGGCTCTCTCCATACTCTGGGAACGGCAAAAGGCATTGTCCTTCGTGTACCTCTTAACCATCATTCTAGAGTAGATCGGCAGCTTCCACATATCACATGAAATAGAGTCTGTAAACTATCCACAATTTGGCACCTTTCACGATCTTATGTAATACCTGTTTTTTTCCAATATTGTAATAACCACACACGTAGCAAAATTAATCTGGAGAATTTGTACACCCGCTAGTAGCCATCCTGAAAATAGCAGAACTTAGTAATTGATTTATCTCAAAGAGAAAATTAGATATTCACTTGGTAGCAGAACATATAACAGTTCTGAATGTACATAACATTGAAAAACGATATATTTGTATAACGGTCGATAAAACAGAAAAAATAAGTACATTTCTGGAATCAGTAGAGAGAAGTGATTAATAAGCAGTAAAAAAAATAAAATAAACAAAACATTAGTAAAAAATTGTTACGTTGTGTTATTTTATCAGCTCATAAAGCAGGAATGTAGTTGATTGAAAGTTGACTCTGATCTAACACAAGTTTACTTGAGGTTGTTTCAACTCAGTTACAAAGATTTTCATGAAAGAAAAAAGTCACTATCTTGTGAAATATGATCCTCTGTTCTTGCATGATCCTATTTCTGTATGGAACACAGTTGATGGCCCAGCACTGGGTGCTAGAACTGGCTTTGTTGCTGCTTGTCTCTGTAGTCACTGCCGCTGCCATTTTTCAGAAGCATCACATAACAATGGCGCCTTACATGCACGCGATCGTCATTTGCCTGCCCAATATTTCCCCTCTATATCTGTGGTAGAATACATGTTAACATGAATTTTTTGTGGGGGTGGGTGGGTGGGATGTGGTGTGCTGAAGACAGACGGGTGGACCAGAAGATCATCTAGATGCTGTGAATTATATATATAAGATCAGAAATTTTCTTCTCAGTAACT
>NC_061100.1:72787619-72825119 GCF_015104395.2 Macrobrachium nipponense
TTTTGTGATGATGGCCCCTGGTGGTACCTCATAATCTTGACATTTACTTATTAAGAAAGCGATTAAAGTGATTCATATAATTAAGAAAATCTTCAAGAAAAAAAAAATCTTTTCTTTTAATATTTTCCATTCAGTACCTTCTTTCCATACATCATTTAACTTTGCAACCATCATTAATACTATTGTATTATTTAACATTGAGTAAAGCTAATATTCTGATAAATGAAAAAAATAAAATCATGAACAATTAGAGTAAAAACTGTATAAGAAAACCCTTCTTTAAAATCTTCAAGAATGATGCACGAAATAAGAATTACGAGGTGTGGCCTTAGACTCCATCTTTCCTTCTCGTAGCTCTTCAGAATATGAATAATCATAACGATAGATCTAAGAGAGAGAGAGAGAGAGAGAGAGAGAACAAAACTTCCAGTGCTGGCGTCAAAGAAGAAATAGACGGCACTGTGTCTGATCTCTACATGGCTAAACAAATAATAAAATAGAAAATGTTCACAATTGAAGCTTTCGCAATGTGACTATAGATGTAATCAAAACTAGCGAGTTTGATAAGAAATTTATTAGAATAGCTTACGATAAAGGATAGGTGAAAAATTGGCTAAGGGTATCGAATAACAGGAATTCATGTTGAATGTACATTGTTCAAGGACTAATCACCTTGACAGAATGACAATTCCCATGTTTAAGAACTTAATAATTAGAAATGAAGGATTAGCTTTTTGAATAAATAAGTAAAAACAATACATTGAACCTTGATGGAACCTGAATTACATTGTCTTCCTTTGGTGAAAGAAAACATACTGTTGCTATAATGAAACTTGAATCATATAATTACGTCATATGAATTGATTTCTCTCTTCTTTGAGTGGTATTCTCGTTTTTCATGGGAACAAATTAACAGAATTAAAGTAATCTTGATGTACTGAGCAAAAATGATAAAAGTATGAGCCTAAACTTTTTTTGTCTTTCAGTAATGAATTCATGCAAAGAAAGGTTAACATACAATGCAACTTGGATTCTTCCATTAAAAATATACCTATTAGTTCTCTCTCTCTCTCTCTCTCTCTCTCTCTCTCTCTCTCTCTCTCTCTCTCTCTCTCTCTCTCTTGCCTATATGATAAAATCTAGTGGCCATGAAGAATAATGGTAATAAAAAAAAAAAAACAGTTCTAGCTGCAACACCAATAACTGATAACTGGTAAATTAACCCATTCATCATCGCTCAGGTGGTTCCACAATCTAAAGCTGCTGTTGAAGTCACCGATAAAAAAAAAAAGAAAAAAAGAAAAACAGAGTATCTAGGAAGGTAGAGATCTTCCGGCTAGTCAGTTCCATAATTATTGAAGGGAAAATCTTTCTAAATGGGAATCCCTTTTATTTTGTTATCGATGGGAGCCAGTAAACTAGTTGTAATGCAAAACAATAAATGTTTTGCATGGCAAAAATGATCAAAATGTTAAAACTTTTCAAGTTGTGAAAAACTGGATAAAATCACGTTCTATCGATGTGCAGACGATTTAACTTGTCACCCTTAATACATTCATGGATAAGCCCAATGTCTACCTTTATTGAAGAAATTTTTAATAGAAAATTTGACATGCATTTCACATGTATGTATGCTTATATATTATATATAGATATATTTCATTAAAAGTAATGGCTCTTCAGCAGCGTTACACTGGTAGAGGTTCTCTATTTTACGAATAGCGGCTTTTTCGGTGCTACTTAAATAGGCTAGTAAAGCCTCCTAATGAGGTCATTATCAAATACGGAGTTAAGATCGGTAATTATATTTCAACTTATACAGATAAACTATGATACCATAGTCATCAAAGTCGTTAACGGTTCTCTCTATCTGTCTCTCTCTTTCTCTCTCTTTCTCTCTTTCTTTAAGCGAGCTTTCGTCTGGAGCTGCCAGACATCCTCTAGACTGGGAAGCTGAGGGTGGTCTGTCTCATGCTGATCTCTTATTGGTTGGTGGCGATAAGTCTGCTTTTTCATTCTGGACCTCCATAGCTGTGCGGTTGCACTATGCTGCGAGACGTCACGGCTAATTTGATTTTCGTTGGCTGCTGGAGTATCTCGTTCGGGGGCGTTGTCTTCAATAGAGTTGCCATGATTGGTGGTGTCATAGTTGGTGGCAGGTCTTCTCATACTCGTTGGGAGGAGAAATTCTTCCTGCGTCGTAGTAGTGCTTGTTTTATTTGCTCGATGAGAAGCGCCTCCAGCAGGCGTAACCGATAGGCATCAGGGGCCTTCCCGATGATCTTCGTGTTCTGGATGATCACATCACAGGAGATAACCTCTTGATGTTTGGTGCGGGCGTGATTCTTGATAGCCCCCTCTTGGGCATGGCCGGAGAGTCTATTAGACAGGTGCATGCTAGTCATGCCTATACGTAGGTGCCGCTGCAATCTCTTTTCCAGTGCTTTACCGTTTGACCAATGTAAAAGTTGTCACAAGACTTACATGGGATTTTATTTACACAGCCTTTAGTATTGGCGAGGGAGTTCTTGATAAGTACATGTTTCATTGTTTTTAAAAGTGGCATTAACACCAAAATTCTTCAGATGGGGGATATCTTTCATATCATTATTATAAGGTAGTACAAGCAAATGTTTTGTGTTGTAAGGTTTTTTTTTGACACATGGTCTTTTTTGCATAAGAAGCGGCAAAAAAGACCATGTAACAATACCAAAAAAAAAGAACCTTACAACACAAAAAATTGCATGCACTACCTTATAATAGTAATATGAAAGATATCCCCCATCTCCTGAAGAATTTTGGTGTTAATGTCGCTTTTAAAAATAATAAAACAATGAAACATGTACTTATCAAGAACTCCCCCGACAATACTAAAGAATGTGTTCATAAAATTCCATGTAAGTCTTTTGACAACTTTTACATTGGTCAAACGGGTAAAGCACGAGACTTGAGTTATTACAAAGCTCTGTTATATCGTGCATGTCTGAATAATCTTAAATTATTACCTACGATCACCGAACGTATAAATCATTCGTGCACGATTACGATCTCTTGTTATACTTTCGTCAGGTCAACTTTACATAGCGAAACATAATTCACAAAATTGATTGCCGTGATAAACATCCCATTGCATGATTACTCTAAGAAATGTACTTGTCATGTTTGACACATTTATCATTAGCACTGAAATAAGCATATCCATTTGTACAAGTGTACACGTAACTATTGTGTATACATAGAAGCTATCGCTTCACACCTGCTTAAAGGAATGAAATTCTGTTACTTTGCATAAGCCTCCCACGCTCTAAACGTTGTTCTACGTCTTTCTTATTTATAAAAACCATAGGCGCTTACCTTCTCATAGGTATTATTTCTTTTTTACTCTGGAATGAGTCCGCACTACTAAATACATTCCCTCCAGGAATTTCGAGACACAACATATGGCTATTGGGAAGCCATACTGGGACTATTATGGTAATACTGCAGTGGGCGTTGACAATTTATCTGGGGCTATTTTGTGTTGTTACAAAGAACTTGATTGGCTGGAAGTATCTCGATGACATTTTTTTCTCATCAATTTTGTCTAGTAAATCCATTGTAAAAAAGAAGCAACATTGTAATAATAAAGTTTTATGATAAGAATACTATTGCTATTACGAGCTTCAAAGGAAAATACACATTACGAAAATTAGGATAACAACGATCTCTGTAAAAATCATATTTAATCCTGATTATCATAGATCACCACCGTTAGTTTCTCTTTAGGTGAACTTTTCTAAACTAGAAAAATTTAGGGCGGTCTCTTTCATAGGTCGTATCATTTTTAATGTTTTAAACTCCAGAGTTACTCATTAGTGGAGCTACATGAATATTCTAGTGGAGTGGAATGTTGTCATCTTCTAAATATATAGGAGCTAAACTTAATATAATCCGACAATTTACAAGTAACAGGCATTCAGGCACGAAGTAGTTCAACCGTAATGACAGGGCCGAAATACCTTCAGAAGGTCATAACAGATTTGTACTGGTTATTTCTCAAACCGATACCGATGAACATTACCTTAGTCAAACTTCAAATGCCTTACACTTGCCTATAAAGTTCTCCTACTAAAAATACTCAAAAGGTAGAAAAAAAAAAAAAAAAATACACGTGACTCATGAACGCTGTCGTGAATAGTATAGCGACTGTTTTTTAGGATTATGCCAGACGGAGGGAGGCTGATCCCTACCTTAGGGGACAGGTTCCAGCTCGTGTGCAAGGCCGACTGGAATGGTAAACACGGAGGATTTTAACAATTTATTGCAAAACTAAAATATATCAATGTTAACAGTGAAACGAAGCAGTAATGCGTGAATGTGGGTGGCACAGCACCCCAAATTGTGAAGAAATTATATATATATATACTATATATATATTATATATCTATATATATATATATATATATATATTAAGACATATATATATATACTATATATGTATATATATATGATATAATATGTATATATAAAATATAGATATATATAAGAGAACGAGAGAGAGAGAGAACGCGAGGGGGGGGGGACGAGAGAGAGGGGGAGAGGAGGGGGGGGGCCGGGGTTGCGGGGGACGGAATTATAAAGCATTGAAACACTTATACGTTTTTAGACTGGAGAGTTTCATGAACCTAGGTCTGTATGGACTGACGTGCTTTTTCAAGATCAATATGAGAAGGTGACAACCGAATATTGTGCAAACTAATAATTGCTATTCCCTTAACATGTTCAATAAAATCCTTTAAAGAATTGTTGACTATATTTTTAAGCCATATATAATATATATATATAAAGAGAAGAGAGATAGAGAGGGAGAAGAGAGAGAGAGAGGGCGAGAGAGAGAGAGAGAGAGAGAGATTATAGATGTATTGAAAAACTTTTGCGTTCTTCTTATTCAGTAACTGAACGAATGATCAAGTTCAAAATCTCCACGTTATTTCAAGAAAGGCATTCAATCCGAAATGTCTACTGCTCATCTTTCTTAGCAAATATATATCCAGCTGAAATGTGCTTGTTTATTTCTGTTAGTCCAGTCTGTCCATTTACTTTATAAAGAAGAGCACAAAATCATCTTTGGATTCGCACCACTTTATAAAGCCAGTAAAATCTCAATGGCCCTGTAACTAAAATTCATATTCTCTTGTCATGAACGTACTCTTAATAATGCTATTTATCCTACTGCAATTGCGGCCGTGAGGTTTACTTAATGTCCAGAAATTCAAGATCATTCATTATGTAATGTTACAAAAATATTAAGGTACCCAGATGATTTTTTTCATATATAAGATTTTCTTAACAATTAACCATTACCAGGTACACACAAACACACGCAAGTTAGAATAATACACTTTACTTTGGTGCTTTTATTAATTTTATGTCATTTCAAGGCTCCTACTAGTAGCCTTAGGTGTGAAGGCCTACGTTAAGCTTAACTTATTTTAAGCTATATTAATTTCATATGAATTTTAAATAATTTAAAAAGTCCCTTACTCGTCAGTGTCTGTTGGAGGAAAACAATGTTTCAGGAAGGAAGATTGAGAGGCCAAAAATAACAGAGTTTCACTTCTTTCTCGTCTCTAGCACCCATATTGCTCTTACCTTAGATTACCAGCAATCTACCCAGCGACACTTGCCAGATTGGGTCGCTGGTAAAATGGCCAACAGAGTAATCCAAACAAATATAATCTTGGGATCTTTCTTGATGAAGCTTCGTTCTCCCTTTTGAAACTTCACAGAGTCCTGGATGACAGGAGATGAAAAGAGGACAGACATAGTTCCATGCTTTGTTTAGGGGTTTCATTAGATTCTTTAGAAACTTCCCTTTTTTCAGTTTAAAAAAAAACCTAAATGAAGCGTGTCATAATTATGAAATTTATGGTCCTTGCTGAGTTTATCCCATGAGAAGTCCACTGAATTAAAATATTTACTTAGACGGTTTTTTTTTCAGTAAGAAAACGGTCTTTATTAATATCAAAATTACATAACTTATTGTAAACCTGACTCTAGATGAAAATACAGTATTTGGAATAACCATTTCTAAACAAATTCTGTCTTAAAAAGTAACACATAATAGTTTGTGTCCTTTTTAAATAATGATTAGTAACACGCAGCTAAAGCAATTCTCAAAACGGGCTCTTCATGCAGTCGTTTTTTCGAAAAAAACTATTTGATTTGATAAGTTGTTGTGTACATAAAAAAATAGTTAACATCACGATTATTTTTGAACTTATGAATATAGACGAACTTTTATCCAGAAAATTTCCATATCTTATACTTACAAAGAATTCTCTTCATCAGTGACCTAGTCACTCCAAACATCGCACCATTTTCATAATTGGCGTTGGCTGTGATTAATAACGTCGTGGTACAAAGAAGGCACTCCTTGGCGCATTTCATAATTTACTTCTCAAGTAAGGTAGTAGCAGTCACCAATTTCTGACACTAATTTCTCAGGATGATGACCTGGAAATATGGTTTAGAGCAAAATGCTTCGTTTATTTCTAGCTGAAACAAGTAATTTTAGTCTTCGGATAACGATAGTACAGCACATGTAATAAGATAAAAATAACCACTAATATATAGAGAATAAATGATTAAATGCTGTTTTCGTTACTATATGGAAAGAGCTATATTCATTAAATATGATTTCGGTTTGTATTTATAGCAGTGAGTGTCAGATACCATTCGATAAAGGTGAGTTATTTATTCTATACGAGAGTGGTTCCACCTCACATAAAAAGCTTAAATTTGCAGTGTATTGCCAAAGTCAGTGCCTGCTCTACAATCCGCGACCTAATATGCACACGAATCATCATTTGTATGGAAGACCATTAACCTGAAAAAGGCCAATTTAGTTTAAAAACCGAGAGGACAATTTGTCATGGTAAAAGCTGCGACTGGCTCACTGTATATCGTAAATCATTTATTGCACACCTCATTTGACTTGGTAACGACTACTTATTTCCTCATAAGTGGAAGGTGTTTAAAGGCAAAATGATCCTTTTTTAGCATATTCTGAAAGCATTAATCTCGTAAGTGATACGAAAGTTTGTCACTGGCTATTAGTATAAGATGAACGGTGAAGTCTATGAATAAAAATAGAGAATACTGAGAATAATAACAGCATCAAAGGTAAGAACTATTTTCAGTGTTACTGTGAATTAGGGATAAGGGGTTTGAGGGCTACAGTAGTTTGCCTCGTGAGTCCTTCAACGACCATATGTCTTTTTTCTTACCTCTTACGTCGATGGAGAGGTAGCTCTGACATCTAATAAACTATTGAATGCATTTATGTTTGGCCTCTAAGACGCCAACACAATGAATTGTCCCTTGCACCCCCTGCTCATTATCGACCTTTAAAACCTTTAAACTGGGTGAAGGTATTGTAAACGAGATATAGAGCACCATACCACATCTCTTTGCCATACAAAAGAACAACTGAAATGGAATTAATTTACTTTGCATGCAGCATCAGAGGCAGGTATTTCGTATTTGTCTATATCATTTATCTATGCAGTAGGTGCCATGAGTCCATAAATAGTTTGCACAAATAATGTTAAATTCGTTTCTACTTCGATAATCTTCTGCCTTCTCGGACAGTGGATGATAAGTGGGACACACGGATTTCATATGACAGCTCAAGATGGGTTTGTGTTATCATATCTAATGATATGATTATAGATATTATGGATCAATTGTTAAGATAATTACTCGCAGCCGGAGATCCGTTACTTGAGTTCATCGAGTCTTTCATGAATTATGTACTCGTACTTTGGTTACATATTGCAACCGATGAAATAATGCATCCGTTCTGCTGTATGGGTACAGATTTAAAATTATTCCCACTATTTATTATACTATAATGATAAATTACTTATTCCACTGCAGAGATAAGGAACCGTCCATTTTTCAGTCTACGACTTTTCCGTCAGAACTTCATTCTGTTCATGAATTATGCTTGAAAGTAAAAATCAATCAGCAAAGTCTAATTTTCACTAATTATTTTCTAAAAATATGTAAATAATTTATTTTTATTCATCAACAGCAATCACCTCTGCTTCTA
The DNA here is from genome assembly GCF_015104395.2 of Macrobrachium nipponense. Classification (NCBI taxonomy): domain Eukaryota; kingdom Metazoa; phylum Arthropoda; class Malacostraca; order Decapoda; family Palaemonidae; genus Macrobrachium; species Macrobrachium nipponense. The sequence continues at coordinate 72,795,715 of NC_061100.1, forward strand.
AGTTTCGGTGGGACATTAAGAAAACGTGTTTATTCCAATTTATATGCGCAAACGGCTACTAATTTCAACTTAACCCAAGTTCAGTCCTCGTGGGATGCAGCCCATCATAGGATTCAGGGAAATGAATAGCTAGGGATGTATGATAAAATGCTGCTCACAATAACATATATTAAGTAAATCGAAATCCTCGCTTGGATATGAAACAACCCTAAAGGTCACTCTTTTTTCTCTCTCTCTCTTTAAGGAAATGGCAAGAGAATTGGTATGTCCCTCTCTTAGTCAACAATAATGAATAAAAATAGCTCAAATTAGTTGCCGTTCTCCTTCCAAACAGATGGGAGTGTTTAATTACTTTCAGCGCCCTTGTTGTTAACAGTTGAGCATTCTTAGGTGCAATGGTTCAGAGTTCAGTGACCGGAGATGGAGATTCCATATTGATATAAATCTTTGTCTAAATTTTGATGGATGATGCAGATATTCATGCACTCATAGTTTTTTCAAGGTACATTACAATTTTTAGAGGCATAATTACATCCTTAATCTATTCTCCATACTTATTTTTTAACATCTTCAACTTCTTAAGTTATTTATTCATTCCTTCAGTTTTCATTTATTAAAACCAAGTGTAATGAATAAATATGAATGGAGTATAAGTAACCGCAGGTAGCTGAGTGAAATTATTTTTTTCCGTTTTAGTGTTAATTTTTTTAATCATGTTATTTTACCATTTCGTCATATCTAGTGCTGAATGACTTAGGTCCAAGTACTTGGGCTATCTACCTAAGTTTCATGCATCCATTCTTCTTTAAGTTTTTAAATTTAAATAGTATTTGTTAGATCTTTACTACATGGTAAGCTTTACATGGCTCTAATGGCAGAGTCAAGGATATACTATTCTGATCACTATTTAGGTCCTAGTTATAACTTTACTGGATGTTTAGAAACTGCAGGGTCAAGTAGTGACATATCTGCATTTAAGTTAGACAATGAGATTATCAGGAAAACTGTGAATTTTATACAGACTATAAAAGTGTTAGATAGCAAAGGAATGATTGTAGTGGCAGCAATGAAAGGGGTTCCAAGCAAAGATGTTATGGAGTAATATGGGAACAGACACTGATTCTCGGTGAGGTTTGGGAAGTCTATCTAGTTCCTTGACGATGAATTCTTTCCCCTGGACTATTTGTTCCTGTCATGACGTCTCAGGTTTAGTTTTCTTTGTCATTTTAAGGCATTCGGGGTCTAGCTTCTAAAATTTAGCTGTATCAGCCTCTGTGATACCATGCAGTTCATTGATGTCTCTTCTAATACTTTTTAATTCTCTTATTTGTGCCTCAATTCGTACTTTCACTCAAAAAGAGGGTACTAAGTGTGAAGTAACAATAATAAGTATATTTATGAATCTTGGACCTAACTCTGTGATATTACCATTTAGCTTGAAAGTTTTTATCACTTCTACTGTGAATCTTAGACGTTGCTGTTGTTTTCCTAGTTCTACCGACAGTTTTTTTCTTTATCTGTCTTTAAATATGTCGTCATTATATTCAGACCTACTTTCTGAGGTTCTTTGTCCTCCAAGAGTTTAGCTTTTTTCAACTTATGTTGGTGAAGTGTGTTGAGGAATAACGCACCTCATTTCTCCAAAGTAATGTAATGAAATAACTTATCCAACACCCTACACACATTCTTGGTCTCCATTCCCATTAATTCTCTCCGCCCAATGCAAACTTTGTTCTTGTGAGATTTCTGGACTGGGTAATTTTTCGTGATGGACTTGTTGCTTTAGTAACTGAATTCCTGAAATCATACCTTCTAATGTTGTTAAGGTTTTAGTATTGCTTGAGGTTCTGCCACTAACACTCGATCTGACCCAACATCCTCATCAGCCATCAAGTTTAGAGTGCATGTATGAGCAGCGCCTAGTCTTTCATACCACTCTGTGTTTGTTTTGCTCACGTTTTCAGTTAATTATTCTGCCAGCGATTCTACTGCTCCTGATCTAAATTTGCCAGCTTTGATTTTCCTTTCTTACTATATTTTCCACTCATAAGGTCCCGTAAGGTTCTTTCATCTTCAAAGAGTGACAGAGGGCATTTGGTCTGATTTTCATTGTGCATAATCGCACAAAGCATTTGCAATTGAGCTTGACCCTTGCTCTGCTGTTTTTTGCCTCATCACGCAATCCTGCTCTAATCCCTCGTCTTGGAAGCATACACTACGTCAGTCTTTTCCTGGGATGTATGACTGCTCTATTTTCGGGAGTTTATATTTCCATCAATATAAAAGTAACCTTTTCTGGTCGATTATATATATTCATCGGTTTCTGACTTTAGCGGAAGTTTGCGATCTCTCGGTGCAGCTATATGCAAGACTGTGAAGTTTCCCCGTCCTACTGTTTCAGTGGTATTTTATATTAATTAGTTTCTTGTTGGTTTCAACCAGTAATTATTTTTCTAAAAGTACTGATAAATGTTGTTACCCTGTAGGTGTAGTTAAGCGTTGGGAATGTTTTGTTTGCATGTAAAGAAATATTTTTGGGACTAGAGTCGTTTGAGTTCTTGTGACCGTATGGGCTCTGCAGGTATGGTCAATTGAAACAATGCACCACGTTGATATGTTACAAAACATACTCACCTTAGTATTTTTTAAAGCAAGGTCCTATGAGCGGAAGATTTGCTAAAGTGACAGCCATATCCATGTTCCTTCTCTACCAGTCTGTTACATTTCTGCGATTGACCCATTTTCCGTGACTTCTTCGGAGCAATTTCAGCAATCAATGGTAACAGTCATTGCAAGAGTTTTCTTTAAATCCTTTCCATGTCTATGTGCAACGATGTTACTTCAAAAGAGTCACGAAAATGGCACAGTTTGGAATTCAACTAAAACACTCTGGGGATTCCTGAAGGAAAAGAATATACTTCATTATCGTTAAACGTGAGCAGATGGCCTGAACAGAGACGTATTCAGTAGAAGATGGGAATTGGAGTTTCGAATAATTTGTTTTCTCAGGCGTTTCTAATTTATATTTTATTTTCTCACAGACATGTATATTTTATCTTTTATCTATCTGGAAAAAAAATTGAAAGAAGGGCATAAAGGTAGCTATAATGCCGTTTTACTGTTATATTCATACGTAACTTTGGTAATAGCTCACACTATTTCTTTTCTTACAATATGGATAGATATTTGAATATTATCTAAGTTATTTCTATCAATGGAATTTTCAAAAAGTGGAAGATGATTTGCTTTAACCTCTTCTCGTCTTCTTTCCATTCCTATTTCTTCATCTCACATTAATACCGCAAAATGAGACACTTTCTGTGGATACACTTTTGAGAGATATTAAGTGTATTCTGTTTTACTTGTGACCATACTATACATTCAAAAAATATTGTAATGATTTTACTTATGTAAATGAAAACAAAATTTGCTGGTCTATGTCTATGAAATTTCTTTGTTTTAGTTCTTGCAATTGTGGTAATTAATTAAAAGTATAAAGCTAAATAAATGATAACATCAGGATGTCAGCTTGATTATAAACAGAAATTGATATTAAAGTGATGTGCTTCATACTTTTAGTTCTGGTGAAGATTTTCTTGTTGTGCATCAATATTCGTTTACTTGTATTAAAATCAAGAGTGATCCTTATTATGAAAAGGTTATGATGTCGGTACCAACTTTTCCAATGCCCATAATCGTAATAAAATCTAATTATTTAGTAGTGTCTGAAAAAAAACATCAGTCATGTTAAGAACAGTAACATATAATTATAACATATAAAGTGAAGGTCATCCCTAGAAAGATGATATGAGGAGTGTTTTTAGGGGATTTTGCTACTTGATACTGGGTGATAGCTACAGCATTATCATGGCAAAGTCGTTTCATAGAGAGTTTGCAATTTCACTGTTCTTACACAGCCTTCTTTTATGCTTCTAAGAGAGTGAGCTGTTTCTGGTCTAGAGTTAGTGCGTGAGGGGTCACCATGTGAGACAGTAAGGCAGACAATAGGTACGTCAAATGATAGCCATTGAATCAGCTTAGGTAAATGTGTACATCACCTCGAATGGGAGTTTTGGGTGGCACATGGTCTCTCACAATGAGACTAACTGTTGACCCTGTGTCATTAGTGTTGGTCAATACATGAGCGAGTCTCATGCCATCTGAGGTGGATACAATCACATATTTCAGTTTGATCCGTCAAGTGGACATTTGTGCACTTTCTGCCTTCTGAACTATTTTGGTTTAGGCATACTGTGGGCAATTTGGATATTTCTTGTGGCCTTTTTTTATTTTGCTTGGGGCACTGGTAAGCTGCGTGCCCAGTCTTCTTGTAAGTGTCTGGCTTCAAAAGGAAACTGTTTTAAGGTTTGCAGAGGCAGGGGTATGGCTAGGAGGTGAGATCATGTTGAAGGAAGTCAGATACTTGTGATGAGTTTTCCAGTCATCTCCTAGCCGACAACATTCATCAACAGTTGCAGTGTGCCTTTCGCGTAAGTTAGTAGAAGGGCGCTAGGATCATAGTAATATAAATCTTCAAGCTTGATGCATTCTGTGACTTTAGCATAAAGTCTTCTCAGGAAGAGGTTCCATCTATCGATTGAACTACTGAGTCTTATAATAGATCCAGTCTTTGGGGAGACTGCGCCAGAGCTTTTTCTACTTCTCTGGTGTTATTTAATAAGCTTTAGGGATAGCTCGCCTCAGTGAGGCAAGATCTCATTGATCAGCAGTGGGCAGAGATTGGAGGATGATGTAACCCTTATGTTTTTATTCAAGATAAGGGATATCTCTGCCAGTGTAAGGGAGAAATTATCAAAGATTCTCTCGATGTGACTGAGCCAAGCCTCTAACCCTGTGTTTGTCCAAGGTTGAATAAGTGAAGCTCATCCATAGGAATTCGCTAAGACGAGTGTTTGTTTGCATGTATGCTACTCGGTACTGGGTGTTAGCTACAGCATTAACATGGCAAATTCGTTCCATAGAGAGTTCGTAAGTTCGCTGTTCTTCTCTGGGCTTCCCTGCTGCTTCCAAGAGAGCAAGCTGTTTCTGGTCTAGAGCTAGTACATGAGGGGTCACCATTTGATGCAGTCAGGCAGACAGTAGTACGTTCAATGAGTGGCCCAGCATAGTTGAATTTGACATCTTGAATGAGAGTTCTGGGTGTCACATGGTCTCTCCTACTAAGACTAACTTCTTATCCTGTTTTGACGATGTTGGTCAACACATGAGCCAGTCTCAAGCCTTCTGTTGGGATGATAGTCACATATTCCAGTTCGGTCCATTGATTGGACATTTGTGTATGTTCTGCTATCTGAACTGCTTTATTTTTGGTGTGCTGTGTCCATTCTTATTTTGGTTGGGGCACTAGTCAGTTGGGGTGCCTAGTCTTCTTTCATATAACAAGTGAGTAGTTTTGAAGGGAAACCATTCTTAGGGTTTCCAGAGGCAGAGGTATGTCTAGGAGGTGAGATTTTGTTGAAAGAACTCAGATGCTTGTGATGAGTTTCCCAGTCGTCTGCTAGCCGACAACAGTGCCTCAGTGGCGTGGTCGGTATGATGTTGATGTGCCACCTCGGTGGCTGTGAGTTCGATTCTCAGACATTCCATTGAGGTGTGAGAGATGTGTATTTCTGGTGATAGAAGTTCACTCTCTGTTACAGACTCTGAGAGACACTCAGGTTCTTTATTATAATAAACAAAAAGGATTCAACACCAATAGCTGAAACTTGGGATACGAACATAGAAAGAAACTCAAACAGAACAGAAGTTTATTTACAAGCTCAATAACAAAGATAAATGCAGGATGGTTTCTCCTATTTACATAAAAAACTAAAATATTACAATATGTGAACTGGGGAAACAGTGCGGTAATGAAATACTTGCTGGCCAGTTTTGGAGCGGTCGAAATCAGTGCTCGAAGCGAGGGCTTCTCAAACGGGGACAGTAGAAACTTCAGAGGGCTTCTTGACTCCGTATTGCAGGAAGAAATGCCTATGTCTTGAAACTCAAAGGGCGGGTTACTCCTCAAAACCACTTGTAGGACAGTTCTTCTCTGAAAGGGGTCTCTCACTACAAACTGCAGACTTAACTTGTTTCCGTTCACACTCTCTCTCGTGCATCCTCTTCTCTTTTTATCCTTCATCTCTACCTTCTCTTATCTCCGATGATCTGATTTCTCTACTTCCTCAGGGCATATATACATATATATACGGTGATTTGGGGGCGGGGCTAAAAAGGGCGGAGCTTAGCCACCAAACGTCGTCTTTTTAGAAGGATCCAGACAAAAAGTTACATCAAAATGCGAAGGCACGTGCTGAGTTCCATAACACACCTGGTGATTCTCGAACAATCATGAGAATAGACATCAACACGAGCGCAAATTCCTCCTTGCTGCAGACCTACTCGAAGAAGATGCATTTTCCTTTCCTTTAATATAAGATTCTTCGCTATAAAGCGATTATCATGACACTCTCGACGTGGTTCGGAAATCGCGCAAAGCCGTTGGTCTCATTCCTGAATACCCACTGGTTCCATGCAACGTAAAACAACATACAAAAAAAAATAAAAGCTGGCCGACAACATTTGTCGACGGTTGCAGGGTGCCTTTCCCATAAGTAAATAGTATGGGCACTAGGAGCATAGCAATATAAGTCTTCAAGATGTTATGTTCTGTAACTTCAGCTAGTCTTTTCAGGAAGAGGTTCCATCCATCGATTGAATTTCTGAATATTATAATAGAATCAGTCCATCCAGCACTGTCGTACCTCTTTGGGGAGACTGCGCCAGAGCTGTCTCTGCTTCTCTGGAGTTATTTCATAAGCTTCAGAGATAGTTTGCCTCAGTGTGCAAGAGCTCCCTGATCAGCAACAGGCATAGTTTGGAGGGCGATGCAATCTTTCCTTCCCTGTTTTTATCCAAGTAAGGAAAATTTTGGCCAGTGTAAGGGAAAATGTATCAAAGACTCTCTTGCTGTGATTGAACCAAGCCTCTGCTCTGTGTCTGTTCAAAGCTGAATAAGTGAAATTCATCCCTAGGAAGACTACATGAAGAGTTTTTGTAGAGTGGTTTCCTAGTCAGTACTGGATGATAGCTACAGCTTATCATGGCGAAGTTGTTCCGTAGAGAGTTCAAAAGTTCACTGTTCTTCCCTGGTCTTCCTTTCTGCTTCTGAGAGAGCGATCTGTTTCTGGTCTAGCTAGTTCAAACTTCCGTTGTTTTTCTTCCTCAGCTTCTTTCTCCACCTTCTCCGTTACAACTCGAGCAACTTGCTCTCGCTCTCTTTCTTTCCTGATCTGTTTTATCTGGGCTTTGACCCAGTTTGTAAGAGTTTTAACTCAGAGGCTTCTTCATTCTGAAGGACTGGAAAAGTCTGTAATCTCCAGCATAGTTCTAAATGCTGAGATGATGTGAGATGAATTAGCCAATAAGGTATGATACCATTGGTAGGCATGTTATGAGCAAGAGGTAAATGATTCTGACAAGTACCAGGCAAAAAACTCCAACAACTTGTGCACAGTTATTAAATGACACCTAATGTCAAACACGGTTGAGTGACTCGTGTACTCGTATAAGCACAAAAGTCCGGTGGTTCGTAAGAGTGGGGAAGTGTCAGGGAAGGTGGCACTCGACAAAAGATGCAACTGTGGTGAGAGCATCAGCAATGGTACACTTTGACAACACGGTGGCACTTGTAAGAAATACAGCTATGGAGAAGTGTCAGCAATAGTGGCACTCAAAAGACACCAGGCAGGTGCGTGTGTACTAATCAGTGCAGTCTGTGACAACACAGTGACACTCATAAGAGATGCAGCTACCAAGGGGTGTCAGCGATAGTAGCACTCTTTAGATGAGCTTTGTTACATCCAAATGCAATTGTGCCTAGGTCCTGACACTTGTTCTTTACTTTTTTCTCTTTAGAAACATGAAATGAAGTTAATTGATTTTGGAAAACATAGAGTATTGTGAATTTTGAGATGTTTTGACTCATTGTCTGTCCCCATTTGTCCCCCTTTTGCTTTAACAATGTCTTAAGTACAAAAAAAAATTACCTCGTCATCAGCTATCTGCGAAAAAGTCATTTTAATTTCCTGTCATTTTGATTTATTACCTGTCAAACACCTGCCATGACCATTGTTGCTCCCAAATCCAATTATGACATTGGTTTCAATCCTTAAATGACTGGGTAATAAATCAATATGCATAGCACCCCAGGCTAACAAAACTTTAAGGCCGACCAATTTTAGAAAAATTACACCTCAATGGCAAGAGGAATATATATATATATATATATATATATATATATATATATATATATATATATATATATATATATATATATATATATACATAATAGGATAGAACCTGTAATAAATAGAATACTTCGAAAAGAGCAAGCAGGTCTCAGAAAGGGTAGAGGATGTGAAGATCAGATTTTTATTCTACGACATATAGCTCAACAGTGTATCGAGCTAAAATCACCTCCTTGTTTTATGCTTTGTGGATTTTGAGAAAGCATTTGATAATATTTCATGTAGTTTGTTAAGAAAGATTCTGAGGCACTATGGGATACCAGAAAAGATTGTAAACATCATAATGGATATGCATAGTGGAACTTGTAGAGTAATGGTTGATGGTAGTCTTACAGATGCATTTGAAGTCAAGACTGGAGTACTACAAGGTGGAATACTGCCCCCTCTACTGTTTATTATGGCGATTGATTGTGTTATGACCAAGGTAATGCAAGGAATGTATAATGTCATTCAATGGAAAGGAGACCAGAGATTATGTGATCTTGAATACGCAGATGATATAGTTCTAATTGCCTCTACAATGGCTGAAATGCAGGAAATTATTTATAGGTTAGTACTGGAGGGGAGAAAGGTTGGATTGGTGATCAACCAGAGAAAGGCTGAGGTCATGCAGATTCAGAATGATGATCAAACGAACTGCTTTATTGGAGGAGTAATATTACTCAACTCAGACACTTTGGAACCATTGTTACCAGCAATGGATGACTAGTTACAGAATTCAAGGAAGGAATAGGGAGGGCAGAAAAGAAATGGGCATGCTGAAAACAGTTTGGAGGTAAAATCAAATATCAGTTCTCAGCATATCAAAATATACATTTCACTTGTAAGATCGATATTAACTTATGGTCATTAGTTGTGGTACAGCACTGCAACAACTGAAGGAAAATTTCTTGCCTTTGAGAATAAAGCACTGAGAAGGATTTTGGGAATCAAATGGCAGCAGCATATAGCAAATGCTGCAATTCGCAAAGTGGCAGGGGTGCCCAATGTGAACGATATAGTTAGATTAACAAGATTGAGATGGATGGGGCATATTTTAAGAAGAGAAGAATTCACCTGAATGGAAGTTGCTGGGCTGGAGAGGATGTGGTAGACCAAGAGAAACATGGCTGATGACAATGTGGAGTGAGGTTGGATCTGAGAATTGGGTTGAGCTGAGAGAGAGATGGCACAGGAAAGAGAATCATTCTCATTCCAGTCTCCAAATATTTTTTAATTATACACACCTCAGAGAGCTGTACTATGTTTTGGGATGTGCTAGGATCATATTCAAGAGGCCAGTGTTAGCTTTTTAGCCATCACTATTATATTGGTGATGCTTGTCTTGGAAGCAATCACCTTGAGGTTATGTAAAGAATGGTTTTATAGGAAACACTTTCTCAATTTTTTTTATATTTTTCTTAGTTTTACTACAGCTTATTGTCGTATCCAAACCATATTACATCGAGGAATGAATTTCTATCACCAGAAATAAATTCCTCTGGTTCCATGCTGTACGAGCCGAGAATCGAACTTCGGACAACCGGTCCAACACTAGTTGTACAAAACATTTCATATTTTCACAAGGCGACAGGAAAGACTAGTTATTATTAAGAATGGTATTTCAATTGCCTTACTCTTGGTACCATCAAACTGTCTTTCCTGCCGCCCAATCTTTAGAGATGGGTAGTTTGCTAACTCCTCCTCCTTCCATATGCTTTACTTGAGCTAAAACGGCGACGAGGAGCGAGGCAGCCTGGCAGTCACGAGAGCACAGACCTCACTCACCTGGGAAGGTTCATACCATTTTTATTCGTCCGACATGCCTGTCTTAGGTTAAAGGCTTATATTGGGATCCCTGGTCTACGTCACCCTCTTGTGAATATTTGCCAAAATCCATCTGCAATGCCTTTGTGCATGGTTCGGCAATGGTGAGTACCAAGAATATAAAGGGCTTATTTTTAAGGTTATCATTGCGAACTCTCACTGCCTTGTGTTGCCTATTCAAGTTTTCCTGTCTGTCATTTGCAATCGTAAGAAGATTCGTGATATTTTTTTTTATCAATATGTTTTATATATTGTATTCTCTTGTCCTTTCAGGTGATATAGCTCTCAGACTAGTGACTGTAGCTTATTCATAAATTCACGTTGTTAATACTTGGGTAAGAGAATCGTCTGCTACATTAATATTGTTTCGAGTGGTTATATTTATGATGGATAGACTCCCATATTACGACCGGGTAAATTTATATCAGGTTTATCGTTCATTTCAGGATTGTGTTTGGTTTTGGTGTATCAGCCCTTTTATTTCTTTCCTGATACTAATGTAAACCTCAGTTGCTCAATTGTAAGGTAATTTTATGTGGGTTATTATTCCTATGGGTATATTCTACAAAAATGACCATGACTTTTCGATACTGATCTTCCTGAATATTTTTTTACATACAGCGAGTGAAGCTTAATGAAGAAACGCCCTATGATCTACGTGAATTGCCTTGTTCTCCTGTAAATTTTTTGTAACTACGATACTACATTATTTTAAAGGCTTATTTAAGTAATAAATATCACATTTAATGATATTTTTCCTTTCAACCTTGATTAAAACCTCAGATTTTTATGGTGTTCGGATTACTAGTTACCAAGATCACTGAAGACGAGGTAATAAGTCAAATAAAGACTATCTGTGTTTGAATTTAAGGATTTATATAAACTCAAGTCAGTAATATTGCCTTTCACATTTTCATTTTGACCAAGGAATTAAAATTTTTTACATATAAAATAAGTTTGCTTACAAAATATTCATTCTACTCCTCTAGTTACTTTTATGTTTAATCTTAACTTTACCATTATAATTTGTTCACATTTGGGATTATGCATTGTGAGAGAAAGTGGATTCAAAACATGTGGATAGGAAGACAGATCCAATTCTCACTCCACTCCTTCTCCTATTGTGTCAAGTCCCTTCGGGTCATGATGCCCTCATTAACACCACTCTGGCGACCGTCCCCTTTTAACCCACCTGCAGGTCACTTAAGATTTGACCTGACCATTGCCTTTTGCACCTAGTAACTTCGACCACCCTAAACTTTCTCTCCCTTGTGGAGGTCTCCATTTATTGTAGACAGTAGAGACTCTAGATACTGTCAAAATACTGTTATCTTCTAGCACTACCTGAAGATTAAGATGGTCTGTATGGAAAATCTTAACAATGCCAACTAACCATCAGAAAACATCCAAGATGCCAGCTGCAGATGGGGGATATAAGCGACCCAAATCACCTTAAGAAGTTAGTTAAGCAGGAGCCTTGTCACGATACCCTACGTGTTTAGGTATCTGGACCCAGCTGTCCAAAATGAGTTGAGAGAGACTCAATAGGCCCAGCACCACACTCCAGCTGGTTAGGTGCCTTATATGCTGGCTTGAAGCCTATAAGTCTATCCTTGGACTTAAATGAGCTTTCCACCATGCTTCACATCATGCCACTCACTATAGCCTTGTGTGACAGGTCAACTCCAGTCACACTCTGCCTGCCCCTTTCCTTAGTAGCGAGAAGATATGTGTTCTTTGGCGTCAAATTCTACTGATTCATCCTACAACAGAGTCCAAATCCATTGGCTCATCAGGTAAAGTGCCGAGAACTGTATTTTTGACTAGTTATCAGTGTCTGTAATTCAGTCCCTATTCTTAAAACCTCCATTCATATTCCCAGATCCTCACAAAAATATGAATTTTGCTTCCCAATTATATTCCAATGAACACTGACTTTTAACCCTTACTGGATGGGTAAATATATCAATATGCAGCTCCTCAGTAAAATGTGAGGTTGGCCAATTTACAAAAAAAAAAAAAAGAAGACATCAATGGAAAGAGGAAGATATGCTAATGCACATGATGAAAGGAAAAAATTCTAAACAGTTTTCCCTATCATCCACAAGTTGAAATGGCTATTTACAATTCCCTGAGAGGCCTCTTTTACAAGACAATCATAAATTTTACCAACTTTTATATGTTTTCTTTTAATAAATAAATTTATTTTATTTTGTAAAGTTATAATCATTTCTCACACAATATCAAAACAGATAAGAAATAAAAGCAGTAACAAATTCTTAGTATATTTGTTGAAAAATATTTACGTAAATTTACCAAGAGCAAAGATTCAGTACCTTTTTTTTTATTACTTTTATATGTTTTTTTCTAATATTTCTTTGCAATTTTCATTGTAAAATTACATCCACAACCGACATACTATCGTAAAACACAAGAACAAAAAACAACAGCAACCCACCGGTATATTTACAAGTAAATTTACAAAAAGACGTCATGTGAGAGAGAGACGCAGAACATTCCCCCTTCAAGCCACACGCACTACTGAAGTCCTGAGACACACACACTTTTGATCTTAGTCAGTATAAAAGTTGTCATAAGTGAATTTATGGGCAATATTAGTATTGGCACCTCTTTCCCACCCGATTCTTTCCAAAACAATGGTGCATAATATTATTTAACTACAGGATCAATCCATCCACCACCCCAAAACTGTTATTACTACTCCAGAGGATCAATATGTTCATTAAGGGTTAATTTAGTAACATATATGCTCATGTTACTGTGAAGTGATATAGTCATATTTTTAGATTATTGAATTGTTATATTTCTTAACAAGCATATTCAAGTAAATCTCGGCGTATAATCATAGTGTGAATTTCATAACTTTGCTTTTGCACTTACACCGCAAGTAGGGTAAATTTGTCAAATATCTTAGCTTCGGTCAATACAACTTTGACTGTCTTACAGACTTACCAGCAGTCCTGTTTTGTCTACTTTTGTGTCAAGCAATGGTGTTAGAAAGAATTGTCAAGGGCAGCATATTTGTAAGTGATCATAGACATAGTATAGAGTGGTGCATTTTTGTGTTGTTCTGTGTCAGATACTGTACTTATCAAGCACTACCTTACTTTTCTGTTTACTGCCCATTTGTTGGTCCATCAAAGTCACTGATTTACGAAGGAATTTAAATTAAGCCAAGTCATTGACTTAATTAAATTTCCTATAAACTTAGACCTAACTCCGTGGCACACAACAATATATATATATATGCACATATATATATATATATATATATATATATATATATATATATATATATATATATATATATATATATGGCTATTACCAACTGTACATGTAACCTGATGCTTGTACGATGCTTGTGGATATATAAGTATAAGCAAGTTTCATAAATAAGTTTTTTTCCCAAATATTCAGGAATGCTTGAAAGAATATAAGAATCGTAAAGAGGCACAAAATCTGAGCCTTAAAATAATAACGTAGATTATTCAACATAGACGTAAACATTAAAGCGAAAAATATACAGTAGGTAAATCACCACCGTAAAGAAACAAAAGGCTACTAAGCACTGCTCATAAAGAATTCATTCTTTTCATTGTAGTTTTTGTATATATTTGTTGTATCCAGTCAGCGTCAGCTTTACTTATTTTCATAGTATGTTTGTAATCTTTCCTATTGTCCTGTCTTTCGATTTACAGGAGAATATCTATTTGTTGTGGACTTCATCTCCCTGAAATAACGTTGGGGATTTTTTCCTCGTGGCGTTAGGGTTGTTTTGTGTCCAGATACATTTCACGGCATCGCAGGATATTCATTTTTCATGATGAAATATTTCACCTGCAAAAGCTACCTACATTCTGCTTTCTCCTTTTTTCCGTTTTTGTTTGTTTGTGCCTTTAGACATCATTCCCCTTCATTTTTTTTTTAACTCGATACCTTTTTCTTTATATCGCCCTCTTTGTGCGTTTCATACCCAGTGAAAAGGATACCAGTCTGAGCTAGTGAAGTAAATAGAATGTGGGAGAAAAACAATGAACAAAAACCCTCCAAACTCTTCATCCATACTCCTTCATGGCTTGAATTCTCCGGGAGGAGTATGAATAAGGGCAATCTATGAAAAACTGGATACCCATGTAGGTTTTTCATAAATTTCTTCAGTCATGTGAAAAGTTTAATTTTGGAGGCCTATAAAAATTGTAAAGAATAACCATATAACTGAACGGACGAATAATTTCCTATTCGTAATAGGATAGTTTTGATACTGTGTATCATTCTTGCATTATTGTTTGTTATTTGACATCTTAAATGGCTGGCTATCTATTTAACAATCTGCAATCTTTTTAAACATTAGTTGTAGAGGAGAGAGAGAGAGAGAGTAAGAAGAAAGAAAGAAAGAGAGAGAGAGAGAGAGAGAGAGAGAGAGAGAGAGAGAGAGAGAGAGAGAGAGAGAGAGAGAGAGAGAGAGAGAGTAGTTACATCGTTGTTTATTCTGATGAATTTCTAGCTGTAGGCACAGCGGCATTGTTCGTGATATTTCTAGTTCTTAGCCTTTTCACCTATTTCGAGATTTTACTGTATAACAAGATTAAGAACACCTTAATATTTACTGCCTTGATTATAGAGGGGAAAAAATGCATTTCTCTTTTCGTTCATGAAATTTCAACGAAAACGCTGTAAATGTTAAAGGGCTAAAAGGCACACATTTACATAAAATGTTGACATTTGTACTGCAGATTTTCCCGATAAATTGTTGACACTCGAGGGATCACACATGATACCTAGTAAGCAGTTCATCATTATAAGAATGCCATTTCTCCATTTGATAACCATTTTTACTTATAGTGCAGGTGATTCAAGACCTTAAGAACCCTCTGTTGATATAAAATCTGAACACAGTGGATAAAGTCAAAATTCCATCACCCTTGTCACAGTTCCCCATACTCACTTATAAGTCAAATAACCCACACACCCAAGGTTGCACATTGGTTGTTACATATATTTGTGCTCTTTGTCATAAAACAATCTTTATCACAATGGGATTCAATTACTTCATGCTGCAAACCTTACTTATGGTGACTATTATTCTTAAAATAACGAATGCCATATATTTACTTGGTCGTGCGTAAATGTGAGTTTGAATGAAAATATATACCGCGTGAATCGGTTTTTATCTTTTTGTCATAAACCAGGGCACTGACACACACAAAATTAAACAAACAAACACACACACACACACAAATATATATATTATATATATATATATATATATACTATAAGATATATATATATATATAGAAATATATTATTTAATTATATTTTATTATTAATATTATTATTATAAGATTTTAATTTATTATATATAAAATATATATTATATATATAAATATAATATTATATTTTATATATTTTATATATAATATATATAAATATTATTATATATAATAATATATATATATTTTAAATTATTATAAATTTAATATAAATTATTATATTATATATATATATATATATAGATATATATAGAGAATATATATATATATAAAAAATATATAGATATATATATAATATAGATATATATATATTTTATATAATAATATATAAAAAATATATAAATATAAATATCTATGTATATAATAGATAGTATATATGATATATATATGATATATATAAAATATATATATATATATATATATAATATTTCTATATAATATATAATATATATATATATATATATATATATATCTATATAAATAAATATATATATATATATATATATATATATATATATATGTATATATATATACATATATAAAGAAATATATATATATATAAAAATATATATAAATATATATATATATATATATATATATATATATATATATAGTATATATATATACGTATATATATATATATATATATATATATATTATATATATATATATTGACGATCTATCGCTAAAGCGTGAGATATTTCATATTGCCATACAGCTAGCTGGAGGACGTAATGAAAGGAGTTGACCTTTAAGCGCCTTCGTGTATTTTTCACACCTCCTCAAGGTCAAGTGATACAAAAATTCATGGTTTGTTACAAAGACACCTCTGTGGCAGCAATACATAAACATAAAAACTATCGTACTACTATTTAAAAATTAATTGTCTAAAAATGTTGTTTACAAGTAGTTCATCCGGTTTGTACATCACGGGGGTGTTGTTGATCAAATCTACACCGTTTTTCTTTATTATACATGACTCAACAGTTTCGTTTTGTGATGTCTTTACTAAACATGATCTTCGCTTCTTTCCAGTTCATGGTGTGGTTGCACTCATTCATATGTTGAAACAAACTGATTGCATTATTCGCCGTTCTGACATTATATTTATGTTGTTTTAATCTTGTTTCGAGATCCTTTCCACTTTGTCCTACGTACATTCTATTGCACTGATTGCAAGGGATCTCATATATGCGGCCACTCTTCTGTAGAGGAGAATTCCTAATTAACAAATTCTTAAGTACATGGTACTTAAAAATGACATTAACATTGAATGGTCTCAATAGGCCAGGGATGGCCATAAACTGGTTACAGTATGGTAAAACAAGGAGGTTTTTCATGTGAAAATCACTCTTACGACCAACTTCATAAAATGTTTTGCTTGCTTTACAGAGAGCCCTGTCAATAAAATCGCAAGGGTACCTAAGATTTGTTGCAATGTTTCAGACCTTCTTAAGCTCAGCTTCGAGGAAGTCAGGGCGACTGACTCGCAGTGCCCTTAAAAACAGACAAAAATACCATCATCTTCGTTCTCGGGTGATGGTTAGAATAAAAATGTATATAGGAATTTACATTTGTAGGCATTCTTACATAGAAAATCTAAAATTTCTATCATTCCTCACAATTAAAACATCTAAAAACGCCAACTTATTATCTATTTCAGTTTCCAAGGTGAATTTTATAGAAGGTACTAGGGTATTCAATGCTATTAGGAAGCTCTCTTCATTTTTGTCAACAGGCCAAACACAAAATATATCATCAGCGTACCTGATTCACAGGATACCTTTAGGAAGTATCCTTTGTAAGTACTTACTTTTTAAAATAATCCATATAAAGGTTTCTAAGTAATGGAGATAACGGATTTCCCATTGCCATACCAAGTTTTTGTTCATAATACTTTTCTCTAAACACAAATTTACAACCTCTAACACACAAGCCTACCAGCTTAACCATAGAAAGGCCTGTCCAAAGAGAAAGTATATTTTTCCATTTCTTCCTTCATAAATTCAAGTAGCTCATCCACAGGTACTTTTGTAAACAATGAGCTGATGTCAAAAGTGATTAACTTAAAATCATAATATTAATTAAACCTTCTTAATCTATCTATAAAATCCACATTATTTTTCACGGACACACTTGATATATTACCAAGCATTGGAGACAAATCGTTAACAAGCCACTTCGATAGTTTATAAGTACAAGTGCCTACATAACTTATAATGGGTCTAACAGGGTTATTTTCCTTATGAGTTTTGATAACTCCATATAAATATGGAAGAGTTGGATTTACAGTAATGTACTTTTGTAATAAATTCCTTATGGTTTTTCAGAATACCCTTGATGGTTTTGTTGAAATGAGCATTAACATTATCCAAAGGATTTCGACTGAATGAATTTACTAATAAAATTGATGTATAGAAATCTGCACAGCAACATATATATATATATATATATATATATATATATATATATATATATATATATATATATATATATATGTGTATGTATATATATATATATATATATATATATATATATATATATATATATATATATATATATATATATATATATATATATTATATATATACATATATATATATATATATATATATATATAATATATATATATATATATATATATATATATATATATACATATATATAAATACCGGGTGTTCCGAGATTAGAGCCCCCACCCCCCCTCTACAGAATAAATGGAAAGTTATGAATTTTCTGCTATAGCCTATCTCAGAATACATTATGTTAAGTTTATATTAAGCTATTTTTCATTTTACATTTCTTATATTTCCAGACTGAGTGACGGAGTTTTAGACACAGACATGGCTAACGACTCGGATGAATTGATGAATTGATCAAAATCCGGGCTATAACCTTCAGAGAGGCCAGGGATGCTGGCGCATCCTTCATTTCATGTTCCTGGATAGCTAAATGCATTATACAAGAGATGAATCCTTTGTTAAAAGAAACTGGAACAAAAATCCATATGAATGTCATTGCGAAAAGAGTGAGAATCTTGGAAGGCCTGAAGTCCTTTCTCAGGAGTCAAAAGACATCATAGCTGAGGCAGTGGGTAGACCAAGAAAGTCTTTACGTAAATTGGCGCTTGAACTAGAAACAAAAAGGGCAAAGAAGAGAAGTTATAGTGCTGTATATCATGAGTTGAAAAAATCTGGCATCAACCCATTTCCTGTTATCAGCAAACCCAACATCACTAAGCAACAGAGAGAAGACCGTGCATGGTTTTGTGGTTCATTTCTTAAAGATTAGGATGAAGCTGACTTTCTCCATGTTGCCGCATCAGATGAATTTTTCATTTACATAGACAGGGAGCCAAATCATAAAAATTACATCATTTGGGCTGCAAACTTGGATGATATCAGCAATGATATGCACTATTGCCAAGTTGTGAAATTTCCAGAATGTTTGGGAATTTTTCTCTGTTTCACAGCCAAATAAATGGTTAATGTGGATCATCAAAGAATGGCAAATACTTCAGAGAAACTGTGCTTACTGGTGGAGTATTTCCTTTCCTCAAAGATCCTGAAAATGAGTTATCTGTTGAAAAAGTCACATTTTTGCATGATAAGGCACCATGTTTCAAGGCTCTTCAGACATCAATTTCTTCTTGTCAAGTGATTTTCCAGGTAGCTCCCCTAACCTTAATGTGTGTGAAAACATTGGTAGTATCTTAAAGGGTCGTGTTATAGTGCACACAGTGAACTATGATGGTATACCATGCCTTGTTGACTTGCAAAGAGAGGTGACCAAAGTGCTCAGGAAAATGGAGTTTGAGTCTCAGCTTTTTTGTGATTTGCTGAAATCATACCCCTCAAGAATGCAGGCTTTGCTACAGGCAGATGTAGGCCAAACAAAAATGTTAAATACTCAGAGAGAAACTTAAATAAATACTTGTTCTGAATTACTTTTGGTTTTGTCCATATCAATTTTAGTTTATGCTTTAGAGGGGGGGTGGCTCTAATTTCGAAACACCCTGTGGACAGTAACGATATCAGGACGACATTGATGTTACCGCAATTCGAATCAATATCCAACCCCCTCTACCATGTTAGCCAATTCATACGTTTGACAAACGTAGCCATATTATGAATAATTATCACATCACCGTGATTCATATAAATTATTCAAGTTACAAATGTCCTTTAATATCTAATTCGCTCTACCTCGGAATTGATATATTTTCATATATGTAAACTGAAGGTAATTTGTAAGGTCAGAATCGGTATACACTTATAGCCTCACTGTTAGCCGAATCGGTAATGTCAATGTCGACCTGGTTTCGTTCCTAACCACTGGATGGTGGTTCGAAATTATTATCAACTAAGATATTTCCCTTCGGTTTACATATATGAAAATATATCAATTCCGAGGTAGAGCAAATTAGATATTAAAGGACATTTGTAGCTCGAATAATTTATATGAATCACGGTGATGTGATAAATATTCATAATATGGCTATGTTCGTCAAACGTACAAATTGGCTAACATGGTAGAGGGGGTTGGATATCGATTCTAATTACAAATAACTGAGTTTGACGGTGATTTGTATGGTCAGAATCGGTATAAACTTATAGCCTCACTGTCAACCGAATCGATAACGTCAATGTCGTCCTGATTTCATTCCTGTCCGCTGGACGGTGGTTTGATTCCATGAAGGGACGAAATTATAATAAACTAAGAAATTTCCCTTAGGTTTACATATATGAAAATATATCAATTCCGAGGTAGAGCAAATTAGAAATTAAATGACCTTTGTAGCTCAAATAATTTATATGAATCATGGTGATGTGATAATTATTCATATATATATATATATATATATATATATATATATATATATATATATATATATATATATGCTTATTATATATATGCATATATATATATATATATATATATATATATATATATATATATATATATATATATATATATACTATATATATATATATATATATATATATATATATATATATATATATATATATATATATATATATATATATATATATATATATATATATATATATATATAATATATATATATATATATATATATATATATATATATATATATATATATATGTGTGTGTGTGTGTGTGTGTGTGTGTGTAACGAGATATGAATCTCGTATTTTATTTGGTAAGCATCAGCCAAAGCGTTAAGGCAAATTGATAACACATTCCATCTCTCTCTCTCTCTCTCTCTCTCTCTCTCTTTCTCTCTCTCGACTAGTGACCTCTCTCCCTCTCGACTTGCGACCTCTCTCTCTCTCTCTCTCGACAACCTCTCTCTCTCTCTCCCTTCTAACAGGTCATCAAATGAGAGTCAAATTATATAAAAAATATAATCCTTATTCAAGAATGGAAAGATAATAATCCAAGTCTCACAGACTAACTAACTCAGTTAACCCCCCCAGTATTTTAAATGTCTTGATCAGTAATTTGTCACACCAATTATCTCTTCTCCCATATGGGACTCTTGGTCCCCCCTTGCCAGAATCGTCTGTTACAAAGACAGGAGAATACACAATTAAGTATACGCACTCGTAAAGACAAAGTCAATAGACTAAATGAAATATGACATCTATACAAGTCAATAAACAAGCCACCCCTTTGGCTAAAGTAAGGTAACACTTACCCATCTCAGCCTGGAAAACACACACAGAACCTAATAAACTTTCGCAGAGCTATCCCCAGCATTCTGCCTTTCTCTCACGGACATCTCTGAAAGTCTCCCCCATAGACTTGGCTAATGATACCATTATCAACGGAAGAAGCGCACACGTACATATGAATGCACACTTCATCAATGAATCATGTAACTGGTTGCAGCCAGTTTCTCAAAGGCACTTGAAAAAGACCCATGAACTCGTGAACATTGACCCGCTTAACTATGCAGTTTCGTATCACGCCATCCCAGAAATGAACTTATCAGCTTTCTCAGGTCATTGCTTCGGCTCTGTTCTCCGCAAAGTCACAGCACATCACATTGGCATATTAAACATATTAATTATAACCCCTTTTATCTCACAGAGCTCAGTCACGCAAAATTGCTAGCTCCCACCTAGCAACTGGTCACAAAAGAGCTCATACATATAAGAAAACATTGGCCTGCTCAAAAAAAAAATAATAACTCACGTCTCTGGCATTATAAAGTAAAGTCTTATCACGCTTCATCTCAAATAACAGTTAGACGCATAAATTTTTCATTTTGGAATCTTGAATATCCCTCTTTGTCTGCAACTTCCAGCAGACTGTAGTATGCTGTAGGAAGGCAAACGGCCTCCCTCCCTGTAGAAGACTTCTAACGGCTTTGTAGACCCAAAAGCGCTGTAGAACTCTGTAGACTCATAGAAACTCTCGTAATCACCCTGGATAAATGACAGCAACATCTCTGCACAGCTGGTGGACGTCTTGCTAGTGTCGGGGAACGACAATTATGGTGTGTTAGTATGTCAGTCAAGTCATCGGTCAATCAAAAAAGAATTAATCCCAGACATACTACTTCTATCAAACAATGACCTCAAAAAAAGTCAGAAATACTAACTGAACGTCTCCCAATTAACTCCATTTAATATGACCACTAAATCACAAGTCATTATCACAACTTGCAAAGGAAAAAAAATATCAATTTTCCAACTCAATTCTCCAAACTCACACATCAGCAGACACAATCCAGAACTCACAGTAACTCCACGGACTTCTGCACTCACATTTCAAACTCGAATGTTCTCGCAAGTAAAAAAAGAAAAAAGATAATGAGCCCAAGAAAAAAAAGTCACGTAACAAGCCCAGAACCAAAAATAAAAAATGTTCTCTGAAGCTCTGATATTACAGCAACTCACAATATCAGTAAAAATCTCCAATGTTTAACAGCAAGAACCCCTTTTACTGCTCACATAATTAATTACAATGAGACTTAATATCAAACTCCCATTTATATAAATCACAACCCCGATAAATCACATCACTCGTCCAAAAAGAAATGCTATTTAAAACTCAACCCCTGATTACATCTCTCGTAAGAAAAGGAAGAAAATAAAAAAAAAACAATCACAAGTAAACTTCCCCAATCACAAAACACATAATATATGCATAATATACATAACCCCACTTCTTCCCCAGAAATGCCACCTGTATAGCTACGGAATTTTTGACATCGCAACTTTCATCAAGTGGACATGGTCAGAAAGGAAACTCTTACACATGCGCTTTCGTGAAACGCTATTGTCAACATTTCCAGATATTGCAAAAACTCTGAGGAATCACCACTAAAGGAAAGAAATCAGCACAGTGGACTCATCACAGCGCTTGTCAGCAGAAAATCCACCTGCGGACGTATGCTCTAACAGCAGCACAAAAAATGTCTAGTCAGACTCGCAAGTTCGGAAACTCATGATTCTCAAGAAAAAGGTCTAACTGAAATCACTTAAGCACATTCCAGTAAATTAACTCCAGGACATGACTAAGGTGTTCAAAGATTGTCTTAAAGACGTAATTCACATGTTATTGCCCAATTATAAAAAAAAAATTATCACCTATTCGGGATAAAAAAAACTACGATAAACTCGTAATTCAGCAAATACATGCCTCCAAAAATAACACACGTGTGAACATAAAAAATGCACAACATCTCCATATGACTCGTAATGCCACTCGCCTCCATATAATCACGAAAGGACCACAGAAATCTTCTCTTGGCTCGAAAAAAAACTCCCATAACCACAAAAAAGGTCACCCACCAAAGATCAATTCCACCTCCATATATTTCACCATATTAATAATAAAACCTCTACAGTGATAAAATGTTTCCTCCATTTGATTAATAACCACCCCCACACCATATTTCCTCTTATTTCTTCAATAACCACATATTAATAAAAAACACCCACTCCAGGAATAAAAAAATATTCACCTCTATTTCGGCAAATAAAAATACTTACCTCTATTTCACCAATAACTCCATGTGGAATAAAACAAGTCTCCAAAGAAATATATCTCCAAGCAGGATAATAAAAAAAATGAAATCCTATCTCCAAAAAAAATGTGCACTCAAAGCATCTAGCTGACCCACTCACAAATATCAAGAGTGTCTCCATTTGCAACAAAGATGGCTGCAAAATAATTGAACTAAACATAGCTCTCACCACCATAGGCAAACATCAAATGGCCAAAAATATATCTCCAATATATTATATCTCAAATTATAACTCAAAAATAATATACCTCCAATTATATCTCCAAAATAATATATCTCCAATTCTCCAGAGAATAACTCAATGTTTAGTCAAAAACTATAAACTCTCTCCTTAGCATAACTGCTGAAAAAGGGCAAAAACTCGGCAAATAAAAAATTGTCTAGGAAATTCTAGAAAAAAATCACCATGTGCCACAACTCATTATAACAGAACTCCAAATTCACAGTGTCTAAGCCAAGACTTCTCCATATGCAATACGACATAGGCCACTAGAAACTTAGCCAAGTTTCCTATCTCTGGCAAAGTTGTCACAAATACAACAAAGGTATTGCGCAAGAAAACTCACAATTTCTGGAACATAAATATCCAGAAACAAAATGTAGTGCCATTACATATGTATTCAAAAAATGCAAAAATTCTCCCATAAATCTCTGCAGCATCAAACAGCTGAAAACACAAACACGTTCACACTCCCGAACAATGACTCTAAATCAGGAACTGAGATACTAAAAAAAAATTCACACAAACTGGAGAGAAATAATAAATTCAAATTCACCCACAATAAAAAAAAAAAAAACTTGTGTCAGCGATGGCTAACTTCCAAAAAAGGAGAAAAGAAAAAACAACGGCTCTATTCCCGTGACTCACATATGTCAAGCAATTATCTGCTGAACTCATAAAAAAAGAAAAAAAAATGTGTTGTTAGTTCCTCCCAAATTCAAAAAAGATTTCACCACCCTTGATAGCATTACAGCACCCACATATTAGTAAATAAAAAAAAACAGTATCAGAAATATCACTATCAGCAGTATCACCAAAAATTGCTATCATCAAAATCACTAGTTATAAATTCAACAAATAATTAACCACAAAACTTCTCCCATAATTCATTGTAATAATTCTCCATGATATAATTATCTGTAATAATCATAAAATAATCTCCCATGAAATATCTCAAATCTCTCGTCAAATATGTCTCCCGTAATGATAATTCTACTTAATAATTCTCCTCCAAATATCTCAAGTAAGGGTGCAATGCCCCCCGCATACACTAGTATTGCCAAATCCCATGATACCAGCCAACACCAATCACCGGCATCATCAGATACAACACCAGATACAATACCACTCATCGGCATTTTAAAGTAATTCCTCCAACACAATAAAAAAATAATAATCTCTGTGTCCCCATTATATTTGTGCCTTCCAAAGCATAAGGAAAACTTACACACATGCAATGCATTTCATTTCCTTTTCTCTTCATTCAAGAGAAAGAAAATCTTTTTCTAAAAAAAAAAAGACCCTACGGGCATCTCACATCATCAACTAATCGATATCAGCTGATGTCCTGTGGCATTGAAAAGTTCATTATTAAGGGCAAATTCGTCTCCCGATACCCCGACACAAAGAAAAAAAAAGAAGGAATTCACCCTCACTGAGAAAAAAAAGTTTCACCCTCCACCGGGCGTTGAAATACCCCCCCTGAACAGTGTCTGAGTATCCCTGAGGTATACACCAGTACCCTCCCGGTAAGCAATGCCCCCAAGGCAAGCCATCAGTCACCTTCCCCTTGCAGAAAGTGCTGAGCCCGCAAGAACGACTGGGCGCTCTCTGTCTTCAAGCAAAAAATGCAATTCAAGCACAGTTTTGCATGCATGAAAAGTATTCATACACCAAAGAAGACGAATGCGTCTCTTCTAAACCTGCGCCAATAAAGAAAAACACGTCAATTTCTGCTACTATGGGGAGAAAGATGTGGATCCCAAACCAACCCCATACACAAAATTATTCAAAAAAAACCCTCCCCAAGACCAAAAAAAGGTTCTTTAACACTTACCACTTCATAGTGATAAAAAAAAACTCGGAATTTGCGCAAGACACGCTAATAACACACGCACGGGAATCATGGGATGCACTCGATATCACATGCACAAGTCACACTGAGTGTCACTCCTTCAAGGCAGACTGGCCTGGGCAAAATGCTGAGTCCAGTTTAATTCTCTCCCATCATTGCCACAGTTAACATACGAATATTTTCTCATTATCTCTCACTTAGTAACTGAAATCTAACAATCTAACAATTTTCCACAGTCCCACAAAAGGCTTTGTCGTTCGAAAACCACCACTAAGTATTATGTCTGTGACATGATCATAACTACATCTATGTTTAACTGTCTCTTCATTAGCGTACCTACGCTTACAAAATATATAAAAAAAAAGCCCCATAAACCCGCTTGCCAAAGTTTCCGCTGCTACCACTGTAACGAGATATGAATCTCGTATTTTATTTGGTAAGCATCAGCCAAAGCGTTTAGGCAAATTGATAACACATTCCATCTTTCTCTCTCTCTCTCTCTCTCTCTCTCTCTCTGTCTGTCTGTCTGTCTGTCTGTCTGTCTGTCTCTCTCTCTCTCTCTCTCTCTCTCTCTCTCTCTCTCTCAACTCGCGACCTCTCTCTCTCGACTCGCAACCTCTCTCTCTCTCTCTCTCTCTCTCTCTCGACAACCTCTCTCTCTCTCTCCCTTCTAACAGGTCATCAAATGAGAGTCAAAGTTACATAAAAAGTATAATGTTTATTCAACAATGGAAAGATAATAATCCAAGTCTCACAGACTAACTAACTCAGTTAACCCCCCCAGTATTTTAAATGTCTTGATCAGTAATTTGTCACACCAATTATCTCTTCTCCCATATGGGACTCTTGGTCCCCCCTTGCCAGAATCATCTGTTACAAAGACAGGAGAATACACAATTAAGTATACGCACTCGTAAAGACAAAGTCAATAGACTAAATGAAATATGACATCTATACAAGTCAATAAACAAGCCACCCCTTTGGCTAAAGTAAGGTAACACTTACCCATCTCAGCCTGGAAAACACACACAGAACCTAATAAACTTTCGCAGAGCTATCCCCAGCATTCTGCCTTTCTTTCACGGACGTCTCTGAAAGTCTCCCCCATAGACTTGGCTAATGATACCATTATCAACGGAAGAAGCACACACGTACATATGAATGCACACTTCGTCAACGAATCATGTAACTGGTTGCAGCCAGTTTCTCAAAGGCACTTGAAAAAGACCCATGAACTCGTGAACATTGACCCGCTTAACTATGCAGTTTCGTATCACGCCATCCCAGAAATGAACTTATCAGCTTTCTCAGGTCGTTGCTTCGGCTCTGTTCTCCACAAAGTCACAGCACATCACATTGGCATATTAAACATGTTATTAATTATAACCGCTTTTATCTCACGTACATATATATATATATATATATATATATATATATATATATATATATATATATGCATATGAAAATGTATCAATTCCAAGGTAGAGCAAATTAGATATTAAAGGACCGTTGTAGCTCAAACAATTTATATGAATCATGGTAATGTGATAATTATTCAATATATATACATATATATATATATATATATATATATATATATATATATATAGATATATATAATATATATATTTATATATATATAATGCATATATATTTATATATATATTATATACATATATATATATATATATTCTAGATATATATATATATATATATATATATATATATGATATATAATATATATGGATTGTTGCCGTGCAGATTTCTTTACATCAATTTTATTAGTAAATATATTCGGTCGAAATAAATAAT
Organism: Macrobrachium nipponense; assembly: GCF_015104395.2. Classification (NCBI taxonomy): domain Eukaryota; kingdom Metazoa; phylum Arthropoda; class Malacostraca; order Decapoda; family Palaemonidae; genus Macrobrachium; species Macrobrachium nipponense. The sequence goes on from NC_061100.1 coordinate 72,823,030, forward strand.
GTCAAATCTTTGTCATCAAATTGGTCAGCTAATTAGTCCTGCATGATTTATTAGATTCAATTACTTCAGTCTTGAACTTTTAGCGAGAACCTGACTTTTATTTTATTTTATTTTTTTTTTATTTATCAGAAATACTTATTGGGCTCTTGTATTTTAAGCGATGTTATGCAACGAAATCTTCTAATTTTACCACAAACAGTTCCCGTCTTCACTCCCCCTCTCATCCTCTTAAGAAAATCCTTCCTCTTACTTCGATTCGTGTTGCCTCTGCATCAGAACTTACTGATCCTACTCTAAGCCTCTTCCCAATTTTCTCATGTCCTTAACCTTTGTCTAGTTTTAAGTATCCTTTGTCAAGTTTGAGATTTAATCTTCACCAAGTGAAACTTTACCTTCAACTTGGTTTCCTTGTAACTTCATTATTATTCTTCCCTCTCCCTCAACCTTGTTTGCATTACACTTTCCTTTGTTTTGCTCAGTCTAAAGGCTTTTCTCCCCTACCTAAAAAAAAAGAAGAAGAAAAGCAACATTTAAGACTCCGTGCTCAAGGATATGTTTTGCCACAACCCATTAGGCGAGATCAGAATGGCTTGTTGCTCCTGCGAAAAAAGGACATGACATTTTTGCTTCTATCTTCCTCTAGAGAGCACTAAATCTAATGAAGTAGACGGAGTTTTTAGTTGAAGAGATTCCAGGAAATTAAAAAAAGTTCATGTAACAATGTTGCAGAGGCTTCTCTTCTCTCTCTCTTCATCATCTTCTTTCTTTTTCCTCCTCTTCTTCTTCTTCATGTTTCTAATTAATTAAAGAAGCGACTTATTTTCTCATAATATATTTCGTAGAGCCTGAATGCAATACAAGATGCTCTTTGGAACAAAAGCATTTCAAACTTTTTAAGCAGAATGTTGTATCAAATTAATGAGGACCATTTGTGGAAGCTATTACGAAATATCTGTCATGAAAACTGAACCAGTTGTTTGCTTTTGCAATAATTACGGTAAACGCTGACAATTCATAAAAGGCCTCCTGAAAATGTCATTGTGATTATTTGTCGCGGCTGCTGCGGATGCAGGGCACTTATATGTAGATTATAGAACACAATATAAATGCAGTATTTCTGGAGATGAAGGGTCTTTTTTCATGCAAGATTAAATCATTCTGCATAAACTTGTCAATGTATGCATTTAATCTACTTGAAGTTTATAAAGGTACTCCTTTCAAAGGTTACACACGAAGAGTTAGTATCCAAAGTGAAGTTGAAGAAACTCGTATTGTTTTTAACTACCATCTGATTGTTACTGAGTATATACTAAGTTTTCATTGACCATTTATTTCTCATTATATTTCTCTTCTTTGTAGTGTTTCTATTTTGGAGCTAGCATTTATTGATCTTTTCTAATGTGGTACATAACGCCAACATAGTTTGATGAAGGTGAATCATTATAGTAACGAGAAACATTTGGCGCAGTTATTTATCTAGTTTTTTTTCTGAACCATAAAATTATGCTCTTCACGACTACAAATTACACAGTCAAGTATCCGCCCACAACCGCCCCCCACCACCCAAAAAGTGTTCCAATATGACCAAAACGTATATGTGATGTAATACATATAGTAAATTTGTAGTGGCAATAGTCTCCGGGGCATAACAAGTACACTGAAATATGATGCCATGACTGACTTCATCTATGAAATATATTGAATTAATCGAAAACCTGAATACGTTTATGTTTCACGAAAAAGTATCGAAAGTGATTACTCTCCTGACACTACCATCTTTGTGTAAATACAGCAATCCGTCTACCTTATGTTTTGTTACGAAACGCATTGGCGAAGAAATTTGATCTTTTTCGATAACTGGCCGTCTAATTGTCACCATATATATATAATATATATATATATATATATATATATATATATATATATATATATATATATATCATATTTATATATATATATATATATAATATATATATATATATATATATATATATATATGGTGACAATTAGACGGCCAGTTATCGAAAAAGATCAAATTTCTTCGCCAATATGTTTCGTAATAAAAGATGAGGTAGACGGATTGCTGCATT
>NC_061100.1:72830119-72842619 GCF_015104395.2 Macrobrachium nipponense
TTCACTTGACGAGGTAAATTCGATACCACTGTTTCGAAGCAGCTCCTGTGTCTGAAGAGCCTTGAAACATGGTGCCTTATCATGCAAAAATGTGACTTTTTCAACAGATAAAACATTGTCAGGATCTTTGAGGAAAGGAAATACTCCACCAGTAAGCACAGTTTCTCTGAGGTATTTGCCATTCCATGAATGTCCTTTTTCTTTGATGATCCACATTAACCATTTATTTGGCTGTGAAACAGAAAAATTCCCAAACATTCTGGAAACTTCACAACTTGGCAATAGTGCATGTCAACATTGATATTATCCAACTTTGCAGCCCAAATGATGTCATTTTTATGATTTGGCTTCTTGACTATGTAAATGAAAAATTCATCTGATGTAGCAACATGGAGAAAGTCAGCTTCATCCTAATCTTTAAGAAATGAACCACAAAACCATGCACGGTCTTCTTTCTGTTGCTTAGTGATGTTGGGTTTGCTTATAACATGAAATGGCTTGATACCAGATTTTTTCAACTCATGATATACAGCACTATAACTTCTCTTCTTTGCCCTTTTTGTTTCTAGTTCAAGCGCCAATTTACGTAAAGACTTTCTTGGTCTACCCACTGCCTCAGCTATGATGTCTTTTGACTCCTGAGAAAGGACTTCAGGCCTTCCAAGATTCTCACTCTTTTCGCAATGACAGTCATATGAAATTTTTTTCCAGTTTCTTTAAACAAAGGTTCATCTCTTGTAATGTATTTAGCTATCAAGGAACGTGAAATGAGGGATGCGCCAGCATCCCTGGCCTCTCTGAAGGTTATAGCCCGGATTCGGTCAGTCCATCTGTTTTCCTCCGAGTCATTAGCCATGGATGTATCTAACTCTGTCGCTCAGTCTGAAAATACATGAGATATAAAATGAAAAATAGCTTAATAGAAACTTCAGATAATGTACTTGGAGATAGGCTATAGCAGAAAACTTCATTACTCCACTTCTTCTGTGGAGGGGGGGCTCTAATTTCGAGACACCCTGTATATCAATTCTTTCTATACACTGGAATCTTTCCCTTAGTAGGAGGAGGTGGTACCATTGAAAAGCAAGTAGTTACCATAAATGTCATCATTCAGCTGCTGAATCAAGGACGAAATCACTCTTCAGCAATGTAACATTGTTAGAGGAAACATGAAACAACAATTATTTAACTATATAACCTTCTATACACCTTAAAAATTGCTTCTATCCCAGACAAATATTTTTTTTAGCCTGTACTTGAAACTTACTGCATTGGGATGATCATGTGGCTCGCTCATCTGCCTAATACAAGCAAATAAATGCTCCAGACTATCCTAATTAAGCCTCCTTCTCGGGTTATAATCTACTTCATACGAGATCTTATGCATTTCAAACAGGCCTATAAGAAAGTAGCTAGACAGAATGACACGAATATAATATCAATAATTCTGATCACAACACTTGCCTCACACTCCAAATTTACACCAAAAGCACATCGAGTAGCTTTGTCGCCTTTCATAGATGAAGAATTCGTAATATACAATTAAAAGCATTACCTCAACTTCTTGACAGCAACTGTGCAGCATATTTAATACGCTGCCTAATTTGTAGGTGTCACATATTTTTTATCATGTTAAAATTTCCCTTTTTTCTACAAGTTTTTTATCTTTAGCCTTATTTGCAAATGATTATACTTGGCTAACATATTAACTATTGATATTATAAAGGAGTGCCTGATGATATTTTTATGTTAATTTAGAAACTCATTTAAGTAACTTATGTGAGGTACAGTAAGATGAATGACTCTTACACGGATTTGTTTCAGTTGGCCAATGAGGTCCAACAAACACTGCAGAAAACCAAGGAATTTGCACAGGAAGTTGGGTTTCAAATGTGAAATTTAACACAACAGGTTAGAAATAAAGACAAGGAGCTCCTTAATCTACAGGGGACAATGCAATACTTAACACAAACACATATAACACTAAACCACCAATAATGTCTACACCACATGCTTCTTATAATCCAAGTGATCCCTTCTCATATGAGCACTTCAGTACCATAACAGGGACACCAAAATACAGATCCCAATACCACCACGTGCAAGTACACAAAACACAACTGCTTTCACAAGTACAGTACCCCTATCACCCATAAATATATCATCAAAAACACCTAACCCTGCAATTGTAGTACCACCTCCTACACAACCTTCCATATCTGTATCTAATCCACCACCAGTCAACCCTCATCTAAGCACTCATACTAGTCAATCAAACCCATTCATTATGTAGCAAGGTAATCAGACTGTTGCATACAATCCTTTTCTTGGAACATTGCCTAATTATACCTTTAACAATACTAACCCCTTCCTTTATTCAGTAAATACTCCAGTCATAATGTCTCATGATGTACCGGTGTTAAAACCATAAGTCTTATCCCTTTTCAGACTTTCTGAACTAAAAGGAGTACTACTATGAGATTCAGGGCCTCTGTAACACGGTTTTTTCGCAATAACTTTTTATCTATGTATTTCATAAATATAACGCTTATTCAGAATACATATTATATCACACAAAAATTTTGAGTGTATTCTGCACTACGTAGGTTGAATAAATTTGGTACTTATAATGTAAAAGTGACCTTTTTTTGAAGACGGGCCATCTTACTCAGAGAAAAGGTTTCGAACGCACTCGTTACGTAACTTATGACATAATTTCTTCCCTCTTTCTCGATGGATGATTGGCTGTACGTAACGAAAGCTAAACCTCTGCCAACAATGACATACAAATTTAAATACAAGCAAAGCAGTACACCTTTCTGAACTCTGGAACCTCCCCACTGATAATTGTCATAATGAACAAACCAACAAAATATGTTAATAAATACAAAAAACACTTCGATATTAGTCTAACTCCCAAAATAAGTTTCCAAAGAAATTACAGTCTACTTTATAGGTCACAATCAGATTGACAAGATGTAGGGAATAGTTGGTAATTACCAAAAACATAGTAGACAAGATGATTTGATAACTGCTATATCCAATGTCAAGCAATTTTTATTTATTGGCTATCTACCTATTTACTGAAAAAAATTAGCCGGTACCGTATATTGGCTTTGAAACCTTCACCAATAATTATCGTCAGAATGGTGACTTCATGAGGCTCCACCCACTTTCGCCTCGTTATAATTCCGGATAATACTGAAGGCTACCATGGGCATTGTTGGATTAGAAAATTTAACTTCTGGCTATAAAAACTAATTTCTCGAGTAGTTGTAAGAAGTGCTAAATGATCCTCAAGGATCCCAGCAGTTGGTTTAAACGTTTAATTCATGTATATTACTGCTATACTGTTGCGGCACTACTGCTACAGTAGTATTACTACGCTAGCACCCACATCTATGTATCGTTCCGCCATTCATAAAGTCTTTGGGTTTCAGAGCCGATGGCATTTCTGTCTGGTGGATGGGCGGGGCAACATTTAGTCAGAAGGTGTTTGTTTACCTTGCTTACGTAATGAATGTTTTTCGACTCTTGGCTTGTAATCATTGGTCATGGCGTCGGCTAGTTCATTTTTACTCTATAAAAATTAAAACTATCGGGTTTAGGTTAGTTATTGACAATGCTGACAAAATTTGTGTGGTTGTAAAATATACATATGTCAACTTTCAGCTACATCCGATGCTTTGACAAGGAGCAAAGTCCAAAAAACCGTGTTACAGAGACCCTGAATCTCATAGTAGCTGATAATATGTTGAATATCTTTTTCAGAAAAGTAGAATCGTGCACTAGCTCAAATGATAGGAGAATAGAAGTGACATTGGCTCGTGTGGAGCAGGACATAGCTACTTTATTAACGTCTGAGTTAGTAAAATGGGGTAACAGTCTAACTTGGAGTGAGATTAAGAGGATAATGAAGATACAGTTTATTGGCTCGGCTACTTTATTACAGGCATAGCAAGAGATCACTGCTATAACTTACTATTTTGATGAGCCTTCTAGTTCCTTTATCAATAAGTTACAGTGCCAAATATCAGCATTAACAATGAAGTTCCCCACTGATCCAATCCCAACATCAGATAAGTTCCTAAACACCAAGATATATAAGGGATAGAATGCACTGGCTCAACCCAAACTAGTTGATTTCTTAGCAGATCACATCGACTTGCAAAATTTATGACATCTCCTGAAAAAAAATATCATAGGGCTCAGGGAAATAGAGTCTTGCCTATTTCAGGAGCAGGAAAATCCTAGTCATCAGAATCAGTAACAAGTACTAGTCAGGTGGGAACGCCAAATAATGAAATAGAAAAGTTGACAAAGAAGTTAGATGAATTAAGCAAGAAACTTGAGAAAGTATCCACAAAGAAACAAAAGAGTAACAGTAAATATTGTGCATTTGGCAACGTGAATGACTATATTCTGTCTAAGCATCCTCCCAAGGGGGTCAGTTTTGATTGTTTCCAACCAAATAGTAGGAATAGTCATGTAGGATGTCCAGGACCAGTAAATAGGAATAGGACAAAGAGACTAGAAAGTCAGACAAGATCTCCCAGTATCAGTTTGATGGTCTAATGACTGCATGATTGAATCTTTAGTTGATACAGGTAGTTGTGCCAGTATAGTCAAGAAATCCTTTGTCGAAAGGTTAGGTCTGAAGCCTGCTAAGATGAGAAATTTACCGAACTTAATAGGAGTCATCCAGGCAGTTGTACCTGTATTAGGGTATGTTATCTGAATGTTCCTATTAGCCATATAATAGTTACTTATTTATTCTTTATTGTGCTAGACAATCTGTTATATACAGAAGTTCTTTTGAGTGCAGACTTACTTGGAATTGCCTGTCTAACATAGGACCGTCCAAAGGGTATGATAATTTTGGATCATATTACCTATTGTATGCAGCTTCTTAAACTGAGACCTTCCGCAAGGAGAGTTAGGAATCTCAAAGTAGTTCAGCCATCAAACCCTAGTAGATGAGATAAGACTAAAAAAAAAGATTATCTAAGTGCCTTCCTCTGCAGGTATTTATGCTATCTCTGTAAATGAATAAATGAAAACTGTACTTGAATTTGAGTCAGAATTGAAAAACACTGGTGCTATGAATACTTTGTGCCTTAAAGTCAGTAATAATAAGGAAGTTCATATACCTCTTATCAACAGTACAAAGGGTGTAGTTTTGTTAAGATAGGAACATTAATAGGTACTTATGATAAGATTGATGAAAGGGACATCATTTCAGTAGCACCCACATGTCAAAAGATTGACATTAAGAATGAACTTATCCCTGAGAGCATGCGTGTCGTCCCAGGACACGGAGGCGCTAGAGAGAAGATGAAAAATTTGATTGTACAGGATTGGTCACATCTAGATGAACAGCAGGCCCAATTAAAGAACCTCATAAATCATCAAGTCTTCATAATGGAAAATAATGAAATAGGAAAATTCAAGGGGTTTTCAGGGACATATTAATGTTAGTGATTCTCAGCCTGTTAGAACACCTGTGTATAGATATCCTGAGAAAGCTAAGAAGCTTATTGCAGATATGTCAAAAGAGATGGAAGCTAAGGATGTAACTGAACTATCCTCAGCTTCATGGTTAAGTCCTATAGTTTTAGTTAGGAAACCAGATAAGTCTCAAAGAATGTGCCTGGATTACAGGAAAGTTAATCTCACCTTCAAACTGACATCCATCCTTTGCCTAGGTTAGAAGAGTTAGTTGAGTCACCAATTGGGAATAAGTATTATACTTCCTTGGATATGAAGGATGCATACTACCAGGTAGAATTGGATGAAGATAGTAGGGATGTGACAACTTTTAGTGATGGGGTCTCCTTGTATAGATTCAAAAGACTCCCTCTCGGGGTGAGTTGTAGTCCAGCTATATTTTCAAGGGTAATAGGAAATATCTTAGCTCCCTTAATAAAGAAAGGTTGGGTCAAAAATGATCTACATGACATTGTAGTATGGGTTCCTAGTTTGGAAGAATTAATTAAGTGGTTAGAAGAGTTGTTCAAATTATTTGGAGAAAAGGGTGTGAAATTAAATATCAAGAAATGTCAATTTGGTCAAGAAGAGGTAAAGTTTCTTGGCCATAAAATCTCCAAGGAAGGATGCAACTTTTGTCCTGGCAACCTCAGTGCAATCAAAGATATGAAAACTCCTACTAACGTCAGGGAAACAAAGATTTTCGGTGTGTGTAGCTTTTACAGAGAGCACATACAAAATTTTGCTGGAATTGCTGTCTTCTTGACCAATATTTTGAGAATGAAAGAACCATTTACATGGACTTCGGAATGTCAGTCTAGCTTTGAACAGTTGAAACAGCTTTTAACGACAGCTCCTGTGCTCATGAAAGCAGACATGACAAGACCTTTTCAGTTATTCACAGATGCTAGTATAGATGTAGGTGCTGTATTGATGCAGGAGAGTGATGGCCTTTTGAAACCTGTTAGGTACTTTTCAGAGAAATTGAAGCCTGTAGGACAGAGATATTCAACTACTGATAGGGAAGCCTTAGCTATAATACTACCCTGTGCACATTTTCATCATTTTCATTGGGATACCATTTTCATTATTCAAACAGACCATCGGCCTCTTGTATTAATATTCAAAAGTAAGACAAAGTCCCCTAGGAGGAATAGATGGATTATTGAAATGCAAGAATATTGCTTCAAAGTTGTGTGCAGACCAGGGAAGCACAATGAGGTAGCTGATCAGTTAAGTAGACCAGTTAGGGTAATCTTTTCCAGTGATCAAGACAATTATCTTGGGTTGAGTAAGGAAGAAAATAAGGCTAAACAGATAGGTGAAACAAGATGGGGTGAATTGATTTGTTACTTAGAAGGAGGAAAATTGCCTAGAAAGAGGTTTCCCTTAGTTTAATTCATCAGTTTATACTGTATAAGGGTTTGCTATACCTGAGTGCTGATAAGCAAGATACTAGTATTCAATTAAGACTTGTGGTACCACAGGAGCTTAAGGCTTTGAAGTTTGGTCATGAGTCTGGTGCCAGTCATTTAGGGAGAAGGAAGCCTATTGATGCTTTGAAGACATATTTCTATTGGCCTTCACTTGTTAAAGAATGCATTACATGTCCGATTCTAAAGACAGTCCATCCTTACAGCAGAAGTTCCAAGTACTACCACCAGTACATAAACCCTTGGAATGTATCAGTATCGATTTGGCAGATATGATGTCAGGTGCCAATGGGTATCGTTACATTCTTACCATAATTGATCATTATTCACGCTTTGTGAAGTTTTACCCACACAGGAATAAGGCTAGACAGGTAGTCAGTAAGAATTTCCGAAAGTATTTAAATGATTTTGGGATTCCAGGATGTGTAATTCTTGACGATGGGGCTGAATTTACATCACAACAATTTGGAGATTTTTGCCGATCACATAGCATAAACACTGGTTACATAATACCATGCCATCCTGAAGGGAACAGCATCTCTGAAAGGTTGCATAGGACTATGAAAACATTGCTGAATGTCATGTGTCAGGGTCATCCATATCAATGGCTAAACTATTTAGATGAAAACCAAAGGGTTTTAAATTGCGCCATTCATGCCAATACTGATGAACAAACCTCACTACACATTCTTTAGTAAGCTCCTTTGAGGCAAGTCTTGATTGAATTACCATCAATCAATGATGAAATGATGGACTCCGATATTGCCAGAGCCCATGAAATCATTAAAAAGACACTCTGAGATGTCAAAAATTTATCAGTATTGGAAATAGAAAGCGAGTGAATATGACAGTGGAGGTGAATTCGCTTATGTGGATAAAAAATGAAATACAGGTACCAGTCGCAAACTAAATGTCAAGTGGCTCGGACCTTATAAGGTTATCAAAAGTGTTCGTGATGGGTCCACATATGTGTTGAACAACTTATTTAATGAAACTGTGGTGGAAAGGGCAGCAAATAGACTCAAACTATTCAATGATGAGGAAGAATGGTTAGTTAGCAAGCAAGAGCACTCTGAAAATGTGCCTGATATATAGAAACTGAGGGAGTTTGCACGAGCTGTGCTAGAAATATTGGGCCTCCTGCATGTCTCATTGAGGAGATGTAGATTGTATTTAGCGAATCATTGATATTTTCCCAATATTAGTGATTCCATATTGTATTTTTGTACTTTTGTAATTTTTACTTAGCATTATGGCTATTGAATAGTAATTGTTTTCTTGTAATGGCCAGTAAAATGAAAGATTTTGTTATTTTGGTAATGGTTAGAAGTATGTAAAACATTATGTAACTCAACAGAAACATAATGCCCTACTTGTGCATGCGACAGTGGTCTCATGGGTCATCCCTCCGAATGTGTAAACGAGTGCAATGGAATCGAGTTTAAGACTATTAAAATAACTGTAAAATTTCCTGAAATCAGTATGAAATACCAGTATGCATAACTCTGAGAAAGTCTTTGAGTTTAAATTTAGAATGGTGGACACGCTTGACAATATCAGACGGTAATTATCATTGTTCAGCGATTGAAGTGCACCAATTCAAACACAGGCATTCCCTGTATCACCTCTGTAATCAGGTGAGCCTCATTTACGGAACACAACATTGCAGCATCGGGCATCACTCCTGACTTCATTCATATTTTCCCGTTATTTACCGTTTTTAGGGAGATGTGAATTATGGTTTTATTTCAGAACATAACAACCAATCAGCTTCAAGGATGGTCATGACAATCAGTGGGCGGTGCTTAGCTGCAAAGAGCGGTGGATTTTGCTATAGATGCCTCAACTTGGGAATACTAAGCCGTTTGACTACTCCAGGAAGATGGGTCTTTCATGCCAAAATACAGGAAATTCATTGGTTAAAAAAAAAAAAAAAAAAAAAACTGCCATTAACACTTTTCTACCATCCTTATTCCCCGATCCATTATCGATTTTTTTTTTTTTTTTTTTTTTTTACTATTTTCACTCTTCCTGTTTTTCCACAGATGTTCTGCACACTCCTGTTGGTTCACTCTTGCTCTTTAGCATCACTTTCATCGTCCTTCAGACATTTTCAAGAAAACGCTCAGTTATTTTCGTCAGCACAATGCCTTAGTTTTAGCTGGTATATATTCTTCTCCCTCTAATTTTGATTTCTTATTAAGTAAGTAGAGGTAAGAATCTTCGTTAAGAGCATTAAGGCCGACTTGGCCATAATCTTACAGGAGAGGTCAGAAGGGCGGAAAAGGAACTAAAATTTTACTTTTATTGGCCCCCAGAGGGCTCTAACGCTAATGAACCAGAGTTCTTAGTTTAAGGGATTACAGAAAATTGAGAAAACTTTCCTGTCACAGTATTTTAAAAGCCCACCTCCCCGCCTCCCTTCTCTCTCTCTCTCTCTCTCTCAAATAGTTGAGGATGAAGAAGAAGAGGAAGAGGAAGAAGAAGAAGAAAAAGAAGAAGAGGAAAACGGAAGAGAAGTAAACAAAAATGAAATGACAGAAAAAAATAAGGAAAACAAAGAACAAGATAAAAGTATGGATGCAGAGATACTCATTGATACTACATATGAGGCAATAAAGCAGCATACCTACGAAGAAATAAATTACGATATGACAACAGAAAAGCAAATCCCGAAGAGGCTCTACCCAGATCTATACAATGACGGGAAAGAGGAAAAAATAGACAAGAAAGACAAAATCTGCAACCTTTTGAAAAGAGGGAATTGCAGATTTGGAGAAAGATGTTACTACAAACATCCTAAGATATGTCAAAACTATGAAATATATGGTAAATGTGCATACTTAGATGGATATGGGGATGATTGCAGAGATCTGCATCCAAAAATATGTAAAAACCTAAAAGAAGGAAAAGGATGTAAGTTCGACAAAAAATGCAAATATATGCACCCTGTAGCCATGAATCATAATCAAATAAATAACCAACCAAGTAATAAAATCCAAAATAAGAAAGAAACAAATAAAGAGAGAAATCAAGAATATCAGGTAAAAGAGAAAAGCAAACCACCAATGAGATATGCAGAGGTGTCAGCAAAAAATTTCAAAGCATCAGCTCCGAAATTCTACTCAAGAGATAATAACTGTATTTATTATGCAAGAGGATATTGCAGAAACGGAGAAAATTGCAGATTCAGACACAAAATGAATAATTATGATGAAGGAAGATCAAAATATTATGGAAAAGTTGGATTTTTTAATGTCAGAATTTCTGGAAATGAAAAAAAGAACAACATACCAGAACAGGAAAGAGACATGGGAAATCCTTATTACTACCAGTATTAAATGAAGGAGAAAACACGCAAACCATCATAGTGATGAATGCGCAGGGTTTAGTTACGAGTAACTCAAAAAGAAAATAGAGTACTTAGAAGAAACTAACCCAAAATGAAAAGAAAATAGATATAATGAATATAAGTGAAACCTGGTATTCCCAAGAGACTGGGAATGATGATCAAATAAAAGGGTTCCAACTTATAGATCAGATAGAAAAAATAGGAATCAAGGGGGAACCGCAATATATGGGAAAGACAAAAAACAAGGACAAATATATGAGAAATATAGTAACTCAGAATGTGAACTAATAGCGTAGAATTTGAATCTGAAAAATTGATGAACATAGTAATATATAGACCTCCTAATACTAAAGAGTTTGACTTAATAATTGAAAAATTGGATGATATATGTAGAAATCACAAGGACTGGACTATTCTCCTATCTGGTGACTTCAACTTTCCTTTCGTAGAATGGAAAGAACGAATAGGAGATTGTGGTTGTACTTATACATATAAAAAAGAGAGTAATAGTAGTGCAGAAGATAAGAGGCAATTTGAAAAGCTATTAGATATGCTACTAGAATACAACATTCAACAAATAAATCACCTGCCAACAAGAAAGGAAAATACTTTAGACCTAGTATTTGTGAACGAGATGAATTATGTTAAAGAAATAATAGTTTATAATGCGAATATTTCAGACCATAATGTCATAGAATTAACAGTTCATTCCAAAGCAAGTGAAAATAGAGATAAGCAAGAAATGAAAAAGTGGGAAGGATATGGAAAATACAACTTCTACAGTAAAAATATAAAATGGTCAGAAATTAATGAAGAATTAAACAAAGATTGGGATAACATTTTCGTAAGTGATGACATAAGGGTAAATACGGAGATATTATATAAAATATTGGAGAAAATAGTGGAAAAATATATACCGAAGAAGAAAAGTAAACATCATTCATGCATACCAAGAGACAGAAGGATCTTGTTCCAGAAAATCAGAAAGTGGAAAAAAGGTCTTGCAAAAGAAAAAACAAAAAAAATGCATGGAAAGTTATTATAGAACTAAAAAGTAAGATAGAAAATGCAGAACAAAAGATTATACAATCAAAAGAAAATGAAAAACGGGACTTGGAAGAAAAACCCTATTAAATATCAAGCAAAACCCCAAGCTATTATACTCATATGCGAAGAAGATGAATAAAAGAAGAATAGAAATAGGCCCTCTGAGAATTGAAGGAGATTAACGAATGAAAAAAAGGAAATTTGCAACATACTGGCAGAACGAGATAAGAGAGAATTCACCCCTAGAATAGATAATGAAGATAATGATATAGAAGTAAGGGATGAAAATAGTGAATATTTAGCTGACATAGATATTAATGAAGCTGATATTGTGCAGGCTATTAATGAAATTAAAAATGGAGCTGCTGCAGGGCCTGATGGAATTCCTGCTATTTTGTTAAAGAAAGTAGTTCATTCTATCGCAAAGCCACTTGCAATATTATTAAGACAAAGTGTAGATACAGGCAAGATTTATGATGAGCACAAATTAGCATATATTACCCCTACTTTCAAAAGTGGATCAAGACTAGAGGCAAGTAATTATAGGCCTGTGAGTCTAACATCACATATTATGAAAGTGTATGAAAGGGTAATGAAGAAAAATATTATGAAACATTAATAAAAAATAATTTGTTTAATAAAGGACAACATGGTTTCGTACCCGGAAAAAGTACACAAACCCAACTGTTAGTCCACCGTGAGAACATATTCAAAAATATGAAAAGCGGAAATGAAACAGATGTGGTTTATTTAGACTTTGCAAAAGCTTTTGATAAAGTAGACCATAATATATTAGCGAAGAAAATTAGAAACACAATATCGTGGATAAAGTAGGAAGATGGTTAAAAAATTTTTACACAACAGAAAACAGATAGTTATTGCAAACGACGAGAAATCGGATGAAGTCAAGGTAATATCCGGTGTGCCGCAAGGTACGGTGTTAGCTGCAATACTGTTTGTTATTATGATTGAAGACATAGACAATAATGTGAAGGATTCGGTAGTGAGTAGTTTCGCAGATGACACAAGAATAAGTAGAGAAATTACTTGTGATGAAGATAGGAACGCTCTACAAAGAGACCTTAACAAAGTATATGATTGGGCAGAGGTAAATAGGATGGTATTTAACTCTGATAAATTTGAATCAATAAATTATGGAGACAGAGAAAGAAAGCTATATG
>NC_061100.1:72847619-72860119 GCF_015104395.2 Macrobrachium nipponense
GAGAAACAAGGGGGTGGAGGTGGTCTGGTTGTTCAACTGCGGAACAAGTTGTTTTAATAAAAAGGCTCTCTATGATCAACAGTTCATTTGGGCTGGAGGTTTGACCAACAACAATAAAATCTTCATATTTAATATTAACTTTACATTTTTGCTATGTTCACGTATACTGGACTGTTCGGGATTTGATAATGAACATCCAGTACGAAAACTAACTCCCTTGTGGCAGTCTATGCGAACCCTCATCATCCTCTGAGAAGAACCCACGTAATTTCCCAGACTACATCTGGGACAAGAATATTGTACACTATACCAGAGGACATGAGGGGGCATAAACGATCTTTAAATTTAAACATGGATCCAATTGTTAGTGGATTGACCGGGATGAGTTTTACCTTTAACGCGCCAAAGTGTTTTTGTACGATTTTTGTAAATTCGGCCCTAAAGGAATCATCGTGTAAATATGGGAATCGGGCATAAAAAGGAAGCTTTGGAACATTAATTTCATTGGTGTTGGTGCAAAACTCTTTATTAAGGACCTTGTAAATAATTCTGTTTGACGAGCTTGGTGGGAAAGCAGTTATCCTTAAAATATGCTAAAAGAAAGGCAATTTCTTTATGAAATACGTGTCAGTTAGACGTAAGGGAGACGCCCTATATACAAGGGTAAAAATTGAGTTAGATTTAAAATTACTAAAACAAAAGCTATGAAAATTCGTTCCCAAACCTGTAAATGTCTTTTTCTTTTTCCTAAAATTGTAGTGTTAAACTTACTGTTTTCACGAAATACTTCTACATCTAAAAACGGAAGACGGTCGTTCATTCACTTTCAAGGTAAACTTAATATTTGGGTGATATGAATTAATGAATTCTAAAAATGCATGGCAATCAAAATTATGCCTGAAAAGGGTGAAGTGTCGTCAAACGTATCTTTTATAAAATAAAGGGCGGAAGGAAAGAGGGCACTCGTCCAAAAAGCGCTCTTCCAGCGAGTACATAAAGATATTAGAAAAGGTCTATATAAGTTATTGTTAAAAATAAAGGCGGTGTCCAGCACCCTTGAAAGTGAAATGAACGACCGTCTTCCGGTTTTAGATGTAGAAGTATTTCGTGAAAACAGTAAGTTTAACACTACAATTTTTAGGAAAAAGACATTTACAGGTTTGGGAACGAATTTGTTTTCATAGCTTTTGTTTTAGTAATTTTAAATCTAACTCAATTTTTACCCTTGTATATAGGGCCGTCTCCCTTACGTCTAACTGGCACGTATTTCATAAAGAAATTGCCTTTCTTTTAGCATATTTTAAGGATAACTGCTTTCCCACCAAGCTCGTCAACAGAATTATTTACAAGGTCCTTAATAAAGAGTTTTGCACCAACACCAATGAAATTAATGTTCCAAAGCTTCCTTTTATGTCCGATTCCCATATTTACACGATGATTCCTTTAGGGCCGAATTTACAAAAATCGTACACAAAAACACTTTGGCGCGTTAAAGGTAAAACTCATTCCGGTCAATCCACTAACAATTGGATCCATGTTTAAATTTAAAGATCGTTTTATGCCCCCATCATGTCCTCTGTATAGTGTACAAATATTCTTGTCCAGATGTAGTCTGGGAAATTACGTGGGTTCTTCTCAGAGGATGATGAGGGTTCGCATAGACTGCCACAAGGGAGTTAGTTTTCGTACTGGATGTTCATTATCAAATCCCGAACAGTCCAGTATACGTGAACATAGCAAAAAATGTAAAGTTAATATTAAATATGAAGATTTTATTGTTGTTGGTCAAACCTCCAGCCCAAATGAACTGTTGATCCTAGAGAGCCTTTTTATTAAGCAACTTGTTCCGCAGTTGAACAACCAGACCACCTCCACCCCCTTGTTTCTCTCTTAAGCCTATGTTTCTGTGTACATTCTTTTAGTTTTTATTTATCTCTTACCATGGTAGGTCGACCCCCAGTGCTCCTCAAGTATTGTTTAACTTTGTATATAACTAACTTATTTATTTGGTTTTTTGTTTTAACTTTCCATCTGAACTTTTAACTAACGTATGTGCTTTTAACTTCTCGTGTTGTTTTATCAATTGATAGTGTATTTTTATCTATGTGTGAAGTTTCGTTTTTCATTTTAACTAGTTTGTAAATAATTTTTAGACTATTTTCAAATCAATTTAATAATTTTATATTAGTCATTATTTATTATACAGACCCTGAAGATGCATTCTGCCGAATGCGAAACGCGTCGGAATAAAGTGTAAAATACTTCGCCAATACTTCGCCATGTTTGTTCCTGCTCCTGCTCCCTGTGCATTTTATCACTTTGGCTGACTCGCCTGCTTTCTCCGTTCATATATATATATATATATATATATATATATATATAATATATATATATATATATATATATATATATATATATATATGAACATTCAGCACTGGTTTAATTTAACATTAAAAATTAAAACAAGTGCCACCCTCTTACCTTTAGTGGCTGGTTATCTCTCTGCAATGAAATCAAACTGCATAAGGTGGGCTAATGAATCCTCGTAGATACAAAAATATACTTTTTATTTCCCAAAATAGCTGAACATGATATGGAACAAAGTGATTAAATGATGTAATGTAAAGATCCAAGTCTGACCCATAAAAAGACTGTAAGCTGTCATTCTACTCTCCTGAATTGGACTAAGTAATCACCCCTAAAACTCACAAACTATTAGCTTCTACATTTAAATAGTTAAGTCTTTTAGAGAATCCCATTCTTTTGTATAATGCCATGAACCCATCTGAAACAAAGAGACATATCTATTATATTCCCCAACACATAAATAAATGTTAAATAAATGTATACACATTACACTTCTGACCTCGACACCTCCAAAGCCATCCTGTGTCTTATCACGATCAAAAAGAGAGTGTCACCTTTTCTCTAAGATCTCGGGTGGTTGGACCCATCCATTACACGCACAAACACCACATCTGGACAATGCCTTAAAATGGCATAGCAACCGCAAGCCTCACCCAGGCTGTAAGGTTCACCAGCCTTACATTGAATGATCATCAATTCAGACAGTTCCTTCATTTCAGCACCAGTGTTTGTCACTAGGCCCTCTCTTGTCTCTAAGCGAAGAAAGCTGAGGTCTAACAATTCACGGACATATTTGGTTTTTTCTTTTAAGATATAGATATTATATGGTAATAATTATATATAATATAATATAATATATTATTTATATATAATATATACATATATATGTAATATTATATATAATATAAATATATAGATATATACTATATATATATGATATAGATATATAGGTATGTATGTATGATATATAAATAAATATATTATATTATATTATATATATATCATATATATATAGATCTATATTATATTAATATATATATATAATATTATATATATATATTATGATGTATGTATACTATATAAAATATATAAATTATATATATATAATATATATATATATGGTATATATATCTAATATATATATATATAGATATATATAATATATATATATATATATATAATAATATATGTGTGTGTGTGTGTGTGTGTGTGTGTGTGTGTGTGTGTCAGATGAAAGAGGGCTATAATTAATAATGACCTGAGAAAGCTGATAAATCATTTCTGGGATGGAGTGATACGAAGATGCATAGTTAAGCGGGTCAATGTTCATGAGTTCACGAGGTTTTGTTCAAGTGCCTTTGGAAACTGGTTGTAACCAGTTTATAGAGGCGTTACCGAAGAGTATGAGTTCGTGTGTACGTGTGCGCCTCTTCCGTTCATAATGGCATCTTTAGCCAAATCTATAGGGAGACTTACGGAGAGATTTGTGCGAGAAAGGCAGAGCCACGATGGCGAGTGCCAAAGAGTTTCTTGAACATAGTGTGTGGTTTTCCAGTCTGTAATGGGCGGTTTTAGTGAGGGGGACAGAGGTTCCCGAGTGGAGGGAACTAATTATATTTTGGAGAAGAGATAATTGGTGTGACTAATTACTGATTGAGACATTTAAATACTGGGGGGTTATCTGAGTGGTTTGTCTGTGTGACTTGAATTATTATCTTTCCATTGTTGAATAAATATTATATTTTCTATAACTCTGACTCTGATTTGATGACCTGTTAGAATAGAGAGAGAGAGAGAGACGCGGAGAGAGACCCGTAGAGAGAGAGAGAGAGTGAGACGAGACGAGAAGAAGAGAGAGATAGAGAGAGAGAGAAGAGGAGAGAAGGAGAAAGAGAGAGAGAGAGAGAAGGCTATGCCAGAGAAAGAGAGAGAGAGAGGGAGGGGGGAGAGATTGTGTGTAACCAGTTTGTCTTACGCTTAGGCTTAACGCATACCAAATATTAAATACCCTTCGCTGGTAATAGGTGTCAAGGATGGGTAACAGTTTTTGGTGGCAGCGGTGGTTTTCGAACGACAAAGCTTTTTGTGGGATTGTGGAAAATTGTTAGATTGTTAGATTTCAATTGTTTGTGAGATGAATGAGAGATATCTGTCCGTTAACTGTGGAAAGGGGAAGGGAAGGATTTTTACTGGAGTCATCAATTTTGCCCAGGGCGGTCTGCCTCGAGGGAGTTACTCTCAGTCTGGCCTGTGTGTGTGAAGTCGTTGAGGGCATTCCGAGGCATCTGCGTGTGTGTGTTAGCATGTCTTGCACAGATTCTGGGTTTTCTCTCATTTATGAAGTGGTGAGTGTTAAAGAACCTTTTTTTTTGAGTCCTGGGGGGATTTTTTTGAATAATTTTGTGTTATGGGATTGATTTGGGATACCAAATTTTTTTTTTTCCCATAGTAGCAGAAAGTGACGTGTTTTTTTTTATTGGCGCATGTTTACAAGGGACGCATTCGTCTTTGTTTGGTGTATGAATAGTTTTCATACATGCAAATCTGTGCTTGAATTGCATTTTTTCCCTAGACAGAGAGTGCCCAGTCGTTCTTACAGGCTCAGCACTTTCTGCTAACCGATGCAGAGAGATATTGCAAGGGGAAGGCGGGTACTAGTGGTCTAACTTGGGGGGGTATCGCTTAACCGGGAGGGTGTTCTAATGCTCAGTGGAGGGCAAAACTCTTTTTTTTTCTCAGTGGGGGGTGAACTCCTTTTTTTTCTTTGTGTCGGGGTATCGGGGGATGAATTTGCCCTTGACAATGAATTTTCAATGCCAGGACATCAGCTGATACTGATTGGTTGATGATGTGAGATGCCCGTAGGGTCTTTTTTTTTAGAAAGAGATTTTCTTTCTCTTGAATGAAGAGAAAAGGAAATGAAATGCATTGGATGTGTGTAAGTTTTCCTTATGCTTTGGAGGGCACAAATATAATGGGGACGCAGTGATTATTTTTTTGTCGGAGATTTGAGTGGTGATGGGTGGTGAGTGATGACTGATGATGAGTGATGATTGGTGTTGTCAATTGGTGATGCCCAGTGTTGCTGAGTGGTGATGAGTGGTGTTGTATCTGATGATACCGGTTAGTGGTGTTGATTTTGGAGTTTTGGGGGGTGTGGCAATGGTGGTGTATACTGGGGAAATGGTGTTGATTGGTGTTGATTGGTGTTGGTTGGTATCATGGGGTGTGGCAATGGTGATGAATACCGTGGAAATGGCAATATTAATGCTTTTACTGGTGACACGGGAGATATTTTTTATGGGAGATATTTTACAATGAATATTTTTTTTATGGGAGACATATTTTACGAGAGATTTGAGACTTATTTTACAGGAGATTTGATATATTTCATGGGAGATTATTTTATAATTATTACAGATAATTATGTTATGGAGAATTATTACAATGGATTATGGGAGAAGTTTTGTGGTTATTTATTTATTGGGTTTTTATAACTTTGGAGAATATGTCAGGCATTCATGAGTGATGAATCTGGCTGAATCTTGATGAATCTGGCTGAATTTTGGTGAATTGTGCTGAATTTTGCTGAACTTTTGGTGAATTTTGTGATGAATATTTGGTGAATGGATAAGCATTAACATTGGTGATGTTTTTTATACCATTTTGGTGATACTGCTGATAATGATTCTTCTGATACTGGTGATTTTTTTAATATATACTAATACGTGGGTGCTGCAATGCTATCAAGGGTGGTGTTGTTTTTTTTTTATTTGTGAGGAACTAACAACACATTTTTTTTGTTTTTCTTTTTTATGAGTTCAGCAGATAATTGCTTGACATATACGTGAGCCATGGGGATAGTTCACACTGCCGTTGATTTTTCTTTTCTCCTTTTTTTGGAAGTTAGCCATCGCTGACACAAGTTTTTTTTTATCGTGGGTGAATTTGAATTTATTTTTTTTCTCCAGTTTGTGTGAGAATTTTTTAGTATCTCAGTTCGTGACTTAGAGTCATTGTTCGGGAACGTGTCTGTGTTTTCAGCTGTTTGATGCTGCAGAGAGATTTATGGGAGAATTTTTGCATTTTTTTGAATGCATGCGTAAAGGCACTACATTTTTTTTCTGGATATTTGTGTTCCAGAAATTGTGAGTTTTCTCGCACAATACCTTTGTTGTATTTGTGACAACTTTGCCAGAGATAGGAAACTTGGCTAAGTTTCTAGTGGCCTATGTCATAGTGCATATGGAGAAGTCTTTGCTTAGACACTTTGAATTTGGAGTTTTTGTTATAATGAGTTGTGGCACATTGGTGATTTTTTCTAGAATTTCCTAGACAATTTTGTTTGCCGAGTTTTTGCCCTTTCTCAGCAGTTATGCTAAGCAGAGAGTTTATAGTTGTTGACTATAACATTGAGTTGTTCTCTGGAGAATTGGAGGTATATTATTTTGGAGATATAATTTGAGATATAATATATTGGAGATATATTTTTGGCCATTTGATATTTGCCTATGGTGGTGTGAGCTATGTTTAGTTCAATTATTTTGCAGCCATCTTTGTTGCAAATGGAGACACATTTTTGTAGAGATATGGGCAATATTTATGAATGTGTCAGCTAGATGCTTTGAGTGCATTATTTTGGAGATGGGATTTCATTTTTGATTATCCTGCTTGGAGATATATTATTCTTTGGACTTATTTTATTTCACATGGAGTTATTGGTGAAAAAGAGGTAAGTATTTTTATTTGCCGAAATAGAGGTGAACATTTTCTTATTGCGGGAGTGGTGTTTTTTAATAACATGTGGTTATTGGGGAAATAAGAGGGAATATGGTGTGGTGTGGTTATTATATATATGGAGGTGGAATTAATCTTTGGTAGGTTTCCTTTTTTGTGGTTATGATTTTTTGAGTTGAATTTTTTGGGGTTTTTTTCGAGCCATGAGAAGAGTTCTGTGGTTCTTTCTTTTTGGTTTCGTGACTATTTGGAGGCTAGTGGCATTGCTGCATTACGAGTCCTATGGAGATGTTGTGCATTTTTTATGTTCACAAGTGTGTTATTTTTGGAGGCATATAATTGCGTTACGAGTTTATTGTAGTTTTTTTATCCCGGATAGGTGATAATTTTTTTTATATAATTGGGTAGTGACATGTGAGAGATATGTCTTCGAGACAATCTTTGAACACATTAGTCATATCCTGGAGATAATTTAGTGGAATGTGCTTACGTGATTTCAGTGTAGAACATCTTTTTGAGAATCATGAGTTTCTGAACTTGCGAGTCTGACTAGACATTTTTTTTATGCTGCTGTTCGAGCACACGTCCACAGGTGGATTTTTTTGCTGAAACCGCTGCGATGAGTCCTGTGTGCTGATTCCCTTCCTCTAGTGGTGATTGCTCAGAGTTTTGCAATATCTGGAAATGTTGACCATAGCATTTCATGAAAGTGCATGTGTAATGGGTTGCTTTCTGGGCGTGTTTGGTCGATGAATAGTTGTGATGGCAAAAATTCCGTAACTATACATGTGGCATTTCTGGGGAAGAAGCGGGGTTATGTTTATCATACATATATTATGTTTTTTGTGATGGGGAAGTTTACTTGTGATTATCTTTTTTTCATTTTTCTTCCTTTTCTTATGAGAGATGTAATTGGGGATTCAGCTTTAAATAGCATTTCTTTTTGGACGGGAGATGTAATTTATCGAGGTTGTGATTTACATAAATGGGCGTTTGACATTAAGTCTCATTGTGATTAATTATGTGAGCAGTAAAGGGGGTTTTGCTGTTAAACATTGGAGATTTTTACTGATTCTGTGAGTTGCTGTAATATCAGAGCTTGAGAAAACATTTTTGATTTTTGGGTCTGGGCTTGTTACGTGATTTTTTTTTCTTGGGCTCACTACCTTTTTCTTTTTTTTTTACTTGTGGGAACATTCGAGTTTGAAATGTTAGTGCAGAAGTCCGTGGAGTTACTGTGAGTTTTGGGTTGTGTGCGCTGATGTGTGAGTTTGGAGAATTGAGTTAGAGAACTTGATATTTTTTCCTTTGCGAGTTGTGATAATGACTTATGATTTAGTGGTCATATTAAATGGAGTTAATTGGGAGATGTTCAGTTAGTATTTCTGACTTTTTACTTTTTGGGGTCATTATTTGATAGAAGTAGTATGTCTGGGGTTAATTCTTTTTTGATTGACCGATGACTTGACTGACATACTTAAGCACACCATAATCGTCGTTCCCTGATGCTAGCAAGTGCAAAGATGTTGCTGTCGTTTGTCTAGGTTAATTATGAGAGTTTCTACGAGTCTACAGAGTTCTACAGCGCTTTTGACCTACAGAAGCCGTTAGAAGTCTTCTACAGGGAGGGAGGCATTCCGTCTTCCTACAGCTTGCTACAGTCTGTGCAGCCAGTTGCAGACAAAGAGGGATATTCAAGAAGTCCAAAATGAGAAAATTTATACGCCAAGTGTTATGGGAGATGAAGCGTGATAGACATTACTTTATAATGCCAGAGACGTGCGTTTATTACTTTTTGTGTTTTGAGCCGGCCAATGTTTTTTATATATATGAGCTGTTTTGTGTGGCCAGTGGCTAGGCAGGGGCTAGCAATTTTAGGTGGCCGAGCTCTGTCAGATGAAAGAGGGCTATAATTAATAATATATTTAATATGCCATTGTGATGTGCTGTAACTTTTTTAGAATGCGCACATAGAGACGAGAGTCCAAAGCAATGACCTGAGAAAGCTGATAAATCATTTCTGGAATGGAGTGATACGAAGATGCATAGTTAAGCGGGTCAATGTTCGTGAGTTCACGAGGTCTTGTTCAAGTGCCTTTGGAAACTGGTTGTAACCAGTTTATAGAGGCGTTACCAAAGAGTATGAGTTTGTGTATACGTGTGCACCTCTTCCGTTCATAATGGCATCTTTAGCTAAATCTATGGGGAGACTTACGGAGAGGTCTGTGCGAGAAAGGCAGAGCCACGATGGCGAGTGCCAAAGAGTTTCTTGAACATAGTGTGTGGTTTTCCAGGCTGTAATGGGTGGTTCTAGTGAGGGGGACAGAGGTTCCCGAGTGGAAGGAACTAATTATATTTTGGAGAAGAAATAATTGGTGTGACTAATTACTGGTGGAGACATTTAAATACTGGGGGGTTATCTGAGTGGTTTGTCTGTGTGACTTGAATTATTATCTTTCCATTGTTGAATAAATATTATATTTTCTATAACTCTGAATCTGATTTGATGACCTGTTAGAATAGAGAGAGAGAGATGTAGAGAGAGAGAGAGAGAAGGCTATGCCAGAGAAAGAGAGAGAGAGAGGGAGGGGGGAGAGATTGTGTGTAATCAGTTCGCCTTACGCTTAGGCTTAAGACGAACTGATGGGTAACATACATATATTATATGGATATATATATATATATATATATATATATATATATATATATATATATATATATATATATATAGATGTGTGTGTGTATAAAACTCTGACAGGTATTAATGCATTAAACACCATAGGGACGACATGGCAAGTGTCTTTATTGCCAAGCCATCTTCAGAGAACGACACAGAGTTGTAGAAATTCACAGTATAGACTTATAGAGTATGCTAGCAAGGCAGTACATACAAAACTATACAGACGGTCGTGTGCGTGTGTGTAGACTCTGGAAAGAGTCCGTCCTCATTTTATATACTACTGCAAAGCATATTAAAATATCGTGATTACCCAGTCAAATGCAAATTCACGCACATAAGTGTGTGTCAGTTTTCTGAAACTCGTGTATGCTCAAATGTTGAGGACTGGGGACATGAAATTTAAACGTTGAAAAGTACCTGACGTAACTATTAAAACAAGCAACAATGCGCACATTTACATGTACATTCACACAAATTAATGAAGGATGTGTTACGACCAGGTGCTCGAGAGCATGCATCCACTCTTGCAACCAAAAAACAATAATGTTGGTTTACCTGACGTTTACTGGCATTTTGAAATGCGTATCTGTGTTCAGAAAGAGAACAAGTAATATTTTGATCTAAGAGTCTTAAATATATAAGGAAATGTAAGAAAACTCACAAAATTGCTTATTTTTCAGCCTACTGGCTGGAAATCCGGCCAAATAAATCATTTGCCTTTTCATTAGAGTTGGATAAGAAGACACAGATCTCAAGGTTAATACAAGAATGAAAATTTCTGGGCACTAGATAATACCTAAAATGTTGAATATATTTTCAAAATGCTCTTGCTTACATGATGGTCGATTTCTCCTCATAGCCGCCCTTTTCCACTTCCATTTAGAACTCGCATGTCAATGCTGGATGAGAAACATGACAGAGTTTTCGTCATAATCAAGTATGAATGTAAGTGATTACATACGAGAAGTATAACAATGCAGTGTTGAACACTCACGTGTTTAAATGCGTTCGTAATAGGATATCACTGCCCTCTTTTTTGCTATATTGTTGTTGATGACGTCTGACCAGTGAACTATTATTTCTCTTAAACCTCGTTTATCACATCCTGTCTTCAATCTTCACGTCCTCTAAATCCGTTCTCTTTAATTTGTCTGAAGATAGTCAGGAACCATGGGATTATCTCGCCCATATTAAGTCATCGTCCCACAGGGAATAATGTAACAGGATTTCTTGCCAATAGCCTTTATGGGGTTAATTAAATCCCAAGTGTATTCTATATTAAATCAATATCATAATGAAAGAGGCCAAACAATAGCTGAGGTAAAGTGTTAAAGTATAGGAAAACTTATGAAATAAACACAGTATATATATATACTGCATAAGAAGATACGATCAACATCCTTTTAATGAATTTTCATCAATCATATTAAAACGTCACATTGCTGCCGCGAAAATGGAAGAAAAGGAGAAATTTAAAGAACTGGAAAAAGCCCGACGTAACTTCAACTACTCGATTCCCGCTGATTGTAAACACGCATTAAGGCAAGAAATATATGGAAAACTTCATAGAACTACAGACACTTTGATTAGAAAACTGGACAGAAAATTAAACAACCTTATCAACGACAGTGATTGGACCAATAATGCTAGAAGTGATTGTGTGGTGAATTTATCGAGCAAACAAATAAGTGATAATGCAGTGCGCGCATTAGGCTTTGGGTTGTCTTTCTTCATTTGTAACAAACCCTCAGCTTTATCAATAGCGACATCTCTATATAAGTTTGAAAAATACTGTGACCTACCACAAAATCATTTAGACATTATCAAAGGCATGACATATAGTGCTACGCATGCCTATCATGAAAATAACTTCCCCGCTCACTACAGAAAAAGTTTAAAAGAATTGAAGAATGATAATAGCTTACACATTACCAAGGCTGATAAATCCAATAGTTTAGTGGTTCTTGACAAAACTGACTACATATCACGCATGCATACTTTACTAGAGGATGAAATAACTTACAAAAAAACTCTCAAAAAATCCGTTGGACCAAGAAATAAAAAACTTTAATATCAATATCAAACAAATTCTTAAAGATAAAAAAGAACTTTTGTGTAAGTTAACTGTAAAGTGTCCCTCATTACCTTATTCATAAGGCCTAGTCAAAACTCATAAGGAAAACAAACCTATGCACCCAATTATTAGTACTGTAAGATCAATTGCTTATAAACTATCTAAATATCTTACTAAACTGTTATCCCCGCTACTAGAAACTGTATCTAATTCACACATCCGGAATTCTCTTGATCTTGTGGAAAAATTGAATAACATTGTACTAAACCCTACCGATATTTTTGTCCGTTTTGATGTATGTTCTTTGTTTACAAAAGTCCCTATTGACTCTGTGCTAGAATATTTAAGTAATGAACTTGTACTGCATGAATTGCCTTGTCCGGTTGTCACATAATTTCCTTAATTAAGTTATGTATTTGTGATTGCAGATTTATTTTTAATGGAGAATATTACGAACAAATATTTGGTATGGCCATGGGTAACCCTTTATCACCTCTCCTTTCAAACTTATATATGGAATTTCTTGAGAGACAACACCTCCCGAATATCACACTTATCCCCTTAAAATGGTACCGATATGTAGATGATATCTTAGTAGTCTTACCTGGTGGTATCGATATAAATGATTTACTGTCTAAATTG
>NC_061100.1:72865119-72887619 GCF_015104395.2 Macrobrachium nipponense
TTTATTTATGGGTTTACGTCAGCTAACCAGGTCTTGTTTTAAACAGTTCATTTTCTATGTATCGAGTTCAATTGGGAAATATTGATTTACTTACAGTTAAATCAATCTAGTTTTTCTATGACAGTTAGATTCTTGCTTATCATTTGGAATAAAGTCTATTTTTGTGGTCCAGAGTTTCATTCAGTGCATGTTTCAGTTTTGTATTTGCCTTTGGTGATGGTTATAGATTTCAAGTTGGCAACGCTACTCTTGTAATGTATAAGGGGAACGTGACCACTTAACACACACTCACACATACACACACACACAAACACAGACACACACACAAACACACACACACACACACACACACACAATACATATATATATATATATATATATATATATATTTATAAATATAAGGGAAAGCTCCTCCCAAGCTCGGAGAAGAGAACATATTAAAAATGGGAGTATTTTAAATATGGTGGAGAACCCCTACTGGCATCATAATATTAAAGTAGACCTATAAGAAAGTATGCTGATATATGTCCAAACATATGGAGAAATTTGATAATGAGGTACGCTAAGTCGCTAACCTATTCCACCTAACTTGGGTTCCGACTAGACCTAGGTTAGCCTAGATCCTGCACCCGAGAAATCCAATATAAATAATCTATTCAATGTTCATCTGTAGCACATAGCTTAATTTTTATCTTTATCATACATCAACTACTACGGTAGTTGGCGGTTAGTAAAGCCTAGCCACCCAGAGTACATAAAAACCAGGACTTATACATACATACATACACACACACACACACACACACACACACACACATATATATATATATATATATATATATATATATATATATATATATATATATATATATATATATATATATATATATATATATATATATATATGTGTGTGTGTGTGTGTGTGTGTGTGTGTGTGTATGTATGTATGTATAAGTCCTGGTTTTTATGTACTCTGGGTGGCTAGGCTTTACTAACCGCCAACTACCGTAGTAGTTGATGTATGATAAAGATAAAAATTAAGCTATGTGCTACAGATGAACATTGAATAGATTATTTTATATTGGATTTCTCGGGTGCAGGATCTAGGCTAACCTAGGTCTAGTCGGAACCCAAGTTAGGTGGAATAGGTTAGCGACTTAGCGTACCTCATTATCAAATTTCTCCATATGTTTGGACATATATCAGCATACTTTCTTATAGGTCTACTTTAATATTATGATGCCAGTAGGGGTTCTCCACCATATTTAAAATACTCCCATTTTTAATATGTTCTCTTCTCCGAGCTTGGGAGGAGCTTTCCCTTAGTCATACACAATGCAAAAGCTCTCTTCTGCTCCTCTTTGATTAGTACATATTTGCTGAACAAGATGGAAAATATCGTCAGCAGTGTTAGAGAGAGAGAGAGAGAGAGAGAGAGAGAGAGAGAGAGAGAGAGAGCAGCTTTAGTATGTATGGCCGCCAGAACTATATCCTGTATATACGGTACTGTATATACGGTATTGTTCTAGTACATGACTTCTAGGGTCATCATTTGGATTTCTTGACTGAAAAACATTGATGACCACGTTTTAAGAGATTTGACATTTCGTAAGATTACATTTTATGTTTCATGCACGTCATCGCGTCTTTTCCTTGACTTCCTGAACCACTTTCTTACCTTGATCAAATGTTTTATCATTAAATTGGTTCTAGGGTAGTTAAAAAAAGTATTTTTAATGCAATATGAGTCGTAAAAACAATTTTAAAAGCTCAGTGGGTAAAAGAACTCATGCTAGGCGCTGATAGGCCTAAGGTTAACGAGCCACAGACACTTGATTGTACTACAATACATTTCCTTAAAGCTTCGGGTTTTAAACCTAAAAAAAGAAAAAAAAAGGAAATTGAACATAATACCAGATATAGATAACCTCAGGTAGAAGTGAAATTGAGAAAATAAACTTCGTTCTATACTTTCTTGATCGAGAGAAGGAAGGAATCAACTTTCCAAGGAGTGATATCTGTCGTAGAAAGGATATCACTGATATTTTACTATATGCTTAATAACAGGGCGTCTACAATAAAAATGAATTCAGTACAAATACTATTACACTCAACAAGAGCCACATTAAAGAACGTAAAATTTTATAGATTAACAGCTGTAAAAGAACCAATTGTAGCAGGTGAAGGTCGTACTTAAATGTCTCAAC
Source organism: Macrobrachium nipponense (assembly GCF_015104395.2). Classification (NCBI taxonomy): domain Eukaryota; kingdom Metazoa; phylum Arthropoda; class Malacostraca; order Decapoda; family Palaemonidae; genus Macrobrachium; species Macrobrachium nipponense. The sequence goes on from NC_061100.1 coordinate 72,867,327, forward strand.
TTGGTAATACTATACTCTGTTTTTTTTTTCATCTGTCCACCCGCCGTTGGTGTTTGCGTATGGTAACACTGCGTCCTGGGCTTTAGATAGTTACATTCAGCTTACATTCAACAATAATAACAATATCCTATTTCGAATATTAGCGGTGTAATTCGCATACAGTAAATTATTAAAACGCTTTTCAGTTGCAAATGTACACCCAGATATCCTGTTATTTACCTAAAACTTACACATAGCGTAACTATCTAAAGCCCGGGAACCAGTGTTATGTTACTATACGCTAAACCGTTTGGCTACTCTTGGAAGACGACACTTTCACGCCAAAATTTCGAGAAATATGTCAAATTAATCTCATAACTTACCTGGACAAACCTTTGGTTCGCGTTAATGAAGAAGGTAACTTGAAAAACCAAGTATCACGGCTGTATCTTTTACCGTTAATGCCGTTGATTTAATTTTCCTTGAGTTATAAAGGCCCAAAGTCAAGGGTTTTGTGTACTCTGTGTGGCTGGACTTCAAAAACCGCCTATTACCGTGGCGGTTGATGCTTTGCACGAACTTCCAATCTTCCTTCATGGACGAATTCACGTAAATAGTTTAATAATCACAGTACATTTCTTTTAAGGCTTTCACCACCCCCCTTCTCTCTCTCTCTCTCTCTCTCTCTCTCTCTCTCTCTCTCTCTCTCTCTCTCTCTGTTTTTAAGTTAAAATAACACTCAGAACCAATTTTAAAATAAAAAAAGTACGCTTAACCGGAGGAAAAAATTTTGCCCGGATTCCTCGAGAAGCTAAAGCTGCAATGCTCATAAGTGGAACATTCGCTCCTCCATTTCCTCTAAGAAGATCCCTCGACCAAAGCACTTCGATCAAAGTCTCCAAGAGAAATGGGAAAACTAAAGATCAAGCTTGTTAGGGAAGGGAGAGAAGACCATCTTGGAAGTGCAACCCCCTGTCATTAAGGGAAGAACTTTTCTCATCTATCTCCTAATAAGGATTCCTTCCCTATTATCATTTTGGAGAGTTAGTTCAACCTCCTCTGAAAAGGTCGATAGGACGGACAACCAAATGGCCTTATTTTCAGTTTTAAACAGAAAAAATTAAAAAAGAACCAATGATGATTAACTCGTATGTAAGCGAGGGAAAACGGAAGATGGAAGAGAATTCCTTTGCATGTTAATGGAAGAAATTATGCAGCGTCCGAAGTGATGGAAAACTTTAAGGATATTTAATCTGTTGAAAAGCGTTTTCTTTAGATTTACCTTCTTATTTGCATGAACCTTCTTTGACAGAGAGAGAGAGAGAGAGAGAGTCAAATTAGATCAAATAAAACTTGTATTTCCATTTTGCGATGGTAATTGTACTTCCCATATTTCGTAAATATATACAACGTTCATTGCCTTTGGTGCCCCCAGCTGTCAGCTAAGAGTGCGGGCAGCAAAAATTTACGCTGCCCAGAATGTCAGCAAAAAGTATAAAACACAACATGGCAACTGCCCTCCCGGGCGCGCTATCTTTTGAGTGCAGGGGGGCTACATTAGCTTATATTCAGTTTCTGTATCTTATTCCATATATTTTAACTCATATAAGTGCAGTAACATACATACGGCCATTCCCTTTAACCACTGTCACGTATTTATATGTCTACTCTTTCCAGCCATGATAATAATAATAATAATAATAATAATAATTCATCCCTTGGCTATAGGATTATCAGAGTGGTGTCATTTCAAAATAACATTCTCTTAGAACAGACACACGTGCATTGTTTCGTGTAAGGAAGTTTATTCGTTGTCTATAAAACCCTTTCTTCTTTTGACGCTCTAGAATTTGTAAATAATAGGAAACAACAATTGGCCATTCGAATTATTGTTAATACTAATCATCAGTTGACTCGAAAGGATCTAGCATTTTGTAGTTCTTATAGTCCAGTCTTTGGGCTAAAGCTAGGTTTTGTATGAATTCTACATCATCCACGATGCATGTCCGTTTTGAACATAGAAAAAAATTAAATAAAAGTAAACTGTATAGAATTTCTAAGTGATATATATGTGTATATATATGGTGATATTATATGTGCTATATATATTGTAGTATATATAGATATATATATATATATAGATATATATGCATATATCTAATATTACACAGATAGATTATAGATATATATTATATCTATGTATGATATATATATATGATATGCCGATGATCATGATAGTCTATCATCTATCTATCTATCTATTATATATTATACATATATATAATATATAATTATATATATTACATAATAATAATCATATATAGATGGGCATATATACTAATACCCCTATACATTATATATCTATACATATATATATATGCCTATACTATTATCATCTTTTATCCATATCTTATCTATTCTATCTATATCTATATATATATATATATATAATTTATATACTATATATTATATATTATTATATATATAAGAGAGAGAGAGAGAGAGAGAGAGATAGAGGCATATCCAAGGTAATGATCAGTTGTTGTTTTTTGTTGTCATCTCTTCTTTCCTTCCACCTGCATCGAGTTTGGTTGGTGGAACCACTCGAACATTAGTAAGAGAATGGTGCCTCGGATTATCCCTAGTCCTCTTGACTGATTCCGATTCCTTGTTTCATGGGCAATGGCGGATTTAGTGGTCTCCCTCTTGTACAGGCAAACAAATTTTACTTTCCCCGTGACATTTGACCATCGACAAGGGAATTCCGAACTGGCCATCATCAATGAAAGAAGGAACTGGAATCTTTCAAAAGGACTCGTTATTATTCCAGACCCTAATACCAAGCGCATCAAATTCGTCACAGATGGGAGGTAACAGGAGCAGTAAACAAAAACAACCGATCATGTCATTCAGTATCTACTACGGTGCTATCGTACAAATTTCTGTATTTGCCTGTTATCCGTATCATAGTCAAACCAATGACCTGGATATGTAGTACGTTTTAGACGCTGCCACTTTTCCCGGATTTGATTAATAAAACCTTGACCTAAGCTTGGATGTCGTGTAGATGCGGCAAACGCCGCCACACCTCTCCTTGTTAGGTTCTGGTATCTAACCGTGAAGACGTAAAATTAACTGAAATCATTTAGTAAACTGCTTTGATAAAAAGGTAGGGTGAAGATAATCTAGTTTCTAATCACCTAAACAAATGATACTAACTCCCAATGTCTAGCCCAGACTCACCGATGAAAATAAATGAAACAGTGCGATTAAAAAAAAAAAAAAAAAAACTTATTGGTTCCTCAAGTGATGGCAGATTAACTCGGCCTTGTCCAATGCCCTCTTGAACCAAGCCACCTGGGGGGGCAACCAAGTCCTTATGGGTGCCGGTCCCAAGCCCGGATAAATAGGGAGGGTTGGTGTCAGGAAGGGCATCCGGCTGTAAAAATCTGTGCCAAAACCAAAAAATGGAATGAGCCGAAATATGGAAAGAGGTAATGCTAGGGCGTACTCCGTAAACGACGCACAGAGACATCGCCCCTAACTCTGTGGTAAGGCGAGGGCTACTGCATCAGGAGCGGTGCAGCTAAAGAAGCGAGCTCACATTGGGTTCAGAGTATGTCAGCTAAATGTTGGGTCCATGACTGGGAGAGGTAGAGAATTGGCTGACTTGATGAGAGAAAAGAAAGTACATGTTGTGTGTGTGCAAGAAACGCGGTGGAAAGGAAATAAAGCTAAAGAGTTGGGAGATGGATATAAGCTATATTATAGTGGAGCAAATAAACAAGGTAGAAATGGAGTTGGCATAGTACTGTCTAGGGAACTAAAGAACTCGGTAATAGAAGTGCATAGAAAGAATGACCGTATCATCAGATTGAAGATGTGTTATGGAGGAGAGATTCTGAATATTATAAGCGCCTATGCACCACAAGTTGGTTGCACAGAAGAAGAGAAGGGAAATTTCTGGAGAGACATGGATGGAATAATGCAAGAACTGGAAGAGCATGAGAGGGTGATAGTTGGGGCAGATTTGAATGGCCATGTCGGAAGTGAAAATGAGGCGATTGGGCGGGTGCAAGGTGGCCATGGAATTGGGGAGAGAAACCCAGAAGGAGAGAGTGTAGTGGACTTGCTGTGTCATTCGACATGGCAATAGTAAACACATTCTTTGAGAAGAAAAGGGAACACCTAATAACATATAGGAGTGGGGAAGATTCTCCCAGATAGACTATTTCTTGTATAAAAGGATAAATCTGGTGGAGGTCAAGAACTGCAAAGTTATTCCAGGCGACCATGTAGCCCCCCAACACAGGCTGCTATGTATGGACTTGAAGTTGAAAAGGGAAAGAAAAACCAAAGCTAAAGGGATAAGGAAAATTAAATGGTACGAATTACAGAAGGAAGGGGATAAGAAGAGAGAGTTTAAGAGGAGGGTTTTGGAGGATATTGATATAGGGATTGAAGATGTTCAAGAATGGTGGGCACGAAATGCAGCAGTAATAAGAAGGCATGGAAAGGAGCTGCTAGGAGAGACATCTGGTATCATATGGGAAGAAAAGGAGAGTGGATGGTGGGATGAAGACATTGAGAAAGTAGTAAAAGATAAGAAGGAAGCAAAGAAAAGATGGGAAGAGTCACAGTCAGTGGAAGACAGAAATAGGTACAGAGAGAAAAACAAGGTGGTGAAAAAGGTGGTAGCCCAAGCTAAAGCAAAGTCGTATGATGATGTGTATAATGAGCTGGGGACAAAGGAAGGATTAAAGAAGATGATCAAGCTATCAAAGGCTAGAAATAAGAGCACCAAAGATATAACACATATCAAACAAATAAAGGATCAAGAGGGTGTAGTGCTTAGAAAGGAGGAAGACATTGTGAAGAGATGGAAAGAAAATTTCGAACAGTTGTTAAATGAAGAAAATAATAGACTAATAAGAGAGGATGGGCAAGTGAACATTGGCATGGTAATGAGGTTTTCTAGGCAAGAGGGTACTAAATGCACTGAAGAAGATGAAGAATGGGAAGGCAACCGGACCAGACATGATCCCAGTGGAGGCATGGAAAGCATTAGGAGATGAAGGAGTGGATATACTGTACGATCTTATGATAAAGATCCTTGAACAGGAAAAGATACCAAATGAGTGGCGTGGGAGTATATTGATCCCAATTTTTAAAGGGAAAGGCGATGTCCAAGAGTGTGGTAATTATAGGGGCATTAAATTGATGTCCCACACTTTGAAGATACTGGAAAGGATGATAGATGCTAGACTGAGAGAAGAAGTACAAATAGGTAAAGAGCAGATGGGATTTATGAAGGGAAGGGGAACAACAGATGGTATATTTTGTCTGAGGCAAATAATGGAGAAATTCGAGGAAAGACAAAGGGACCTACATATGGTATTCATTGACCTTGAAAAGGCTTATGACCGAGTCCCGAGACAAGAGGTATGGAGGAGCCTGAGGGAGAAGATGGTGCCAGAGAAGTATGTGCGATTGATACAAGAGATGTACCGGAATGTATTTACCAGAGTGAGGAGCAGTGTTGGGGAGACAGAAGGTTTTGAGGTGAGAGTAGGATTACACCATGGGGTCGGCTCTGAGCCCATTTATCTTTAACATAGTGATGGATGTTATAATAGAGGAAGTAAGGGAGACAGTACCATGGAACATATTGTATGCGGATGATATTGTTCTGTGTGCAGAGAGCAGGGAAGATCTGGAAGTGAAATTGGAAAGATGGAGACAAGTACTGGAGGACAGAGGAATGAGAATAAGTAGATCCAAGACAGAATATATGTGTACCACCACTGAGGGGGATGATAGAGAAAGTATTCAGCTTGGTGGAGAGCAAATAAGGAGAGTTGATAAGTTTAAGTATTTGGGATCTTTTGTTAACGCTGGAGGAAGTATGGAAGAAGAAGTAAAACATCGGGTACAGGCAGGCTGGAACAACTGGAGAGCGGCCTCAGGAGTTCTTTGTGACAAAAGAGTGCCGCTTAGGTTAAAAGGAAGATTTCACAAGACGGTGGTAAGAACAGCAATGCTGTATGGTACGGAAACAGCAAGCATGAGAAAAGCAGAGCAGAAGAAGATGGATGTGGCAGAAATGAGAATGCTTAGGTGGATGTCTGGGGTAACAAGAGTGGATAGGATCAGAAATGACTACATAAGGGGGTCAACTAAGGTGGTGGAAGTATCAAAGAAAGTGCAGGAGGGGAGGCTGAGATGGTATGGACACCTGTTGAGAGAGATGAGGACCACGCTGGGAGACATACTATGGGGGTGGAGGTGCAAGGAAGAAGAAAAAGAGGGAGACCAAGAAAGAGATGGAAGGACTGTGTGAGAGGAGACTTAAATGAGAAGGGAATTGATGAGGCAGAAGCACAAGATAGAAATGGATGGAAACGGCTCATCCGAAACGGCGACCCATATAAAAATGGGAACAAGCTGGGAAGAAGAAGAGTCCAATGCCCTCTTGAACTGACAAGGCCTGAGAGATTTAAGCATGAGTCATCACCAGTCGTCCTATCTCGCCCCTTCGCCGTGCGTTTCCATTCACAACTTTGTATTTTTGGTGGCATTTATCAGTTATTTGCAGAATGTATAATTTTTGTGTAAGTTAATTATGTTTTACAGTCTTTTGCATCATCAGTATCCTCTGGACCTGGTTATCATGATTAAATATAAAGGGAAATCAGTGCAGAAACAGTAATGAGAACAAAAAAGTTTATTCACAGAAATGAGTATATAATACATTATTTTACATAGAAAGGAGGACAAGAGCACAAAAATGGTGACAAAAGATGCCTCTCTCTTTAGGAAAAGGTATAACAGCTATATACAAAATAAATATTCTCTATAATTTACAGCAATTGTTCCTCAGAATCTTATTTCTTCAATGTATTCAGCTTTCTCTTTTTTGTTAAATTTTTGCAATTTTGAATGTTTTCATTACTTTTCTTACAATAATTGTTTAGTAGGGCATTGGAGGACGCAAATATCAACAGTTTTTGAATTTTTTCTATGCTATGCCCAGCATCACAATCATTTAGAGGTAAGATGGCATCATTATCAGAAAGGACAGTGAGTGAAATGTCCGTGGCCAAATTCCTTTGATACATCAATTGTATAAAATCAGGATACTGTGACAGTTTATCAATGGTTATATAGTTAAACAGAATTACGTTTACTACAGATTCATGTGGATAAAGAAGCCTTCCTCTGCTTATACCCTGAATGTAACTGTTATTGTCTGGTAAGCTATCTTTTGTTTCTTGGCAAGTAAGTAAGTCTTTACAGGAGCTACACTTAAGTTTTTTCACAACAGCATACACACAATAGCCGGCAAGGTATGTTATAACCGGGAAAAGATCCATACATTTATCAATATCATCTTGACTGACATCAATATAAAAAAAATCGTTATTTCCGGACTCCTGATTATTCATGCCCTCCCAGTTCGTTTCTTCGAAAATCTTCAGTTCGATGTTTTTATTATTAAAAGTTATTCTAAGAACAGACATTAACCTCAGTTTTTTTTCACACTCAAACACTTGTCGTAAGGAAATGTTGTAATTGCAGCCAGCAAGTCGACGATATTTACCAAATCTATTTTCAAGTTGATCGGTTTGAAATTTTCCTGGTAAGACATATTTCATTTTTAATTTTTCTACACAGTATTTTGTTATTTCTATCATTGCATTAGTTGTGTGTTTTAAGGCAGTGAATGTTTCCCTACTCAACTTTCCACCAGTTTTAGTCATATTATTCCAGAGATCTAACCAGGAATGGAATTTCTGTAGGAAAATATACTTCTCGTCCTTTACATTATATGTTAGTGGAGTTGCATATTTCTTGTGAAGCCGAGTACCTTTATGTGGATGCTTTACATTCATTATGGTCCACCAGAGATAAATGACTTTACACGTGTGTCTGGAAACCTTCTTCGCCCGATTTAAGTATAACACTAGAAAGGTCATTGGAGATCGGAGGTTGCCAACTAGTAATGTCTCATTAGATGGCCTCAGAAAAAGTACCCACAGCAATGCAAATTTAAAATAAATGGTTGAACAGTTACAAAATCTGAAAGTTGCAAGTACTGAGTTTTCATTTAAAGTCATCAGCAATGACTGATAATGTATTTTATAATCATTTGTGTTAATAAACTGTTGTTTCTCATCATAACTTCTGCGCTGATTTTCCACCATTATGCAGCATATTTAATCATATTAACCAGGTTTAGAGGATTATTGATGTTAAGACTGTGAAATATAGTTATCTAACATAGCAATTAGATACTCTAGATAGAAAGTAATAAATAACACCAAAAATACAGAACTGGGAATGGTAACTTATGGCCAGGATAGGACGACTAGTGATGATTCATCGCTCTGTTTTGAGTGATCGCACAGGCCTTGTCAGTTCAAGATGGCATTGCCTTGTCCCGGAACAGCCTCTTTCTTCTGGACAGCCGGGGGAGGGATAAGTAGGATTTTATGACCGGATTAAAGAACCCGAATGTGGAATGCAGATTATCTGTAGTCAGATTGTAAGTCGGGAAGAAGTTTGGAAACGTAGCTAATGACACCCATATTGTGTAAGTCAAATTATATACATGACACTCATACATACTCTATATATATATTGTTTTTCTTGTAGTGTTGTTAGAGTTCTCTAACGTTATATTTTATCAATATCAAAATTGTTAGGTTCGAATTTCTGTATATGGCATCAGTGTTCAAAGGAGGGTACAGTAGAATACAAAGAAAAAAGTTCTCTCTCTCTCTCTCTCTCTCTCTCTCTCTCTCTCTCTCTCTCTCTCTCTCTCTCTCTCCACGACTTACACGACTAAAGGGTAATTTGAAGGAAATGGTGATAGCGTTAATTTCATCATCTGATTTTATAGATTTTCCTTTATCGATGTAATGAAACTCCCAGCGTTGACAAATACGACATCTTAGGACAGGAAATTCCTGGCAATCATTACACATATATCTTACTTTATTGTCTTTACCTTGTTAGCCCTGTTTTCGTTTTCATCATTCTCACTGTCGGATGAATTTTCAGCATTGTTTGTTGTGTAAGAATTTTGTACATAACTTTCATTTAGAGTATAGTACTTGTGCATTGTTTCATGAATGAAAGTTTGTGCGTTCTACATCTAACCTCTTGTCCTGTAATGTTCCAGTACATTTTTTTTTATATTTCAGTCGGAAAAATGTCAATAAACTACAATCACGTACTTATCGTTTTCCATTTGCGCTAGAGCTGAAAAAAAAAGAAAAAAAAAACAGAAGAAAACAACTCACGACCGATGCTAAGTTGGCTTAGAAAGGATTATAGACATTTTACCCCCTGCGTTGAAAGACCAAATTTCCGTGTAAATGAACGACCAGCCAGGAGAGTGTTGTTCTCGCTACAGAGTGACTCCGCCAAGTGATTGGCGAATTCCCGCATTAGATATAGAAAATCAGGAAAATTATGATAAAAGGGGTTCGGGAGGAAGTGTTTTTGTTTGGATGAGGTCGACAGCACTTCCTCGGACCTAGAGAGAATACATTATAGAGGATTTACCTTGAAAGAAGGGCAGGAAAAATCAATCGTATATGTACGTACTAAACGTCACGGTCAAAACATCTGCTCCCCGTATATATACGTACTAAACGGCTCAGGTAGCGTTGGCGTGCTACATATATATACGTACTAAACAGTTAAAGGGTTAAGACAATAAATACATAATTTGTATCATAAAGTCAAACGTACATAATCACGTTCTTTTACAAATAATAATTGTAATTAAAAGAATTTCTTAAAAGCATGGGGGATCTTAAAAATGCGTTATTCATAAAGTCATTAATTCTATGTTTTCAGCGACTTACTTTTATTAGCAGTTGCAAATATTATGCTCACATAACATGGATTGTTCTTTGTTTGAATTCATAGCCTCCGAAAAACATAAACCAAGGCGCGCAATAAGAAGCATTATACTTATACCAATTTGCACAGCCATGAAACCCTGAATTGTCCCTTCACAGGTGAGAAACGTCAGTTGTTTCTGTGTTAAACTTGCCTGTAATGATCCTCGAGGGTCCTTTCAAGCTATTTTCACCCAACAGGAAACAAGCAGCCTCAAAACTTTACGCATAAATTTCTATTACGTTTGTTAGGAGAGGAAACTTTTCTCTCAGGAACGTATTTGCATAAAGAGAGTTTTCATCAAATTAAAAGATGTCGCATAATAGCCGTGTTGGCATGATGGCCGAGGTATTGCATCTTATTCCAAACAATTCGAATATGCCCTAGTTTTTAGGTAGTTTTATGGAAAATTTATTCTTATTAAAAGTTATGTCTCAGTGAACCACTCGCCAGCACCTCTCTGTACTTTATTGTACTATAAAATGTTGTCTGAGACTTGAATAAGACGAAACGACAGACAAAGGAACGAGAGAGTAGATGCTCTGTGATTGATTTATTATGGGTTTTTGTAGGCATACGATTATAATTTTTCGTCAATTGTGAATAATTTTAAAATTCATGTTTTCTCAGATGAATATTGTGGGAAAACTGTTGTAAACGAAATGGAGGCTGAAAACCAATACCAACAAAGCTCTTCACGTCCTTATCGTCTCAATCATCTACCCTGATTTTAGCTCTGATTTGCGGCAGTCTATTTGGAGGCACTTCTTCCAAAATTGGGTTGCTAGTGAAATGACCAGCTGAGAAATTCGGATCTTTGTAAACCAATGTTCATTCTCCCTTGATGAACTGTAGAGGTCCGAGTATTAAGAGAAGAAAGCGGGTGAGAAGGACGAGTGGGCGGAAGAGGTTTCAGTGGAAATACGCATTTTTTTTTTTCTTTTTAAGAAAGGTAAGCAAAGAAGAAATTCTTGCGAGATGAAGTATAGCTTGGTCACTTTCTCGAATATATAGTATCACGTAATTAACACATGACTGCCTGAATTTTATTTTTAGAATTTTGTTATCATTATTTTAGTTTAATATGTATATTCATATGATATAATCGTATATTTTATGCATTTTTATTGGTATTTGCCCATATTTAAGACCTACTATATATAGTAGGTCAGGCAGATATGGGGTACACATTTTTATTGAGGAGATATCTTTTATGATAAAGTCCATTGGTATTTTGTCATTATTAAGAGCATGTATTAGACACAAGACACTAAATAATAATATGTATTACAGAACATTATAAAGATAATGTAGTTTACTACTGAAATTTCTCTCATTTATAAGCTCTACCAATGTTGCATGGGCTGACAGTATTTGAATGCGTAGTTACGTAAGTAAATGTTTAACAAGAAATTGTAATACTTGCCGTAGATATGCTTTAGAAAGGAAATTCATTCATACTTAATTTTTTAGATCAATTCCCTGATATCACACAATAAGAAACCAGATGCCATAATTAGCTGTGTTCTAAAGAGGACGACGATGATACTCCACAAAGCATTTTACATATGATGGAACACCACGTTTCATACTCCCTTATGAAGGACGAGATTTGCACGAAGATAGAGCACATTTCCATGCCTGTTTTCCAAAAGTTTGACGAGGTGACCAACACTGTCATAACATACATCTGGAATAACCCGGAAAAACTGTCTTGGCTTGCCTATTCCCACAAGTGGTTCTGTCTGCTGAAGATATGTTCTTGCAGTGAAGTGCCTGAATGACAACAGTGGAAAGTTACTTTCATCAATCATCCGAGAAAAAATATCGGCCACCGCCGCTTTTTCATTCTAATTGACATGTGTCTGTTGTAATCACCAATGAGATAAGGTTGACTTAATTAAGCTAATTTCCTTTTCGTTGTCCTTTGCTGACTGATTTACGCTAATTTTCTTTTTGTCCTTTGCTCACCATTGAGATACACTTTCCAGGGGATAAATAGGAGAATACTGGATACCACTGAAGCCAACAACATCTTGTGAATATCCACAACAATATCCATATTGCCTCGAGGAACCTTCATTTCGTTTGTGGAGTTTATAGGAAAAGTCTTCGTAATTCTATTGTTCCTTATTCTTTCGGTTGCTCCATTGTTTATTCCTAATAGGTGATTTACTAAAGGTAAACTTGTGAAGTGGTTGTCGAAGTATAGCATCTCTGGTATATCTTTGATATGTCTTGGGCGTTTTTCAAATAAAATCATCAAAATGCCTCCACCTTTTCCAAACTTTTCTTCATAGTGACGATTCAACCCGAAGGTTGTCCCTTGGTGTACATAAAAAATAGCTAGGTATCCAAGTGGAGAATTTAGGCATCAAACTTTGCATCCAAATCTCAGGGTTTTTTTTCTGAATGCACTGTTTGCATCCGTGCCTACAAAAATATTCTATCATTGCCTATTCAAGTGATTTATGTTGATCCATGTAGTAGGCTATGGCAAATTATATGTTTAAATGGTCATTAGAGGTTGGATTTTTGCCATTTTGTCACCCTTGTTTAGTGCCTGATTATCAGTAAAATGCAGAAAACGTAGTATTTCTACAAATCTATCATATGACATTGCCTTAGCAACAAGTTCGACTCCAACATCAGCATCCAAATATACCAAATATACTTGTTACGCTGGGCCATTCTAGAATTAGGGAACTGAAACAACTAAGATGTTATCTGCAAAGTAATTCATCAGCTACTAGGTAGTCATCCAAGGACCACAAAATAACAAACAGGCACTTTATTCTAATGAAGAAACGACAAAGTTGCTCTTAGAGGATACTTTCTCTAAGATTTTTCCCGTCCGTTACATATTTTGCCTCCGTATCTGCCTGACCTACTACGAGGGTTGTCCGTAAAAGAAGGTTCCCAAAGATTTTTCACAATGAAAAACATGATTATTGGCATTGAATAATACATTTTTGGAAAGCTTAGACTTTTTCCTATTTTTCGACCTAATCGCCATTGAGATCAATGCATTTTTGCATGCGGTGTACCATCTTCTTTATGCCTGAATCGTAGAACTCTCCCACCGCTCCGCGAAGGTAGCTTAAACCTCATCTTTCAGCTCCTCTCCGGTTCTGAAATGTGTTATGGACGTCCGTACGTCCGTCTTTGAATTCTCTGCACCATTTGCTCATGTGTTGTACACTCATTCACTTTTCTCCGTAGACTTCACACAGTTGGGAATGAATGTCCATCAGTGCAGTGTTTTTTTGCACCCAAAAACGAATCACAGAGTAATTCGCACCTGGCGGGAAAAGCGAGTGGGAGCTCCATCTCTATCGGCTGCCAAGCCAAGGCTGAGCGTCAAAGACAGCTCGCCTGGGGGGGAACTGGGAGAGGGGGGACCAAGCTACACGCCAGTGTCGCCGGATCCCGCGGAACAGCGTTCCTTGCGACTGCAGCTCCTTGAGATCCTTATAATACAGACAACCCAAGAATATATAGTAGGTAATAAAATAAAGCCTGTAATATTTGTGCTTCAACTTTTACCTCAGTTTTGAATATATGAATTGGTTAATGGTTTTCAATAACATGTTATGTATCAATATAAAGATGTTTCATGACCTTGTGTAACCATGAGCTCAAGTCAAAAATGTGAAAATATTAAAACATTCTACATTCTATATACCTTTGGTATTTTGTCAAAAAGTAGAAAAATGCGGATAAAACAAAGAAAATCTCCTGTTTATATTAGTGATTAGATAAACAAGAACCAAAGAATATGCAAAACAATAAGAAAAACAAGAGAGATGAGGGTGTAATATGTCCTAGCAATGGCACTACTATATATAGTAGGTCAGGCATTAATGGGTTAATTTTATGTTCTCCGTGAAGTTTGACATGCCATTGTGAAAAGTAATCGCAACCTGCATTTTTACTCAAAAACGAATAGATAACACATAATTTGATCTAATTGTTTTGAGGCTACCCATAATATAAACAAGGCAACATTTGCTGAGAAAAATTATCATTTAATAAATAATAGCTGGTTTAACAAGCTGCGCGAACAACTCCTACATTGTCAGCAACTTCATATATCCGAAGGGAGTGTACTTCAATAGCACGTCAACCCTTAAAAGCACGTGCACAAACACACACCTTTTACACCTTTTACACACTGACGTTTCGTGAATTTTAAGGACCCGTATTTTTCTAATCATCATAATAATAATGCCATTAACCTTTGGTTTGTCATGGAAATTCAAAAACTATTGCACTTTAATAATAAACAACAATGCCTAACAAAATTAATACTCGATACATCTCAAGACTTACATTCCTGATAAGATAGTTTAACGTTATTTCATATATTTCATATATCCAGGTTTATCTCTATAAGCACTGGCAACGGAATCTATTCATTAGTGAAAAAAGTATATTGTATATCTCTTATTTAAGTCTTTATTTGTTGCATTGTACGTTTTTATCTTTAAATGCCTACTGTTAAGTCATAATCTGAACCCAACGGGTATAATAGACAAGAACAAATTAAAATATAAAAAATAAAGGGGAGAAAACAATTGTACAAGAAAAAATCCTCTTTCCGCATTCCACTGAATTATTTTATTATCACTGCTGTTGGTGATGTTTAAAGTTAGATACACTAAATTAATCTGAATGGATCATGTCGAATTAATCTCTCAAATAAGTTGATCTATGTACAGTATTTCCTCTCACTCTTTCATTCCAATAAAGTAACCCCTTCCCCCTACTCTCTCTCTCCTCTCTCTCTCGTCTCCATTCCTCTCTCTCTCTCGCTCTCTCTCCTCTCTCTCTCTCTCTCCTCGTCTCTTTCTCTCTCTCTCTCTCTCTCCCCCCTCTCTTCCTCTCTCTCTCTCTCTCTCTCTCTCTCTCTCTCTCTCTCTCTCTCGTGTAAATTTTGACGTCTTTTTTTTCACTTGGTCTTCTTTCTTTGTCATTTGTCCATGTTAACCTGAGTTCTCGAGGACAATTCCAGCAATCAATGGTAACAATCTCTGATATTTTGTGTTTATTTTCATTTCTTGAAGATATTTAAGTTAATGCTAATAGTCCCGACATTACTCCAGATTTGAATCTACCAGACACCCTCCTTAGTTTCCTGAAGATGAAGGATGTAAATCGTCAACGGAATCAGAAGATCCCGACAGAAACGTATTCTGGCTCATATGATTTTTAGCTTTCCGTAAAAGAAAACTATTGAGATGGCTCTTTTTCTGTCTGTCCGTCCGTACTTTTCTGTATGCTCTCATACCTTAAAAACTACTGAGGCTAGAGGGCTGCAAATTTGTATGTTGATCGCCCATCTTCCAAACATCAAAACATACCAAATTGCAGCCCTCTAGCCTCAGTATTGTTGTTAATTTGAGGTTAAACTTAGCTATGATCGATCGTCTGGCACAGCTATTGGTGCCAACAACACAGGCCACCACAGGGTCGTGGCTGAAAGTTTCAAAGGCCGCAGCTGAGTTTTTCACCTACCTGTATTCTCTTAAATTTTATATAATTTTGTCAATTCAGAATATTACCGTAAAATAATACAAATTATGTCGAGGCGACAAAACTTCTAACATCAAGGATCTCATAAAAAAATTATTTTTATTTTATTTTATTTTTTTTTATTTTTTTTTATTTTTTTTTTTTTGGTCTCGAAAAACAAATTACTTAATTGTGCTCATCAGAAGACAAAATCAAATACGCGATGTAAATTACTAACGATTCGTTATAAATTTTCAAGGAAACCAGCTTCCTCCACGAACTTCAAAATACCCTCTCCGAGATTCCAGGAAAGACGATAATTACTCTCTTCATCAATGATCTTTGAGAAGTAACGATTTCTTTAGTTCCCAAAGATGGGGCACTGGAACAGCGCAAAGTGCTACACAGAGACTGATGGCAAAAATATGAAATACACTTTCCTATGAATGAATTCTTGGCATGCCAGATTATTTATAAAAATTACTACGTGATGCAGATTACAATACAAATTCATCTGGAAAACAGAAATAGAGTAAAAAATAACACAATATTAATGGGAAATCAAACTGCAATGATTTTCTTATCACATCTTCCAAGGAATCCTGCCTTAGGCGGGCCACTCACACTCGATCTCGTCGTACGATATGAACTGAGTGGGAGGAGACTACAAAAAATGACTGCTAACTCACGTTACTGCCCGGCCTGTCTGACCAATGTAGTCAGTCTTAAGATGGCAGCCACACTGTTCAGACGTGGCGGTCCTTGAGGATGGCGTATCTGATAATGAACCATATATGCTCAGATTGTGCCGTTGCAGCCAATAAAAAAAAAAAACACACACACACGAAAAAGAATATTGGGTCAATGATTGGCTGTTGAGGAGAGAAAGACTCACATTTATTGCTTTTAGAGGACTGATATAATTACGTAAGGATGGACGAGGCATCATTCAATTTTCTAGAAAGATTATAACGGTCATGCTAGTGCCACATTACGGTAGTTAGCGACTGACTGTTCTTACCAAGATATAAAATTGAGTGTGGCCATATCGCCCAAAGTTCTTGGAGCTATTTGGACAACACTCTGCAAAGACTACGTAATAAAGATAAATAAATCTAGTGTGCATATTTGTATCTTTGATAAAAAATAAACGAACTTTTAGAAACTCAAAATAATTGTGACTTCTATAAACATACAAAACAGTTTATAGTGTATAAAATTAGAGTAGAAAAGTGAAAAGGTAATAAATCTTTATCTAACCAGTCGCTACAGTATTTCGTAATCAGCATTACCTACGATAAAATGATAAGGGTGTGATCGAGGTTTCCATACCTCCCATTATGATTTGACTGTTGCATTGTCTCCAGTTCTCCTTTAAATCATATATCGTTTATGAGCTTTTTAGCATATATTCTTATTTCGTTAAGAAATATCCTCAGTTTACTTTCTTTTTCTTCTATTATCTTAGAATATAACCGACTAAACGTATTAAGCACGGCACCAGTTTTTTGTTTTCTTTTGAGAGATTACTTTACGTATTGTATATACATTACTATTAAACACACACACACGCATACATAAATAGATAGATATATATATATATATTATATATATATATATATATACATATATATAATTTGGTGCTTTGAAACCTTGTCGTTACTCAAGGAGTCTCTAACATCACAGGAGTAAATGAAAGTTTAAAGTAATTTAAATTTGTTTACACTCATGCGGTAAGTTGTAATTATATACAATTTTATAAAATTCAGTATGTAAAGAAATGCGATATATATATATATATATAATATATATATATATATATATATATATATATATATATATATATATATATATATACATATACACACACACACACACACACACACATATATATATATCTTATTATATATATATATATATATATATATTATATATATATATATATATATATATAGGGTCTAAGGGATGAAACGTCGTATGTACCTCTTACTTATTTCTTTGATTCCTCTACCTTCTTTAATTCTTTTCGATATTAATGTCTTATATATATTATTTATTTTCTTGTTCAACGCCTCTTTCGTTGCATCAGGACACGTTTTCGTAATTAGCGACTGATAACCTGCTTATCATTAGTGTTTGTCAGAATATTCTTTACTTCTTATATTCCACAGACACTGCTACAACTTATAAATCTCGAAGAACCCCGTCCAGAACTCTCCACCTAACGAAAGTCTAACATGTTGAACTATATCCTCTTCCCTCCCGTTTCTTGGTAAATGAACCTCCTGGTTCATCAAGCCTCGTCGAAGACACCACTCACGGTCAAACTATCAGTTCTGAACGAATATCCACAGGGATATTCATGAACAGAGACTATATCAAAGCTAACCACCAAAAGAACCGAATCTTGAGACGATAGTCTTCCTGTAAATTGTTCAGCGTTTTTAATGGTACAATCATTATGCGAAAATTCTGTTAATAAAGGTACTAAGTGTTTAGCCAACTTGTAGTTTGGGGGCTTCGAAGGAACACCCTCCTTATGTACCTTAGGAAGGCCATACATTACACCATAAGAACCACCAGTGCTGCTTAAGTTTTGTTACGTATTATTGTTAATAATTTCCTGATTCAAAAGAGATTTAAAAAACCTGTTGATTCTATCTTCACAACGCTATGGCTATGGGCAGTACTTTAGGCCCAGCCTTTGCGAATATTTTTATGTGTGAACTGGAGGAGAGTTGCTGGACAATTGCCCTCTCGTTAATCATCCTCTCTTTTACTGCCGTTACGTTGACGATACGTTTATTCTTTTTCGAGACAGAGACAAGGCTGATTCCTTCTTACACTTCGCCAATTCAGCCCACCCTAATATGAAATTTACAATCGATTACGAAAAATATAATAGACTCTCTTTCATAGATTTTTACACCTCAATTTTTAGAAAAAGACGTTATCTGAACTAAGGATAAATTTTTTTAGCTTTTGTGGTTTTAGCTTTAAACTAAGTGCTTTATATGCCTTCTTCCACAGAGCCTATTCTCCCTCCTCTGGCTGGTCTGAATTTCACCATGAGATTACCGTTTTACTGCAATACTTCATTGATAACTGCTATCCAGCTAAGGTTTTCTTTAAACACCTATACAGGTTTTTGAATAATAAATCAATAGAGAAAAATAACAGACCAACTACTCATAGAATGCCATTCTTTGCTAATGTTCCGTTTATCAGTGATGCAACGTTTTATACACAGGTTAAACGTTTAATACGTGAACAATCCCCAGTCTTAAAAGGTCCATTAATCTTAAGAAACCCATTAACTTGAGTCTTTATTTAGATATAAAGAAAAACTAAACCCTCTTTTGACTTCGTGTCCCAAATGTAGTTTGGGAAATTATGCCGGTGCCGCACGTAGGCTTCTTAAAGTCCGTATTAATCGCCACAGGGGCGTGAGCTATGGAACAGGTGTCCGGTCGTCTTCACCAGAATTCTCGAACATTCGAGAACATTCAAAGAAATGTAAATTAAATATAGAATACAAACATTTTAAAATCATTACACGGGCTTCTTCCCCTCAACAGCTTGCTGTCTTCGAATCTCTTCTCATAAAAACAATAGTTCCAAAATTAAACAAGTAAACTACCGCTACGAAAGAAATTGTAATTTGAATTTTCTTGATGTAACTGTCCATAGAAAGGAAAGAAATTTCACCTTTTCAGTCTTTCGGAAAACAACTAACATCACCTCTTTTGTTCATTACTACTCCAATCACCATCAAAATGTTAAATTCTCTGTTTTTTCTGGGATTTTCCTAACGGCTTTACGTGTCTGTAGCCCGCAGTTTATTGACGCTGAAGTTAAAACTATTTATGATATTGCATTGAAACTTAAATACCCAAGGACTTTTGTAGACGTGGCATGGAAAAGAGCTAGAAAAACATTTTATTCAACTAATGACAAACTTGAATTTAGTAAGCATAACATTCTCATATTTACCCTATGATGAAAGGTTTTTAGATATTCCTAGAATTTTAAAGCTTTTTAACATAAATGTTGTTTTCAGTAATATTAATGTCAAGAGTTTAGTAATCAAAAATTCTCCTAAAGATCTTCCAGGCTGCATATATGAAATTCCTAGCAAAAAGTGTGATAAATTCTATTACGGACAGACCGGTAAATCTCTTTCACAACGTCTCAAACAGCACCAATATTCTGTGAGAACCGGGCAAATATCAAATGCATTGTTCGTACATATGAGAGATTTAGATCATCCTATTAACTGGAGTCAAGCAAGAGCCTTAATCCCATGTAATGACACAGTTAAAAGGAATATCGTTGAATCTTGTTTCATCAAGTCAAATAATAGAAATGTTCTAAGTTTAAGTCTTGGTTTATTTAAACTTAATGCTTTCATAATGAAAAAAGTTGTAGATAAATATATGTCACTAAATTAATATATTCAGTTTTTACATGTTTTGGACTGTAAAGATACTTTGTAATTTCGGTTATATATATATATATATATATATATATATATATATATATATATATATATACATATATATATATATGTATGTATATATGTGTGTGTGTGTGTGTATATATGTGTGTGTGTATGTGTGTGTGTGTTACAAGGGTCTCTTTGACCCTGTTTAATAAAGAGTTGAGTCATCGCTAATTGTTAACATAACCTACTTCGAAAAGTCCACCACAAACCAGAATCTCTGCAACTAAATCAAGTTATTAGATCTAGGCTAAAAACCAAACTCTGAAATGAATTGAAAATCTCAAAAACCCATAAAACAAATTACTCCTCTAATAGTCATCTGTATTAAAAAAAATTGTCACACTATCTCATGGTTAAAAACCCCATCAGTATGTTCCCAAATAA
>NC_061100.1:72895119-72907619 GCF_015104395.2 Macrobrachium nipponense
AAGGGGGAGGGCATAGGGCTTTACTCCGCAACCTGGTAAATTATGATGAGAACGAAAAGTAGAATTAGGAGTCTTTCCTCAATCGGTATAAAAAACAAGGGTCATTCTAATGCGCACAATACTAAACATACCAGAAGAGAGGAACCCTGGCACTTCTTCAAGCATTACAATTTGAAGACAAATAGCAAATGTATCTACTCAGAATCGCTCGATCACATAAACCCAATGCTTTTATATGGGTGACAATATATTGTCTTTTTTTATTCCTTTGTATCCCATGACCTCCATATCTGTCTCTTGTAGCTGGGTTTTATTACTCCTTTTGCGATTTCATTACTTTTTTGTCTATGATTTCATTCCTTTTTTTTTTTTTTGCAACAGCAAGGTCTTAGGTAAAGAAAATTATGGTAGCAAAGGAATTGGGGTTACTTACATTATAGATGTAGTGTTCCTTGACCTAAGTGGCTTCTCCATGATTATGGTCAACTCAGCCCATATTCTGTATGATTATAAAATTTGAATATATATATATATATATATATATATATATATATATATAATATATATATATATATATATATGTAATAGTTCACTTTTCCAACTTTATTCACACTATTTTCCCTGCGTTTCGTTCATCTAATGATATGATGTCATGGTAACATCTCGTAAGAGGTCATTGTGTGAGGTCAAGACTTGCATTAGTTGTATACTGTACTGCACTTGCTATTGACCTCTGATCTCAGAAAATTGGTTCGACCTGGTCTACGACCTTTGCACTTTGCTCTTCGCTTAATGCTATACGCACATCACGATAATTGATATAACTTGTTGATTCGCTAACGTCTCTCGAGACTTTCTTATTATTTATCAACTATTTTCTATGTGCCTTCGTCCGTATCTGATATTTCGATTATCACTCGCTTCTCTGTTTAATAGTGTGAATAAAATTGGAAAAGTGAACTCTTTTAGACGATAAGTGAGGGACTTACATGGTTAGTAGGCACCTAATCAAAAGACCATATAAACCGTCGAATGAGGCAGAGGCAGACAGAGAGAGAAGGACAAGATTTTGAAGAGGGGAGTGTTGAGAGTGTGCGACGGTAACTGCGGCCTCATTGTGATTTGTAGACTTATAAGATTTCTTCACATGTGCCCAGTGACTTAAGAACGAATCTAAGTCCAAGTGTCGACTTATAAAATTTATAAGCTTTAACATAGACTCGGTTCAATCACCGCAAGTGTTTAAATTACGAGTGCCCTTTTAAGATAGACTTGGTCAATTACCCAGAAGATAGGGTGGAATTTAATAAGCATTGAAGAGAATAATAAATGTATTTTAGGGATACATAAGTTTATTTACCGCCTGCAATTGAAATTGATATTATACCGGATAGCTGACAATTAAGTACGTGGCGAGTGCAAATACTGTTGTTCGGGAAAAAATTAAAGCCTCACGCTACCAACCAGAAACATTTAAGAAGAATTCTCCTTCCCAACAACATGTATATATATATATATATATATATATATATATATATATATATATATATATATATATATATATATATATATATATATATATATATATATATATATATATACACGTATACAATACACACACACACACGCACGCGCACACACACACACACACACACACACACGACACACACACACACACACACACACACACACACACACACACATATATATATATATATATATATATATATATATAATATATATATATATATATATATATATATATATATATATATATATATCAATATGTGCGTGGCTGTGTGAAATTTACCACTTACTCTAAAATTAACTGACATCTGACAAGAATGGGTGCCCTGCAAGTAATAAATAGAAAAGAGAAAAAAAGTATCAAAACTGATGGATTTAAGAGAAAACTGCAAAGTTACACTTAACTAAGATTATTATCATGCAAATCAGAAGTAATTATATAGGAGCTAAAGGCACTAGCTCCGTGGCACTGAGGTTACTTTAATTAACAAAGCAATTATTGCCACTATTACCTGCCAAACTCCCCTACTAAGTTTGGGTCATATTGGTTATTAAAAGATCGGTCAAAAACAAAATATAACATGAGAAAGGAAAGTAACATTTAAATATATATATAGATACAAAAGGTCAGAATTTGGTACATCTGCTAATCATATCTGAGCAAATGTTACTGGCTCTTTTGATATATTCAATTAAAAAGCTATATGGCTGCAAGTCTAAGATCCTACTGAAAAACCTTTCGTTCTTATTTTTCATACCGCAAAGACATTTAAGTGGCAAATTCTTTACCATAAAGAAAGTCTTTAAAATGATTTGTTCCCTACACGATGGCATTACTTTCTTTTTCAGTTACAGAGTAGTTTAGCTCAGCAGTATTCAATACTGTAAGACAACTGCTCCTAAGCCAACATAGGAAGCATCAATTCTTAAATCAAATATATAGCTTATTTGTATCTGGTATCATTAAAATAGGATCTTTGAACAAAGAATTTCTAGGATCATTAAAACATTTTATTTGTTCATCAGACCATGATAAAATATTGTTACTTTTCTTTTTCAAGAGGTTATCAACGGGAGCTAAAAGAACGTAAAGTCTTTTTAATTTTAGGTAAAATCATATTAACTATTGTTTTAACCCTAATTGGTTGCAATGAATTATTCCCTAAAATATACCCAAGATATTTTATTTCTTTGAACCAAAATTACATTTATCAGGTCCAGCAGTTAATCCATGGTCACGTAAACGAAACATTACAAGACTTAAATGTTTCAAGTATTTATCCAAAGTTTTATCGAATATTAGAATATTTTCAAAATAATAAGAAACATTAGACAATCCAGCAAGAACTTTTCGCATAAGGCTCAAATGTAGCGCAAGCAGTGCTCAAACTAAATTGCATCACTTTAAATTCCTTAAAGCTATGCTTAATTGCAAATGCAGTACACTTCCTAGATTCAGGATCCAATGGAATCTGGCAATACCTTTTTGCCAGATCTAGTTCTGTAAAATATAAGGCATCGTTAAATTTAAGCAAATGTTAACTAATAGATGGCACTGGTTCTGCATTTAATACAGTTCGTTTAAGAGACCTAAAGTCAATACAAATGGGCGTCACCATTGCATTACAAAATTTAGTTGAGTTAGTAGGAGGCTTAAATAATACTTCATCATTAATCTTGAATTTTCTTTTTGTAGTTTTCCTACCAAAATAATTTTTATGTCTTAGCATTCTGAACAGCAATTTTGTCTATATCATGAAGCTTATTTCGTAAATCAACAACATACTGATAAGTAGTTTTGATTTCAGTGTCAATAGAAATATTAGAAACTAATTCATGAAGAATGGACAAAGGACCACGAACATTCAAATGGGCGGAATTTCAATTTGTCATTGGGTATTTCACGATAAGCAAATAAATCCACATTAATATAGTGATCACTTTCGTTTGGATGATCTGAACAAGTCTTTTTAAGCATATTCTTCAAAGTTCCATTGATTCTCTCAACCATTCCATTGCATGCAGCATGATAGGGACTATTATACAGGGCTTTAATAGAAATTATTTTGCTAATCTCAGACATAAGATCAGACTTAAACTGAGAGCCTCTATCACTTAAAATTTCTTGCGGAACTCCAAATCTGCAAAATATTTCAACAAGAGCTTCTGCAACAGATACCGTATCTATATTATGAAATCTAGTTGCCATATCAACAACAGTCAGTATATATTTATGTCCTCTCTTTGACGCAGGTGTTATTGGACCTACTGAGTCTATGGCAGTTCGAGAAAAAGGTTCATATACAACAGGAATGTTTACCATAGGATCTTTTTGGGGTTTATCACTAAACTGTTGACATGTATGACATGATTTACAAAAATTATAAATGTCTAAACTAGCCCTTGCCAGTAGAACTTCTGAGATATTTTAGCTGTGGTCTTCCTAGATGAAAAATGCCCATATAGAAGAGATTCATGCGTCAATTTCATGATAAACTTTCTGTATATCAAAGGAACACCCAACTGCAATGGGCCAATATCAGATACAGTTATGCTAGAAATATATTTATGGTAATTTAAGTCACCAACCTTAGCTTATTTGATTTCCTATGCTTAACGAAAAAAATCAGTTTCATTCTCAACATATCTGTGAATGTCTTTCAAAATCTCACATTTGTTCTGATGAAAAGTAAAGTCAACATAATCAAAACCTAATTCTTCTACATCCTTATTATGCTTAGGAGATATATTTGGCAAGTTTTTCTTTTTCACTTGTGCACGAGTACACACATTAACCCTAGTAGTTTCCAGAGGTTCACTAATCATACTCAAACCACGATCCACATTCTCCTTCAAACCAGCAATCATGTCAATAATTTTCTTCCCCAGAGGTGTTCATGTAGGTACTAATGTATCCCTTATCACAAATGCATTACAACCTGTATCAGAGACGACTTTTACCCCCTGACTGGATAATTCACCATTCAAATCTGAGGTAATTACTGAATTTTTTTTCACGAGTCAGTACTCCATTAATCTTGGGAACTAGTACTTTATCACATATATTCATTTGGTTTAGTTT
Source organism: Macrobrachium nipponense (assembly GCF_015104395.2). NCBI lineage: Eukaryota > Metazoa > Arthropoda > Malacostraca > Decapoda > Palaemonidae > Macrobrachium > Macrobrachium nipponense. The sequence goes on from NC_061100.1 coordinate 72,899,729, forward strand.
GGGAGTTGGACAATTTGGTCTAATGTGTCCTTTTTCCCACACAATGATGGCATGAAACATCAAAAAATGAGTCTGCTTTAGATGCACTAGAATGTTTTACATTTTGTGGTTTATACTGCTTAACTGAGGGCGGTTTTCCTTTTCCACATTTATTAACTCCGTGAGCAATTAGATATCTATCAGCAGCTTCTGCAAGCTTATGGGAAGTTCCAAAATTCCGTTCGAGCAAGAAAGTTCTCAGAACATGTGAACAAGTAGATAAAAGTTGATCCGATATCATAAAATCTCTTAAACCATCAAAATTTATGTAATCATTGGAAAGTTCTATCCATTTATCCAAATAATGACCTAACCTGCAATTAGTTTGTAAGAAATTTTCGTCAGATGTTATGGTACTTTCTCTGAAACGTTTTCGGAAAACATTCGATTTAACTTTGAATCCATTAAGTAAAGCTTTCTTTAGACTCATAATCATCTGCAATCTCAGAAGACAAATTATAATAAACTTTGAGCTCTTTCACTCTCAACAATGATCCAAGAATTAAAGAATATTAAGATTCTTCCCACTTATGAAATTTGGCCAGTTTCTCAAAGCGATCAATATAAAGTTCTATTTCATCTACTTGTTTATAAAAAGGGGACATCTTTGGCAAAGAAGATATAAATTTATTTGAATGGTAAAATCTATGGAATCTGGATAATTTTGTTTTAACTGCAAAATTTTTATTTCTAATTCCTTACTTTCTCTCTCACGCTCAGCCTTTTCACTTTCTAGCGCAGCTTTCTCTCTTTCACGCTCAACTTCTCTCTTAGTCCTTCTCTCCTCTCTTTCTTCATGTTCTTTCAACTGTTTATAGACAAAACTGGTAACCTAAACACAACGCACTTCCAGTTACTTTGTTAACATACATTAAGTCAAAACTGATAAGTTCACTTTGTGACACAAGAAATATTCATGGAGACTCGGTTACATTTACTTGTCGACTAAGCAAACGACTGCAACACTAAAATTAAAACTGGTACGTAATTGGTTAGTAATGCAAATAATAGTTACATAAACTCCAATACCTACTCACTCAACAGCCCTATGCAGCAATGTAAAATTAACGTCGAAAGAAAATTTGAGGAATACACAATCTGTAATGCAAAATGGACGAAACAATGAACGAACTTTAATTCCACATTTAGTGAATTTTCAAGATCAATGTTAAATAAAATGCCAGCAATTACAATAATCCCTCCAAAACATTACCGCACTTGGAAATAAACAGCACAAGAAATTCCTTAAACCACTACATAGTTGGCTTCTTTTAAAATAAAAATGATTTCTTTCTTACCATGACATCATATAGCACACGAGGAAAGATAGGAAGTAAAAAATCACGGGAAAATGACTTTATGAACCGCCATCCTCCAGTTTTCCTCCTGACACCCTATCAAACGAATACAACAGTACACCATTAGCAATAGTATTGTAGATAAATGCATACAATCAACACCCTAAACAAATGTTTCAACAATCCTACTCACTGCGCCTAATGTCGATGGCTCTTTTAAATTCTCAAATGATCTCAGTTACATTTATCTCAATAAGTAAAATTGAAGGAAAACATTTAAACACGAATAAAAACCAATGTACAAAATATATTATGTTTTCTCCTTTCTCGGTGTCTGAAAAACTGAGGAAGTGACCTACTGGTACTCCTAAAAGGCCTTACAAAGCTCTACAGATTTAGTTCAACTGAACTATATTAACACTAAAGTATGTAGGTAAGCAATTTACAGCTTAAGGGTGACAGGAACTCGAATGGGTCCAGCCAGGTCAACCAGGACACATGGCTGGGAGAGATGAACCAGTGACAGAAATAAGGATTGTGCACAGGCAGTTGCTGAATAGTCCTGGCGCCACTTCTAAGGGATTCCAAACTTCCTCTCACAACTAGGCAAGATATTTGCACCTGCAAAGAGAATGCTTTATAGGCTCAGTATTAAGGTGATTGACAAGTGGGGAATGTTAGACACAATTCTCTCTTATTATTTCACATCAAAATCCACTCACATGGATATAGAATGACTGGGAGCTTATACATACAAGTATACTGCATTGTTTTATCAACTAGGGTGAAGTTTAGCATGAAACAATAACATCACTTCCTGATGTAGCAGACACTAGTCTAAATGGGTATGTCACAATATTACTGCTAGCATCACAAGGGGAATTATTTACAGCATCAACGGTAGTAATGGGGGACTGCATTTCGGTAGCCATAAATAGGGACTGTGATGCTAAGCTAATAGGGGGGGAAACCGCCTTGGAAAAATAAAAGAAGGTACAGACATGAGGCAAAAAACAGTAACTGACTGCGCTCAAAATTATTCCATTACAATACCTGGACATCCATGGTCTTGTTTTCTTCCGAATTGCTGAGTAGAGGTTTGCACTATGGGCAGTAAATGAACCCTTGGGGGTCCCCAGAGGGGGAGGGAGAGTGAGGATGGAGAGGTCTGATCATGGCGGCAAATGGAGAGGTTCTAAGAAAGATCATTGATTGTCTTCTAGTTTTATAACTTCACTTACAGCTCTCTCTTCCCAACATGTACTCCACTCAAGGTCCATCCACTTTCTCCTTCTACTATATGCCCGCCCAAAGTCTGAATCACAGGGCTCTGCTGCATTCTTAGGGGATTAATTCCAAAGGCACTCAATCAGAAGGGACTAAGAGGTACTCAAAAAGAAAATGCAGGCTGGTGAAGAGGGGTGATAGAAAAAAGTCTGAGTTTCCTTCTAAAATTATTTATTTTGTCTTGTTTCTGGCTTAAAGCCTGAATAATATATTTTAGAAATAAATCTCTATGAGCAAGTAAGTCCATGAAATAATGGAAATATATATCTCATTGCAACAGATATAAATATATTCTTTATTATGAGAGGACAACTTATGAATAAGATTTCTTCTTATTGAGAATCTGAGGTGATGTTTAGCAATGGACTGTTGGTAGGAGGTCACAAACTTTACAAGCCCAGCAGTGAAGGGGTAGGCAAGTCTAGATGGGTACATAGCCAGAGCTGAGAAGGCTAGAACAAAAGTAACCCCAGATAGGAAAATTCATCATGATTGGTAAAAGTAGCAGCCTGGAAAACATATACATAATAATACTATGTATTTTAGTCACAAATGAATATACTGTATACGTCTCAACATGAACAAACAACAGCAATTGAATAATCCATCAATAATAATAGAACAACCTTTTAAATGAATATCATGAAAAAAATTCTGATAATCATTTCACATTATAACCAAGTTATATTCAACCACACTATAACCAAAAATTAAATAACATACAAACAATCTATATATTACGTAAAATCCAACTCACCTCTCCAAGCAACTACCAAACCAAACAATAGATGGCACTGCTTTTACCTGACAAAAATCAAACAATGAATGTCACTGATATTACCTGACAAGTCACCTACCGTAATCTGAAAAACTCATTTGAACAAAGGCAGGGAAGTGCAAAAATAGCGAGAACAAGGCAAATGCAGTTGGTTCAAGAGAGTTCAAGCAGTATGCAGGTTAGAGGAGGTGGAGTCAAGAAGTCGAGGATCTGACAACAATGCTAAGTGTCGAGTCAGGTAAAAGGAAAACAAGGTTAGGTAGAAAGTTAGAGATAAGTGGGAGACCCCCTCCCATGAGACGTGTAATTTTTAGCGACTTGACAGGAAGTTCTTATTTTAATAGCTGCTCACCAAATTAAACTTGGACCATGTTCTGATAGAAACAGAGATGTGAGTCCCTCAGGTGTGAATGACCTTATCATGAAGGTCTTAACATTGGTCAGCAGCCCACTCTGATGGTGTATGACAGTTCATTTGTCATCCAGACGATAATCCCAGGAAAAATCCATTAACAGGATTTTTGCCTTCGTTTGTTGTAACTATACAAAAGAGAGAAAACTGCTAAGTCAAAATACTCTCAAGGGATCCCTCATCCAATCCCAATATCTCAAAACAGGGAAATTGGGTACTCTACAGCCTGTTTCCTCTTCATACTTAGAATTTCACTAAACCGGCCCTAATCTATTTGTCAAAATAGATTTTCAGTTCATGAGTGCTATTCACATCACGATATTTGGTGTAACCACAAAAGGAACAAATATAACTCCGTTTTAGCTGTAGGACCTTTTGCCTTCGGAGATTTTCCTCCAAGATCTTTTTTCTGTAAGGAATTTTTGCCGTAGAATTATTAAAGTATTTCTAAAGTGTGAGAATAAAGAGGTATTGTATAATAGAAGGTTTATTCATTTACAACATGAAAGTAAGGTAAAAGTGTTAGAACTTTGCCCTTTACGTTTTGTTTTGGTTTTCATTCATTATCCTTATTTTACCCTAATTTGCCATTTATTGTAGTATCCCCATCAGTGTTTTAAATTTTCTCCCTCCACATTATTTTCAGTTACCATTCCTGTTTATTTTGAGTCTTGCTTTCGGTTTCCTTGGAGTATTCACAGGTGACTCTGGAAGTCCCTGCACCCTGGTAAGGCAATCTGAATCTAGCCTTCGTGTCAATATGACTTCTCTGGGGTTACGGCAAGTTAACACCGTATTTCTGGGAGAATTTTCCATACATTGAGATGGAGTTGTCTAATGCTATTGCTTCTCCACTTGCTGTAACCTCTGGTCACTATTTGCATGGGGGACCTCACCAAGTGTACGTATGTGATTCTGATTTAAGTAATGCGGAGGTACGTAAATCCACAGTGTTGAGGTCTTGCCCTATTTGTGGACGCTGAAGTATTGTGGGATAAGTCCTTACTGCTTTATTTTTCCTCTGTTGCCGCGCCCTAGAGACTAGCAGTCTCGGCTTACTCCAGGAGGGTCCCCATGAAGGTTTATACTTTTGGTGGCCACCATGTTTATTGAAAAATATTTGAGTATTGTAAATTGTTAGGCCTCTTTGTGGCAAACATTTCCTTACACTTTTAGAACCCCCTAATTATTTGGTATGTATGTTTTTTTTTTAATTCTATCATTAACGGTGTTGGTGATTTGCTTGGAATATGATGTTCATTGGGTGACTGATGTTCACTTTTTATGATATTTTCATAGGTTCTGTTAATCTTTTCTACCATTAATATTTTTGTAATAAACTATAGTACTATTTTATCATTGTTATTACTTATCCATCACTGTTAATACTGGTATACTGATTATTTCTTTTTTATTTCACTTTGTGATTTTAACTTTGGAGAATACCTATTGTTCTCTGGTTTAATGTTAGCCCTTTGAGAGGGGTCATAAGAAAAGCAATGAAAGTTACAATAATTTTTGAAGTGATTGAAAGTTCAATACTAGTATCAAAATAGTTAACACAAGTGAGTACAAATTTGCAATTAATTTAAAAAGATACAAGTTCATTGATATCTTTAAAAAACGAAAAAAAAAGTTAGTTTGAATTCAAGTTTAGAATGAATGTACAATCACAACTGAACTATTTTGCATATTACTATTTGACCTTCACTTTCTAAAATGTTGTAGCCTCTTGCCAAACAGTTCTCAACTTCACTCTTCTAAACTCTTTTTGATTTCTAAGGCTCTGTCGATTCAGTAAACGAAATTGGCATCGACGGCTAGCTTTTTATCTCCACGGCTAGTTTCACACGGTATTGTTAAAGGTCTTGAACAGTGGAATATAAATACCTACTTTTTTAAAACTTTAGCAGTAGATACAATTGCTTATAGTTCTTGTTTAAAGACAACTTGCATAAAACTGTTGAAGTAATAGCAAATTATGAAAGACCGTTGCATTACTTGAATGAATTTATGTATGTATGTCTGTATTCATCATAAAATAATAAAAGTACGTTTAATAGCTAATTTTCTTAACTTATTGAATAGGCATTTTGTGGCAAAAATTCCTTGCTGCAAAAAGACATTACGGCAACATTTCCTATGGCAAAAGTCCGGGGGGAAAAGTCCTACGGTGAGAACTGCGGCCAAAATTCCAGTCACAGTTCAAAAATGTTTTTATCATTCACTCTAGGCTTACTATGTTACCCCAGTAAACCATTCATTTGTAAAAAAAAGAAGAAAAAAAAAAAAGACTATCCCCGATTTCTTTACATGATATATCTGAATTCTCCCTCATGTTGGATAAATACTTTGTCAAATGACGCTTTTGGTGGTTTTAAAAAAAAATGGTCTAATAAACCTTCGGTTTCCAGGCATTTCACCAGATGGTATTCTGATAAAATGAGGTGTGCCAAACTTACCCATTATCTTGTAAAATATTCTTTTGGTAAGTACTGTTCATCTCTAAACCTAATGAAATATTTGAAAATGATTATAAAGATGTTTAAAAACCTGCATAAAACTTTTTCCTTGCAGTTTTATTTTTGTTATAACTGATTCCATTTTTAATATAATAAATATCTATATATACATGTGTGCCTTGTGTATGTTAGCACATAAACTAGATTTAGATGACCCTAGGGGTCTTTGGCACGTCACTTGAAAATTAGTTAAATTGTATTATGTTGGAAAATCATATTAGCATTAATACTACAGCAATATGACATGCGGCATTCCGTGTCAGAAGGTGCTATGCACCAAAAAAGGTTTCCCACAAATCATATTGAAATTAAGGCAATAATGCAGTTTGTGTTCTGAACATGATGTAAGTTTTTTTTTCTTTTTTACAGATGAATTCCTCACAATATGTGACACAATAATTTTGTCAGAGACCAAAATTAAAACACTATAGATATGCCTCAAATTCCTTTCGCGTTTAAGTTTCATCTGAATATTGACAGTTTTTTAATGATTAGTTTTAGGTATGTGAATAGAAAATTACTAGTATAAACGGTAAACGAATAATTAATTGCAAAACATATCAATTACCTTGGTACGGTTGGAGAGACATGTTCCTATTTTCATTTTCCAAGTTATACGAGTATGTAGGTTCAATATGTGTATTAATGAAAATGTTTACAATCAGTTAACTTCTGTTCTATCTATGGTAACAATATATACCGGCAGCAATCCATTACTGGTCAAAATTCTCTGAAATGTCATAGTTTTCAAATCAATGAGCAAAAGGATGCAACAGTTTTCTGTCCTCGTCGAATTTACGGTTCTTCACGAATCTCAGGGCAACTCGTGAGCTACAAAGGTACGTCGTCGTTTGTCCGGTCGCGATTCCTCCAATTTTGTCTGTGTCTACTAAAGCCATTCATATTGGATCCATTAGATTATCTGGAACCATAGATCAAAGATATCTTCAGTGGTTTTAGTGTAATTTAAAATATATTGAACAGCTAATAGGATCTAGAAAATCTGTTTGCGAGCAATTTATTGTGCCCTCTTCTGTGTCAGTACGTAAAATTGTGTGTGTGTGTGTGTGTGTGTGTGTGTGTGTACGTGCTCGCGCATGTGCTATGATTCACATCGATTTCCAATATTTACAGTCACTCTCTCTCTCTCTCTCTCTCTCTCTCTCTCTCTCTCTCTCTCTAGAACAGATTAACAGCACAAAAAATCATAGTCTGTCCTATTTGTGGCCAAAAAATGTAATGAACAACAGGTTTAGGGACTCTTCTTTTTAGTATTTTTTTTCTTTACTATTCTGCTCTCAGAAATTCTATGAAAGATTTCATAAAACTGGATATTGGTGATTTCCTTTTGTCATATCAAGCCTTGGAGAGTTGACATTCCTCACTGAATTAAAGTCTGCAAATTTTGATTAAAATTGCATGTCTCAAGGTATGCTTAGAGAATATCGACAAATCTACAATAGACCCTCTGGCGAACAATGAAACTATTGAAAATTCCAAGCCTGGAATCATTTTCAATCTACACAGTATCTAATTTAATTACGCATTGACTCCA
>NC_061100.1:72912619-72970119 GCF_015104395.2 Macrobrachium nipponense
CCCAAGCCCGTTCTTAGAACAACCCAGAACAATACAAAACGTTCTCTCAAACAAAACTTAACCTTACCCTCGATTCCCAGGAAAAACTATGCACTACAAAGTGCCAAAACATTCTCTCGAACAAACTCCAACTTCATGGTCAGTTCCCAGGAATGAACTGTGTCATACAAGTATTATAAAACATTTGTTCAAACAGAAGGCTTAACCTTGCACCCAGTTCCCAGGAATGAGCAGTGCACTCTAAAGTAAACAAACCGTTCTCACTAACAAACTTCCAACCTCAAGCTCAACTCTCCATAAAAAGCCACACACCATAGTGCCCAAAAATGCACTCTCGAACACTCAGAAGCCGTAGTGTAAAGACAAAAGCCTCGAAGGAAACTGGAACAAATGAGTACTGCTAGGCATATTGACTCAATGTCCTTTACCTAGCAGACTGGTATAAATAGGAAGATAAGTTTATAAAAGAAAGGTGGTATAAATGTCATATATGGATTATAAAGGAAAATATGTATCTAGAATCCAACACACCTGGAGAATTAGTAACCTTCCCAAAACAGGGGTACAATTTAAGAGGTTTACAAAAGGTTAAGTCCAGTTGATCAGAAGGAGGGAACGAGACAATTTAGTGATTGTACAGGTCTTTGACTGACCACACACAAAATTTCATTTTGGAAACAATAAAACGTTTTCTCAAGGTCAACTTATTTACAAAAAGAATTTATCAAACATAAATATACAAAGAAAGTATCTATAAGGTAACTAATTCATAATTAAACCTGTGATTTTATCTTGGAGATCACTATTAAATATGTTACTTATACAAGGGTCCACATAATGCAAGCTAGAGCTAAGATTAAAATTACAATTGAAAATAAGTTGTATAATGGTGAATTCTAAAAGATTTTGTGGTAAAACATCTTGTGACCTTGCAATTACTGAACTGCCATTCCAGTTTATTCCGTAGTCATTTTCACTTACATGAATGAATATTGCATTGGATGTTTGCCCAGTTTTCAATGAATATTTATTCTGTTTAATATCTTACTTCTAAATCCTTGCTAGATTGGCTGATATAAAACGAGGGGTAATCCAAACATGGAATTTTTTACATTATGTTGTTGGTTTCCTTGAGACCATTTCTTATTAGCATTCCTTTTAGTGTGTTATTATAAGGAAAAACGAGGTTGACCTTAAATGTTTTAACAATGATTTAATGGTTTCCAAACCACTAAAATACGGGAAGCTGAGAATGTTCTTAAGAGTATCTTTCTCCGTGTTACTTACACTATAAAACTTTTTGTGGGATTTATTATAGTAGATAGCTAATATATGTGAAGGATACCATAAATATGTCCATATTTTTTTATGCATTCATTTTCTTGATTCAATTATTGGGGACTGACAATGCACAATGCTCGTAAAAATATAGACAAAAAAAATTTATATTTTGATATTAAGATGGTGGCCTGAATAAAAATAGACCTAAGTGAAGTTGTTGGTTGGTTTCCTGTAGATACTGAATTTACATTGAAGTGGTGCTCTTTATATTAAAACATCTAAGGGAAGGAAGCCATTATCTTTTTCCAAATCTAAAGTAAACTTAATTGATAGTACTTGATTATCCAAATTAGAGAGTAAATTATTTACAAAAACAGCAGGCAAAAGAGCTAAAATATCGTCAACAGATCTATACCACTTTATAGGACTATAAATGAGACCAGGTAAATAGAGTTTTCCAAAAAAATAGAGTTTTTCAAAGAATTCCATAAAAAAGTTTGAGAGGAGTACGCTGATAAGGAGTTGCCATTTCTAAACCAATTATTTTCTTTATAAAATTCACCATTGAATATAAACTTACAATCACTAATGCATCAACCTAGTGAGTCAAATAATATGACTTACAGGTGGGGGTAATTCATGCTGGGTTAGCTCGATACTTAGATACCCAAAAATAGAATCTATAGGGACTAGTGAAAAAAGAACAAACATCAAAACTAACAAATCTATCCATGGGGCAAAAATTGGTTTCGTTTAATTTATCAACGAAATCTAGAGAATTAGAGAAATATATATATATATGTGAGAGTCTGAGATAGTTCCAAGTAATGGGATAAGAGCTTGGTGATATATTTAAAATGTTTATATGATATTGAGCTAATAGATAATAGGAAGCATAAGATTATTTTCTTCGTGCGTTTTTACTAATCTGTACAAGTAAGGTAGCGAAGGAAATTTGACTGACAATTGACTTAATAGTTCTTTTTTATCTTTAAGGATTTTTATCACTGTACTAATGAAGGTTTTTATGACTTAATCTTTTTTTTTTCATTTTAGTTTTTTGTGTTGTATCATCATTCAGTAAGACTTACATCCATACATGATATGCAGTCAGCTTTATTTAAAATTACTATACTATTTGACTTATCAACTTTTGTGATGTGGATTTTTGAGGAATTTCGTGATAGGACATTTATGATTTATTCATGAGAGTTAAAAGAAGAAAAATAAATAATGTGCATAATAAACAGTACAGAAAAATTGTTTCTAATGAAATATAGCCTATTTATTTTAATTTCCGTTGGTGAAACAAGGTTCAATTTGTCCGTAGATTTTAGTATGTTTTGATTAATTTGGTGTATTCAGTTTAGGCTGTTCCTGTTCATTTATTTCGTTTCTTTTTATAAGTACTACTAAGTATGAGTATTAATTACGAATACCACTTCACGCTAAGTTAGGAATATAATGTTTACAACTTACATATATGTGAAGGGGAAAATCTTGTAAGCGTCCCATATGTAATGTAACTCAGTGTTATTTCTGAATCCGTGTTTTCCTTTTTATAGCACATAAATACCAATCTACTAAATACTTCTGAAACTTTAATCAACCACATTCTATAGGAAAAGTTTACTGTGCATTAATAATAATAATAATAATAATAATAATAATAATAATAATAATAATAATAATAATAATAATAATAATAATAATATCCTTTATTCCATCTCAGGGCCATAAATAATTGGTATAGAAATTAGAGACAATACACTACACACAATATAGATACATGAGAAAACGTGATAAAAATTATAATTGACAATATCCATAGATTTGCTGAAGAAGTAAAAGAAATAATAATGGTAATTACAGCAATGGTATGAAAAATAGATAATAGAGAATATTGAAAATAACAACATTAAAAGAAATGTATTGCATACAATCACTGTCCAGCTAGGGACCTTAAGTGATTACAGAAGTCAGGTCCAGAAGGCTAAATACGAAAAGTGAAAAAGCAAATCTCAATAAATAATAATAATAATAATAATAATAATAATAATAATAATAATAATAATAATAATAATAATAATAATAATAATAATAACAGGTTCTGCAGATGACACTTAGTAATTGATAAAATAGAGAATATGTATACACAGCAACTCAGGCCACCCCTGGGTGAAGGAAGACGGTCACCTCATTATCCCATCATATCCACATTTTAGATGTCATTGCCTCACTACTCAGGATGCTTTGTATGAGTGAATTGTTGCTGTTTCCCTGGCGGGTGATCAGACTGGACATTGTTCGCCTAATAATAATTTTCAAATTATCTAGGCGGTTTTCTGCGTGGTTGAGTGGTAATGAGATGTACTGGTGAGTCGTCTCAGAATGCCATTGTACTGTAGCAGTACGAGCGGAAGAGCAAGCAAGAGTTTCATGTCTCGGTGACAGAAGGATAACCTCTTCCAGTCATGTTGAAAGTAGCACATAGTTTACGACGCCTTTGCTCTATGTCTGCCGTACTTTTTAGGTCGCCCGTGATGACATAGCCCAAATACGGAAATTCATGCTCGAATTCCAGACTATGGTTTCCGAGGAAAATTTGTGGTTCTGCAATATGCTTGAATATTTTTCGGTTTAGCTTTTCCAAGGTAGAAAAGCCACAGCGTATCCTTTATTCACACTTAAAGTGGGGACGGTTTATTATATGACGTCCTCAAAATAAAAATGTTATGTCCATGAATACAAGTATCTAAATGACTTTAAGGCATTAGCACTTTAGAGAAGATACAGAAAATGTTGAACATTCTACACTAAAGTTCGGAATCACGTAGAATATAGCTTTTGGATGAAGTCTGTTCATTATTTCGTTGTTTTGAAGGAAATATAAACTAGACAGAAAGAAAATGGCACAAAATGTGAGCTTTAGCTAGTCATATTTCATATGATAAAAAAAAGAAAATTCTGTATTATACAACTCACGCAAGCAGGAGATAAAATTTTCAGGGAACAGCCAATTCAGTATTTGTGATTTATACAGTCGAAGAAACTTTGAGGTCACTTACAAAACTGAGAAGATACACGCAATCGTGTGCTGCAGAACACCCATTTTTCAAACAGGGCCAATGTTAAGTATAGCATAAACGCAGAGAGAGAGAGAGAGAATAATGATTTTCTGGTGAGTTAACAACATTTTCCTATTACAAGCGTGCCTTTTAAGATTCTATTATATTAATTCTCTCTCTCTCTCTCTCTCTCTCTCTCTCTCTCTCTCTCTCTCTCTCTCTCTCCTCTCTCTCTCTCTCTCTCTCTCGTAGTCGTTCAGAGCCTGACTATCGTTTACTTCTTTCTATCCCTCAGCAAAACGTCATTGTTAAGAATGTTGGGATGCCCAACCCATTCAGCAAAACCCCTACCGGTTGAATCCACAAAAGAGAGAAATCGTGAATCAGGAGTTACTGTATGTGTTTGACCATCACCTCACATAACATAGTTATAGTACTTGGAGCTCCTCTGTGGACTTGGTCAAGGAGGGAGGGCAACATCGCCTTTGGTTTGATTATTGTAAGGTTAATGAGGTATATAATGATTGTTTTCCCTTGCCCTAAGCTGGAGGATTGTATCGATTGTGTAGGATCTGCAAAATTTATTAATAAGTTTGACCTCCTGAAAGGTTATTGGCAAGTCGGTCTTCCTCCCAGGGCAAGGGGCATTTCCGCTTTTGTCACAGGTAATGGTCCCTTCCAAAGATTAATGAATGTCATAACCAGAAACCTTGAAGGGTGTGTAGTGTACACTGACGATTTAATTGTTTATATTATTTTTTAAACTCATTTACAGAGAATTGGGGCTTTATTTAATGTTTTTTTGGAAGCAGGACTGGTCATTGATCTGTCAAAGAGTGACTTTGCTCAGGCAAAAGTTATTTATGTTGGCTACGAGATTGGCCTGGTCAGCATAGCTCTTAAGCCGGCTAATGTCCAGGCAATATCAGAATTTCCATCTCCTAGTAACAGAAGGAGATTTAAGAAGATTTTTGGGGGTAGTGAGTTACTATTGAAAGTTTATAAAAAAAAACTTTGGTAACATTGCTCATCCTGTAACTAATCTATTAAAGAAGGATGTCAGATTTTTGTGGAATGAGGAATGTCAAAGAGCTTCGACAACTGAAAGCTGCAGTGGTGACCTATCCTTTACTCAGATCGCCTGATTTTAATTTCCCCTTTTCCCTAGCTGCAGACGCCAGAGACACTGGAATTGGTGTCGTGCTGTGTGGACAGGAGAGAATGGAATTTCGCACCCAGTAGACTATTTTTCTCGTAAGCTGTCGCCATCCTTTAAACCTATCGCTGTGTATACAGACCGTAATCCTATGGTATTCACTAAAAAGTGCAAACAGATAAACCAACGTCTCCTTCGTCGGCGCCTCATGCTCCAGAGATATGACCTGGGCATTAGGCATATCTCGGGTAAAAGTAATATAGTACCCAACGTACTGTCAAGGGTTTGAATTTGGATCTTTCTTCCCCCAGGAGAATTCTGACTCAGCTTCGACCAATACTATTACCAGTGATGAATTGTAGTGTCAATCATGGAATTTTCCTTCCTTTCTTTCAGGGCTATTTGTCGTATTTTTGCTACATTTTGCATTTTTTTTCATTTTAAGTTGTGAGTTGCTTTTAAAATTAAAATTATTGCATAATTTTTTCCCTTGCGGTGGGAATTATCAGTAAAAAGTTTATGTAACAGTGGAGTTGGTATTTTCAAAATAATAAGGAAAAAGTGCAAATAGTGACACTAGCATGAATTTGGCACATCAACCTCCGGCAACACAAATGTTTTTAATTTTCCAGGATAGCTGGGAGGTTTTCGATTTGGCTTCCGGTGGATATTTGAATATTGTCATTTAATTGGTTAATCACGTTTGAATTCCTTAGTCACTCCCAGTTTATGTTTGATATTGAAAGCAAGGCTTTACATACTTAGATACATAATTTTTCTGCCCAGAAATATCCAAGATGGCTGTCACTATATAAAAAATGTCCTCCAAAAAGACCAAAATTGGTGCTTAAGTTCATATACAAGGTAAAAGGTCAGGTAACGCATGGATTTAGGGTAACTTCAGCTTGATCGTTTTTTTTTTTTGTAGGCTAGAAATCAATTAAGCCACACTTAATTCATCTTCAATCCTAATTTTAAAAAATGGTTAATTAACTCAAGGTAACAGTGTAATGTCAGTGCAATACCGGGGCACACTGGTTGACAGTATGACAGTATGGCTAAATGCTAGCTAATGGTAAATGTTTGTCATAAGTTTCCCAAATGCTGTATAGCTAGCCCCAGTTTAAAGTTAAGAACCCGCAAGTGAATTGACAAAATAAGGCAGCGCCAGAGAGCTGAACCAAGGCTTTAGTCTTGCAGAAGGTGTACAGATTACATGTGAATTAAATAGCAATGGATGAATGATGGTGGTAGGGGTAGGATTATGACATATCTGAGCCTAGTTGTATCCCATATCTGAAAGTGTATGTTGTATAGGTGGTAAAAAGACAAACCCTCAGCCTATACAACAAAAGCAATGGCAGCAAAATCTTGGAAGTCGACATCTTTCCTGCAGGAGATAGTATGACTAACTGAAAGCTTTGTTGCTTGTCCAAAGTGGACACACGTGAAAGACGAGTGGATGCATCTGGTGCTGGCTATGTTACCATTGCTACAAGTTAAATGCAATGCCCAGACCATTTCACCTCCAAAGGCTTGATGAAGGTGATGGGATTCTGCAGACCTTTTAAAATAACAATGCTACATATCATGAATCATGTATGCTGAACTTCAAAACCACAAAACGAGAAAGAAAAACGAAGTCATTGTATAAGACAAAACTAGACGATGCCCCATCAACAAAATACACATGTAGTAGCCAGAAGGTAGGTGAACAAGATGCAGATTAATCTAAAACTGAGAAAAAAAGGAATCTGCTATATTTTTGACAAACCAGCACCAATCAATGATTTACGATTAGCCATGACATTGGCTTTAAACGAAAATTTGCAACGATGTGCCATGAACCTACTAGGTGAGAAACTTCTGGCTAAGCTTAGGGCTGAAAATATTGTATCCCAGGACAATATGTATCACCTATCTTGTCTGACAGAAGTGTACAACAAGGAAAGAACCTGACTAAATTCCCAGAAAATTGGAGATGATTATGCGCATCTCAGACAACAAGCATGTGCCCATGCTTTTGCTGAGCTTGAGATGCACATAAGAGACAAGCAGTTACTACAGATGGGTGCTGCTATTTTAAGAATGTAGAAGTTTATTATTTGTACAAAGAAAGACTGGAACAACTAATTGTTGATGCTTCCTTGTGCACCGATTACTGTTGAAAGAACTGATCCTTGCATGTATACCAGAGCTGGAGGCCTTCAAAAAGGGAAGAGATTTGGCTTGCCTACAAGGGGAAAATGGTAAAAGCCCTAGTCACAGCATATGACTACAATAATACAATGATTATGGCCAAAGTAGCCAAGATATTGATGAAGTGGATGCTTGAACAGGAGAAAGAGTTTGATGGAACCTTAACAGCAGACACTGGAAGAGAATCTGTACCACCAAGAGTGTTGGAATTTGTAAGCATGCTGCAAAACGGTGGTGATATAAAATCCCAACTTACATATGGAACACCGTCTACTGATCTAGCTTTAGCACAACCTTTGCACTTCAACTGTTGGAAGACACCAGCATCTTCAACAATACCAAACACTCCAAGTCAAGGGCACCTCCATTTCCAATATACCTTGGTTTCCTGGTCTTTGCAATAAAAAGAAAATGTCAATTAATTTATATATTTCATTAACATGGCATCAGCATCAGCTACAATAGGGTTCTGGAATTGACTAAACTTTTAGGAGAGCAGTTGTAGCAAGTGCTGTGGAGGAAGAAGTAGTTTGTCCTACTACACCAAGAAAAGGCTTTTCACAACTTGTGCTTTTGACAATCTGGACCATAATCCAAGTGCCACAACAGCACAAGCATCCTTCCATGGGACAGGCATGTCTTTGTATCAGCATCTGAGCACTGATGAAAAGGGTGAGGACAAAACCTTGGCCCAAATCATCCAAAGTGGAACAAGGTAAAAAAGAAAAGTACCTTCTCTTTCTGAATATTACACGACTGTAACCCTGCTCACTTTAAACATTAGAATCCCCTCCTTTCATCCAGTGGAGGTGCAGGACACCAACAAACTGTGCATTCTAAGCATATATCTCTTGAGTATGAATGGCTTGAGAAAGTTAGTTTGTCAGACAGGAGTGAAAATGCTGTGTCCATGTCTTGGGTAGCACATCATGCTTTTCAGAGGCAACAGGCCCCCTTTGAAATAAGCTTGCCATTAATATTGCCTCAATTTCATGAGGCAGCTCATTCAGTTGCAATGATGAAACATCCATAGATATTACAAGAGCAACCACACAGTTTCTCAATCCTTGCCAAACCGATTTCAAGTGGTTGACCAGCCCCTATTTGGAAATGCCAAGGAGATCCAATTGGAATGACCATTGCAGTATGGTGATATGGCTATCATGTTACGAGAACTGCATTTACAAATGTCAGCTTTCAAAATTCTTAGTGATCTCTTGAAAAAAACAAGGGTTGGATTGATGATCTTGCAGAAGCAGAAATAGCTATTCCTGGAACAGTAGATTTATTTATCTCTGTTTCACTAGTGAAGAAGACATGTCTAGCCCACCAGGTGATAGCTTGCATTGTATATCACCTTCACAAAGCTACCTATATTGAATATATCCAGGAAGCAGAAGGAGAAAGTGAGCTAAGTCGTGAAAGTTGGATCAGAAATCGAAAGTCAGTTCTCCACAATTCTACTTTTGGAATCTAGAACTTCTAGTGTTTGTTTCATCAGGTCATACCGGGAGTCTAATTTCAATTTGTACGAAGACCTGCTGCAGGAACTCATTCCTTTCTTCTTTGTCCTGGATCATATTCATTATGCCAGGTGGCTTTCCATTCATTTGGGAGACGTGAAGGCTCTCCAGAATGACACATTTGTTGAATTCCCAAAACGAAATTTCACTGTTCATAAAATCTCTTGGATTTTCCTCATGTTCACCAGTAGAATTATACTCATGTGAAAGGAGATGGGAGAGCCATCGGCCTATTTGAAAATGCAAATGCTCTCAGAAGGTAGACAGTGGCTGGTCCAGAAGTAAGCCACCTGATTGATAAGTTTGAGACTAGAAGTGATGCTGATCCCAAATCTGAGGGTAAGCATTATGATGAAACTGAAACCGTGCAGAAAATGTTTCTTGAAATGGTTGAGAATCTAGCAAAAGCAATCAAAGAAATGGGCAACACTTTTTAGGAAGATTTAGTGAATCTGATGGTGCTAGACAGTCATGACATTAAGGATAACAAAGTTAGTGAATCTTTGAGAACTATGAAGAGCCTTGGGCAGACACAATAATTCACAAACTTTATTGAGAGACTCAAGGCACTCAGCAAATTTTGTTAGTCAGTACACTAGACCAAAATTTTATTTTTCAGTTGCAAGATGTCTGCTAGAGAGTCCAAGGGCAAACAGTCACTGCAAACCATAAAGGAAGACCGTAATTTATTCTCAAATGTGATGGACATAGGGAGATTTACCTCCGGTAAGCACATGTAATTAATGTTATTTTAATGGATGTTTAATGATCTGGTGTTATACATGCTTTGGGTTGCTAATGTTAATCGACAGAATCACCTTCAAGTATATTCTATGGTGTTATATTTATGTTTAAGCGTTTTAGCTAAAGATTCATCTTCTTACTGTAGGTTAGATTTGATTGTTATAAATAGCATTAATGGTTATTTTTCTTATTTTTGCTTTCTACTGCCGTATGTTTGTGTTGTTTTTTGCCACTGTGAGATGGCTGTTCTTCTTTTTCCCTCTGTGACTTTCCCTCCTCCTATCGGTATACATGTTAGTGTAGGCAGATGGGGAATGCTTGTGGTTTTGTTGTAGTTGAATTTGCTTTCTGTCCCCAACCATCATTTGCAGCTATCTTTTCTCTTTAATTTTTCAGTATTTTGCTGAGGATCCTGACTTTTTGGGTTTAATAGGCCTATTGAAGATCTGCCCATTAGAAGAATTTGTTTAATTAAACAAGTAAATCGTTGGTGCTGTTTTCCATAAGAATTCTGCGTATTCATACAACCTGCATCTGGTGTATAAGAATTAATTTTGTTTTTACACTAGATTTGTGTAAGAGGGGATACCCTATGTCTAGTCTAAGGCTCTGATGGTAATCATTTATAGAGAGCATGATAAACATAATGTTTCTGCTAACTTATATTGAGCAGGATGCCACCATAACAATATATGTATGTGTATATAAAATAGATTAAATATATATATATATATATATATATTATATATGTATATATATATATATATATATATATATATAGGTATGTAATACACACACATACACACACACAAATATATATATATATATATATATATATATATATATATATATATATATATATAAACATATATGAAAATATATTAATTCCAGGGTAGAGCGAATTAGATATTAAATGACATTTGTAGCTCGATATAATATATATATATATATATTATATATATATATATATATATATATATATATATATATATATATACGTGGAAAGCGACGAACGAAGAGATTAGAGGCTTTCCAAAACCCGACCCCGAGGGACAACACACAAGACAAAGACAAAGAAATAGTGATATACCATCAGATATCATACAACAAACACCACGAAGACGAAAGGAAAGCCCTCCTTGGTATACTGCGAAGAGGAACCACCCCCCTAGCACCACATAACAAAATAACAGCAAGAATTTACTGCAAGCCAAATCTTACGGCCTCACTGGTAATGAAAAATAGTACGGCTCCATCGACGGAGAAAGAGGTTGAATCTGATATAGTTTACAAGTTTGTCTGTGCTGACGAGCAATGTCAGTCCCCCCAAAAATGCTATATCGGACACACAACAACTACACTCAAACGTCGCATGCAGGCCCACAGAAACCAAGGTGCTATTCACCAGCACTTTGTGGATACCCACAATAAAAAACCATCCTTGCAAGAACTTCTCACAAACACCAAAATAATCCACAAGGAAGGCAACTACAATCGTTTATTGATATCAGAAGCCGTCAGCATCGCCACGCAACGCCCAAACCTTAACATCCAACGCGAGGCAGACCGATCTTTGCCCTCGTGTAGGAGGGCAGCCCTTCATCCGCGTGGAACAAGACCACTACCACACGCGGACAGGAGCGCACACTGACATTTTGTTAATTAAACATATATGTAATTAATATATATTTATGTAAAATTTGTATATAATAACTTACTTTCAACTTTTGATATAATTTCTGTTAACATATTTATTTATTTGTCTTATTTTATGTTTCACTATAGTCTTTTGTAAATATTTAAAACTAGGTATCTGGCAATTGTACTACCTTTCCGTCCTCATGACGTCACAAAACGCATGTAGGCTCATATATGTTACGGGCTGCTCTGTGAGCAAGAGCCCGTGCTGACACAAGGTCAGCTAAATCAAAAACAACATATTTGTATCAGTACGCTTGATAACGTCAATACGTATAAGTTGACGAAACAGCTGTCGCGTTTTTGTAAAAATACTGGAGTAAATGGAAGAACCCCATTATGTGTCCATTAGTAACCTGAACAATGAAGTGAAGAAAATAATTAGAAAATATGAATCAATTTCAAAAAAGCTGGTAAACAGTGAAAAAGCCATTCTATTCAATGAATGTTGTATCCGTGAAAAATTGTGCCCTAGAAGTATATATATATATATATATATATATATATATATATATATAATATATATATATATATATATATATATATATATATATATATGTATATATATATATATATATATATATATATATATATGTATCCACACCATT
Source organism: Macrobrachium nipponense (assembly GCF_015104395.2). Taxonomy (NCBI): domain Eukaryota; kingdom Metazoa; phylum Arthropoda; class Malacostraca; order Decapoda; family Palaemonidae; genus Macrobrachium; species Macrobrachium nipponense. The sequence continues at coordinate 72,924,897 of NC_061100.1, forward strand.
TTACAACACACACAACATATATAAATATTAATTTAATATATATATATATAATATATATAATTTACACACACACACACACACACACACACATTATATATATATATAGCACCCACAGGACACAACACACCACACACACATATTATATATATATAATATATATATATATATAATTTATATGTGTGTGTGTGTGTGTGTGTGTATATACATATATATATATATATATATATATATATATATATATATATATATATATATGTATGAATGTATGTGTATGTACAGTTGGATTCACAAGGTTTTCCCTGGTACACCGTCTTGCGAGACTTCGAAATATTACATGGTAACAGTGTTTACTGAGGGAGATGGGGGGGAGAACCTCTACTCTGCTAACAAGAGTTCCACCAATAAGTTCTGGAGTTCGTTTGGTGGGCGGAGTTATTAGGTATGGTTGGAGAAAGACACACACACACACACACACACACACACACGGAGTAAAAAAAATCTGAGCAGTTTATATAGTTGTAATGAAGATTGTTGTCTCATTTGTAATATAAGTTTGTTTATTAAGTTCCATTTACCTTTCGGCCAAGACGTTATCTTACAACCGTGTCTATTATTATATATCGGTCATATTCATTACACAATACTTAAAATTGATCAACATTTTAAAGTTATATTGGTATTGCCGAAAATCATGAACATCATAACAGGATAGTTTAACCTTATCGCGTAAGCCAAGTTTACAGCATTGGTTGCAGTACGTTTTCTCTCTCTCTCTCTCTCTCTCTCTCTCTCTCTCTCTCTCTCTTATACTAGCTAACTTATATATATATCTCTCTCTCAGCTATACTAGCTAACTTAGTGATAAGAAAAACCCCTGCGCTCAGTATGCAGTTCTGATATGTCATTAGTGTATTCAGGAGAGGATCAGTGACCCAATAATATCGAAGATTGCCCCCCCTGACAATACCCGTAAGCATAACCAAAGCAAAGAAATTTCTCATCTCTGATACTGTAATGTCCTAAACTCTTGTTCCCTTGAGTGTTCGCTTGATATATTACCCCATTTTATAACATGAAATTAACGATTGGATCTCTATACAGTCAGTTCCATTATAGAATTATATCAATAAAAAAAAGTTTATTCCTGATATACTATCATCAAAATCGAAGGTGTGCGGCAAAAATTATCGCCACCAATCCTGTGCCACACAGGATTAGCTGGTTTGACGTTTCTGACAACCTCCTAGGCCACCCTTACCTCCCCTCCTCTGCGCAGTTCATACGAATGGAAGACGATCAGTGCAAACGGCCAGCAAGACCTCTAATAAGGCAAAGTAGTACAGAACCAATATCGATACAATAAGCTATGAAGGCGCACAAAATTAAAAACTTAAGAACGTCACATGACGTAAACAACATGTGTGGGACGACTTCCTGCAACACGTCATATGACGTGGTTGACCTTTTATGGGTTAACTGTTGTTTTTTTCTAAAATTATGTATGCACCGATATATTATAGACTATATATTTCGTTGACCTCAGGTGATAGGTGAAGTCATTTGGGCTTTCCATATATGGCTGACATAAAGAGAGTATCATCTACTGAATTGACAGTTACCTTTTAAAATGTCCCACAGAGCATATGACCCCTATACTCAGAAACGTCAACGACGGCCCAAAAATATGCGCACATTTCTTACTCTTGCTCATATAAACTTAGGTTTTACACCAAAGATACATTGAAAAATATAGTAGGATATAAAGCATTACATTTCAAATAATGGAAACTATTTTAATAGACTTCAAGAAGCTAATAAGCGAAAATAAGTGGCGAAGTATCATATCTGTATCGGCCACACCACAGAGAACAAAGTATACAGGTAAGGCAATTTGCCAATACTGCTACCGACCTCACTGTATGATAACAGTGCTCAGCGAGTCATTCAGTTCTATAATTCAATGCTGTTAACAAGAAACGGGGATTAGGAAGACATCAAAAACATGTGGGGCCTGAGTAAGTAGGAAAGTTTACTGCAATACTCAAAATATTGTATGGAGGCATTATGCCATTTTTTTACAGATACTTCGAATATTATATCAAGAATATCATGGTTATAAGAAAAACTTATGAATTATGTTTATTAAACATATAATCAAATAACTAGTGAGAACAAATGAGAACATTTTATGTCCTATTACAAAAATATAACATTTAAATTATACAATCTAATACCTTGACCATCCACTCTCTCAGTCACTTCCCTCAATCTGTCGGGCATCGAATGAACAAGGTTGAAAATTTGCTGTGGTCTCCGTCTACAAATTTCCCACAGAGTTGATGTGAGCCATGAGTTTGCTGTGTTGTTCTCTCATGTTCCATTTTCCATGTGTTCACCATCTGGGCCCACACGTGTTCAATTACATTCATATCTGTTCCTTTTCTCGGCCATTCAAGAAGAAGCAGGTTATCCTGTCTGGCAAACCACTCTTGAACAACGTGAGCAGTGTGAAGGGAAAATTCCTTTCTCGTAACGAAGGCAAGGAGGTGGTTTGCAGCAGCTCAACATACTTAGCTGCTGTAAATCGTCCTCGATACGGAACACATCACCCATACCATGCAGACACACCCAGCCCATACGTTGCAGGTGACATGGCCAGATCGAACCACCTCAACGATGTTGAGAAAAAAATGGTGGTGTATAATATAAATCATATATATATATTTATATATATATTATATATATATATATATATATATATATTATATATATATATATATATATATACCTTTGGAGAATTTAGATTCTCAGTGATGAACAACACTGAAAGAATTCTATTGTGTAATTATTTATTTAATATATTATATTGGAGGAAAAAGAGCAAATGATGCCACTGTTCCTTACCTTATATTTATCTCAGAAATAGCACTCTTATTTTTGTTAACTCCCTTTGTATATTTTGACAGTCCACTTCCGTGGAACAAAATCTGAAGATTAATAATTAATATAAAGAAGAATGCAATTGATAATTGATGCAAGTAATGATTTTGCTTATCATACAGTTCTATTTGTTCGCCAACAATGCAGCTTCCCATGCGATGTGGACGAGAAGCACTTCTCGTTAGTAAAGATACCCTGACCCGTCCCCAAAAGTCCAAACCCTTATCAGCATGACATGGGGCAAAATCAAGCCTTCCTGCCTTATTTTGTTGTTCCGTCAAGAGCTCCTTCGTCCCTGGAGTTCTGTGATGAATCCCAGCAGCATGGAGTCTGCGTCGTACTGTCATCGATGACACTTCTAATCCAAGGTCCTCATAAATGGCCTCGGCGTTGGTTAAGGGTTGCTCTCGAGCAACCCTGATAATGGCGTCAATCCTCACCTGGGGTGGTTTTCCGTGGACCCCCTGGCCTAGCTAAGAGAACATATTATCTTAAGTTGTTAACTTATAATTTATATAACATCGCAATCAATTCTAGATTCTTCGAATTTTGTACTCTATGGATTTATCATAATTTAGTAAACATGGCTGTATATTTTTGGTTTCAAAAGCATATCAAATAGAACGAGATTACATATATCCATAATATTCTCAATTTGGTTGGTGGTCATTAAAACTGTAAATCATTCCTGAGCCATCACTGAAATGACATTTAATAAATAAACTATAGCTATCAAAAGACACACAATGACTGTGACGGGGTGGGCACAAATAAAATGCTCTTATAGGCTTAATTTTACCGAGACAACTCAATCGAGTATCTAACTTTGTTCATGGTCGAGGTCGGCAAGGGCCAACCAACCCACCGGTGTGGAATTATGGAGGTGCACCTGAAATATTTCTGTGGTGTTGAATGGCTGTGGATATCTGTAGTCTAACCAAAATATAAATAGCGAGACGAAATACATTTAAGAAAGAAACTTTCATATCAAATAAGCAAGATTAAATAACCATGAACAATGTAACATATCCACCAATTATTCAGCATAAACAACTTACGCAAGTCGTTCAAGTTCCCACTCTCCTCCCACCTTCTTATCCACAACTGTACCGTGGTGGGGGACACACCAACATCACGTGCAATGGGTCGTATCGGGAAGCTATTGTCGCGTAAAGTGACAATTCGTCCTCGCAGCGCCAGATTTGTGTCCCTTCGATTCATGGTGAGTGGTTATGAAGTCTGATCCGTTTAAAAATCCTGCTGACGCCTCACCTCCGTTGCGATCAGACTCTGTTTGAGTCGAGTTAAAAACAATAAAACAATACCATGATTCATTATCATTATATCGTTCCTTGATTGTAGGATTAGCCAATAGGGATCATAATCACCATGGTATGAAATAAAGATACTACTGTTAAATATAATAAGCTCACATAATTATTGTTCCTGTTAATAATTACATTGAGAACTGAATACTCGTTGAGCACTGCTTCGTAAAATGAGCTCGGTAAAAGTGTTCGCGAATTCTCTAACCTATTTCTCTGTATACCGTAATTTATGAGAGTATCATAAATCACAAATTATAAAGAATAGACACTTGTCCTGTACGAAGAGGCAAAAGGCTCGATTAGCCAGAAATGGATATGAACACGACAGTATAAAAAAAAAAAAAAATTCGCCTACCCTCTCCCTCCACCCCCACTTCCACCCCCTTCCTCTTCCTTCCCTCACCTCTCCTCCCCATCCATTCTCTCTCTCTCTGAATGTTACTTCAGTTTAAGTATATTTTGTACGATTTTCTTTTATCTATCCATCTATCTAATCTAATAATAATAATTTACAATATTGTTTATATCTAACGATTCACTCGGTTGTTACCTACCAGCAAGGCTGGCATTACGGTACGGTACGGCCTGGTTGATATTTAGCCTATATGTACGGTACGGAATTACGCAACGACAATTTTACCAAAGTACGATACGGTATAGTTCAGGTACGGAAAAAATGTGCAAATTCCGTACCGTACTACCTTACCTTAGGCATGGATATATTACTTTTGCTCTACGTTGAAAACAAGGGAACAATATTTATTAATTATTAATAATAATAACCAGTAATATAGGATTTTTTTAGTTTTTTACTATTATTCTTAGCATCAGCAGCAGTAGTAGTAGCTATTACTATTTTTATCTTAAGGTCAAATTGTTTTTTCTTTCTTTAGTAACTATTGACTTGGGTAAGGAGTAAATGATTATAATGATTAGAGTGAGAGATATCTGCATGTATGGTGGAGTAGTAGAACGATAGATACTGTGATTGATGGTAAAGCTACTGTTATACTTGAGTTTGGTTACCTCCTTCGCAATCTTCATTTGGACTCGGGGCATCAGCCAGATGCTTATACGTATTACGAAGGTGAAGAAGAAATGGCCGCCTAGGAACATAACTGTCGGCATGGTAGCAGATACCCGTTTGTTACGCAACTTTTCAACTTTTTTTTTTTTTTTAGCAAAGAGAGAGCCGCCAATTGCCTACTGATCGGTTTGAATAGTTAACTGGTTACAGTTGCTCTTTGTGTTACAAATAAAATTGAGCATTTTTTACCGGACATTCATCAGAGTTAAAACCTTGATTATACCGAAAAATTATAGCAAAATCTCGTACTGATACCAGTCTTCATTACAGTGTTATTGACCAAAAACATGACTGCACTGTCTGTGAAACCCACAGTAAGAGAGCTTTACCAATTACAAATAAACATTACCTTTTATCTGAAATGTTTTTGATTATACGTTTTGAAGTTAACTGCAATTGCGGTTGTTTTTTATTTATACTTAATGGTATTGTAATTGTAACTGAAAAGTTCAAATAATAAAGTACTTTATTTGAAATTGTTATCCTAGAGCAGCCCTCTTACTTTTCGAGAACTCATCTTAACCAAATGCAATAGAGATGTTTTGAGTCGCTACCCAATTTATTTATTATATTATTAAGGGAGAATCTTACCAGCTACTAATTTTAAAAATTGTGTTATTCCATTTATTTCCTTTTTTTTTGTGCAAAAAGTTTTGTGAAATTTTTTCCAATATTTAAGTTTTGTATTTCAGTATTATTGAAGTTGTAATTGTAATTCGATAACAGGTCAGGTAATTATGATTCTAATTGTAATAGACATAAAGCAAACGTAATCACCCCTAACCAGCTTATATTCAATAAAGATATGCGACAGTAGCTACTTCATACGAAATGGATGAGCATAAGATAATGGGAACAAAAGTAAAAAAAATTTTATGTATACATGGAGAAAACTGATTAGAAAATTCGGTGATTTTTTCCACTGCAACTTCGGCTTCTCTCGGGGTACCTGTGAATTGTTCAATCTTTAATAAATCGACTTTATCTTTCTCGGGATCTATGTGGTTCTGCACCCTTATTTGACCAGTCAACCAATTCAAATCCTCTCGACCTTGAAACCATTCCTGGACTATTCTGGCCGTATGGATGGGGCAGCCGTCATGAATGAAAATGACAGGACTACTATGAGATTCAGGGCTTCTGTAACACGGTTTTTTGGCAATAACTTTTTATCTATGCATTTCATAGATATAACGCTTATTCAGAATACACATTATATCTACACATAAATTTTGACTGTATTCTGCATTACGTAGGTTGAATAAATTTTGGTACTTATAATGGTAAAAGTGACTTTTTTTTGAAGACGGACCAACTTCCTCAGAGATAAGGTTTCGAGCGCACTCGTTACGTAACTTATGACAGCATTTCTTCCCTCTTTCTCGATGGATGATTGGCTATACGTAACGAAGGCTATACCTCTGGCAACAATGACAAAAATTAAATACAAGCAAAGCAGTAACACCTTTATGAACTCTGAATCCTCTCCACTGATAATTGTCATAATGTTAATCCAACAAAATATGTTAATATATACAAAAACACTCCGATTATTTGTCTAACTCAAAATAAGTGTCCTAAGAAATTATAATCTACTTTATAGGTCACAATCAGATTGACAAGATGTAGGGAATAGTTGGTAATTTTCAAAGAAATAGTAGACAAGCTTGATTTGATAACTGTTGTATCCAATGTCAAGCAATTTTTATTTATCGACTATCTACCTATTTACTAAAAAAAAAAAAAAAAAAAAAAAAAAAAAAAAAAAAAAAAAAAAAAAAAAAAAAATAAAAGTAGACAGTACCGTATTTTTGGCTTTAAAACCTTCACCAATAATTATCGTCAGAATGATGACTTCATGAGGCTCCACCACCCACTTTTTGGCCTCGTTCATCAGTTCCTGATAACAATGAAGGCTATCGTGGCCATTGTTGTATTAGAAAATTTAACTTCTGGCTATAAAAACTCATTTTCGAGTAGTTGTAAGAAATGCTAAATGATCCTCAGGGATCCCAGCAGTTGGCCTAAACGTTTAATTCATGTATATTGCTGCTATTACTAATTTTGCGGCACTACTGCTACAGTAGTATTACTACGCGAGCACAGATACCCCACCCACATCTATGTATCGTTCCGCCATTCATAAAGTCTTTATATCCAACATGGTCGTACAGACTAAAGAAGAAGAAAAAAAATTATATCGGATGATCCGTTAGTCTGCTTGAGATTTTAGCACATATAAGCTTGTATTTACTTTGGATAAAAATCTTATTTTAACAAAAATAGTTATATAAAGACTGTTTACATACAATCTCTCTCTTTCTCTCTCTCTCTCTCTTGGTAGCATAGTGAATAGTTAATGGAAATGTTCAAAATCCTGAAGGACATTACAAGTATTATAATCACGTTACGATAAATACAAATCAGACCATAAACATTGGATTTAAACTAGAAACTGAATAATTACCTATTCAGGCTATAGTAAGTATGGCCACGGGCTTTCTCTTGACTGTATAAAGTTTCTAGTCGTAGACAAATGCGTTTTGCAACCACGGGGACAATTCCAACTCCTGTACCCATTCTTGACTACTATGGGTTTCAGAGCCGATGAAATAAGGTGAATGGGTTTCTGTCTGGGGGATGGGCGGGGCAACATTTCGTAAAACGATGTTTACTTTGCTTACGTAATGAATGTTTTTCGACTCTTGGCTCGCAATCATTGGCCATGGCGTCGGCTAGATCATTTTTACTCAATAGAAATTAGAACTATCGGGTTTAGGTTATTGATAATGCTGACAAAATTTGTGTGTAGTTGTAAAATATACACATATGTCAACTTTCAGCTACATCCGATGTTTTGATAAGGAGCAAAATCCAAACACCATGTTACAGAGGCCTGAATTTCATAGTAGGTGGAAAGGGATAATTCCCGCTGGTGAAGTGAAGGGAGGGGGAAGAAATCCTGAGAATTTTTAACGTATTTTTCACTGATGAAACCCTTCAGTCTTGGTGATATCACATATACCATGTAAGGAAAATCCAGGCCCACAGTTTACGGTTACAAGCCACTCCTGGCCACTTCGTAAATGTTTCCTCGGTGGTATCTGAAGGAAAACAATCTAAATTTTTTACAATTTACGCGTTGCTTTCCGTAAAAGGGAAAATAATGATATATCGTTTGGGGAAATGTAATGCTAAGTAACAACTCGTGCATTAGGATAATGTTTATTCATCTATGAGGATTAATACTTATTACAAGTTTGCCTCTTCCAACCTCTTATACACTAAAACAGCTCGAAAGCTGATTAGTGGAATTCACGTTAAGAGAGGGACAGCACCACCTTTAGTAAACAGTGTTACAAACAGACAATTAACAATGACAGTAATGACCTGAGATGTTGCAATGCCAGTAACAGCCAATCAATCAATCAGTCCCAGTAATCGTGTAATTTAATATATCACTTTGTTCGGTGATAACGATATCACTGCTACAGCACCCCTATTACACGCTAACAAGTTTGTCACCCAATCATGGCTAGACTGAGGTGTTGTATAAATTTTGATAGTTATCTGTCCTCTGCTAGTATTCGTTATAGTCTCCAAATGAACAGCAACATATAGTTCTCCGGGCACAGATCGTCGCTCTACGAGAAAGTGGGCTTTCAATGCGTGCTGTTGCACAGCGTCTTGACGTCTCCCCTACAACAGTAAATAAATGGAAAAGGAGGCAAGCTTAGACTGGGAAATTGACGACTTTCGATAGCATGTATCTATTTCATTTATTTATCAATTTTTTAAACTATAAACCTTATAAACCCGTGAAATTATGAAACCTAAATTACAGTTGCTTTGGTCCTGTTGAACTCTAATAGTGATTCTTTTTCTTTACTTCCCAGAATACCAGTAGCGTTCCCATAATTAAAACAGGCTCTAATTAATCTTGATTATCTAGGTATCTGCATATTAATTACCTATTTCAGTTCGAAGACCTCCACCACGAATGACCACCCGTTACGATAACGTCGACATTCGACGAGCAGCATAAGAAGATCCTTTTACCAATACTATTGCTATTTGTGAACGTCTGGTATTAAATGTTTCGGCCATGACGGTGCGAAGACGTCTGCATGAGGCAGGAATACCTCATAGAATTCATGCCAAGAAGGAATTTCTCGCCGAACGGCATCGTGGTGATAGGCTTGCTTCGTTCAACAGTTTTGGGGAGGATATGGAATTTTGGTCTCGAGTCGTATGCAGTGACGGAAGGTCTTTTACTAGCAGAAGTCACGGCAGAATACATAACTGAAGACCGAGTAATATAAGGTGAGTTTCTAAAATCATTAATAACAGTCAGCCTATAATAATTATAAGCAAGGGTAATATTATAATCAAAAGATAATAATTTTGTCAATAACCATGTATTTTCCGCTAATGAATTATATTGCCAAAGAGAAGTGAAAAGAAAATTCTTCATTCCGAAAACCCCCCATTAGTTTCTACTATGGCCAGCTTTCAGGCATAAGCAAATACATTATTAATGTTATGAATAATCACGTAGGCAAACTGAATTAAAGAATATCATATCATAACGGATTGTTGCAGATCAAAGTTAATGCTATTATAAGTATTAATCCTTGCAGATGAATAAACATTCTTAACTTATTGCAAGGGTTGTTACTTAACATTTTATTTCCCCAAACGATATAGAATTATTTTCCCTATTACGGAAAGCAACGCGTAAATTGTTAAAAATGAGATTTTTTCCCTTCAGATACTACAGAAGAAATTTACGAGGTGACCAGGAATGGGCATGTCACAGTAAAAACAAACTGTGGGGCTGGATCTTCTTATATTATATGGATGATATCACCAGGATTGAGTGGAGGCTCACTGGTGAAAAATACATTGAAATTCTTCATGATTTCTAACTTGTTTCACTTCAACAGCGGAATTATTCCTCCCCGCCTGCTCCTGTCATTTTCATTCACGACCGCTGCCCCATCCATACGGCCAGAATAGTCCAGGAATGGTTTCAAGGTCGAGAGGATCTGCAGTTGCTTGAATGGCCAAGTAAGGATACAGACATGAACCTCACTGAGAATATTTAGGCTAATTTGGTAAAATGTTGGGAATCTGAGAGGGAGAGGAGACCAGATCAACTTATGAACCTCTGGGAACACAATGGAAACTCTTCCACAACCGACCACAGATCGTCAGAAACCATGAATCTTCTATGCCTAACAGATTGCAAGAGGTGATCTAGAAGGAATGTGGCTGGACTTCTCACTAATATTAAAAAATAAATGTAAAAATTGAGTGTGTATATTTGGATTACCCCATGGCTTCCGCTAAACTTCCATGTCGTATGATGTAAAAAAAAAAAAAAATACTAAACAGACCTATGCATATCGTTTAGCTCCAGGTCATGATTATTATAATTTATTTGTTAGAAAGGTGAATTTGATATTTTAAAGGAGTTCAAAATCCAAAGGGAATTTCACTATCCTGATTTTTTCTTAAAAAAAGTATCTAAAAAGAGAACCCTAGGACAATATCATCAAACTGCATTTCTCCAAATAGCTCTTTCCACAATGGAAAGGTAAATGACTGAAGGGGCTGTTTAACAATAGAGACGTCTGTCTCTTATCCTCACACGAATGATGATAAGAGCGAAAGGAATTTCTGTCCGTATGACATTAAAACATTTATCATAATTAATATATTAGAAAATATAAGCCAAGTAGATATGTTTATCCATATCATGTAATAATTATTGTAATGAACGGCGTGTAGGGAATAACCTCTACAGTACAGTTGGCCCGCCGAGGTCTCCGACTGCCCGCCCGCCCCGGGGACTCGCGGGCACAGTGGCCCGCCGAGGTCCCCGGGGCGGGCGGGCCACTGGGCCCGCCGAGGTCCCCCCCCGGGGGGGGGGGGGGCGGGCGGGCCAGTCGGCGGCCGCGAGGTCCCCGGGGCGGGCGGGCCAGTGGGCCCGCCGAGATCCCCGGGGCGGGTGGGCCAGTGGGCGCCGCCGAGGTCCCCGGGGCTGGCGGGCCAAGGTCCCCGGGGCTGGCTGCCATTCGGCCCGCCGAGGTCCCCGGGGCGGGCGGGCCACTGGGCCCGCTGAGGTGGGGCGGGAGGGCCAATGGGCCCGCCGAGGTCCCCGGGGCGGGCAGGCCAATGGGCCAGCCGAGGTCCCGGGGCGGGGGCGGGCCACTGGGCCCGCCGAGGTCCCCGGGGCGGGCGGGAAAGTTGGGCCGCCGAGGTCCCCGGGGCGGGCGGGCCACTGGGCCTGCCGAGGTCCCCGGGGCGGGCGGGCCACTGGAGGTCCCCGGGGCGGGCGGGCCAGTTGGCCCGCCGAGGTCCCCGGGCGGGTGGGCGCATCCCGGGGCCCGCCCCAGTTACCCGCCGGCGGGCGGGCGGGCCACTGGGCCCGCCGAGGTCCCCGGGGCGGGCGGGCCACTGAGCCCGCCGAGGTCCCCGGGGCGGGCGGGCCACTGGGCCAGCCAAGGTCCCCGGGGCGGCGGGCCAAGTGGCCCCGCCGATTTTGGCCCGGGCGGAGGTCCCCGGGGCCGGGCGGGCCACTGTGCCCGCCGAGGTGGCCGGGCCCCAGTGGGGCCCGCCGAGGTCCCCGGGGCCGGCGGGCCACCTGGTGGGCCCGCGAAGTCCCGGGGCGGGCGGGCCATGCCCGCCGAGGTCCCCGGGGCGGGCCAGGCCACTGGCCCGCCGAGGTCCCCAGCGGGCGGGCGGGAGTCGGCCCGCCGAGGTCGGGTCTGGCGGGCCAGTCGGCCCGCCGAGGTCCCCGTGGGGGCGGGGCCCACTGGGCCCGCGGAGGTCCCCGGGGTGGGCGGGCCAGTCGGCCCGCGAGGTCCCCGGGCGGGCGGGCCACTGGGCCCGCCGAGGTCCCCGGGCGGGCGGGCCACTCCCCGCCGAGGTCCCCGGGGAGGGCGGCCACTGGGCCCGCCGAGGTCCCCGGGCGCGGGCCCCGGGGCGGGCCCGCCGAGGTCCCGGGGCGGGCGGGCCGCGGCCGCCGAGGTCCCCGGGGCTGGCGGGCCAGTCGGCCCGCCGAGGTCCCCGGGGCTGGGCGGGCCAGTCGGCCCGCCGTCCCGGGGTCTGGCGGGCCAGTCGGCCCGCCGAGGTCCCCTGGCGGGCGGGCCAATGGGCCCGCCGAGGTCCCGGGGCGGGCGGGCCAATGGGCCCGCCGAGGTCCCCGGGGCGGGCGGGCCAGTCGGGCCCAGCCGAGGTCCCAGGGGCGGGCGGGCCAGTTCGGCCCACCGAGGTCTCCGGGGCTGGCGGGCCAGCGGCCCGCCGACGTTCCTCCCCGGGGCTGGCGGGCCAGTCGACCCGCCGAGGTCCCCGGGGCGGGGCGGGCATGGGCCCGCCGAGGTCCCTCGGGGGGGGCGGGGGGGCCAGTCGGCCCGCCGAGGTCCCGGGCCGGGCGGGCCACTGGGCCCGCCGAGGGTCCCCGGGGCGGGCGGGCCACTTGGCCCGCCCGAGGTCTCCGACTGGCCCGCCCGCCCCCCCGGGGACCTCGGCGGGCACAGTGGCCCGGAGGTCGGGCGGGGCCGGGCCCGCCTCCAGGGCGGGCGGGCCAGGGGCCCCGGGGCGAGGTCGGGGCCGACGTCGGCCCGCCGAGGTCCCCGGCGGGCGGGCCAGTGGGCCCGCCGAGATCCCCGGGGCGGGTGGGCCAGTCGGCCCGCCGAGGTCCCCGGGGCTGGTGGGCCAAGGTCCCCGGGGTGGGCTGGACCATTCGGCCCTCCGAGGTCCCCGGGGCGGGCGGGCACTGGGCCCGCTGAGGTCCCCGGGGCGGGAGGGCCAATGGGCCGCCGAGGTCCCCGGGGCGGGCAGGCCAATGGGCCAGCCGAGGTCCCAGGGGCGGGCGGGCCACTGGGCCCGCCGAGGTCCCCGGGGCGGGCGGGAAAGTTGGGCCGCCGAGGTCCCCGGGGGCGGGCGGGCCACTGGGCCTGCCGAGGTCCCCGGGGCGGGCGGGCCACTGGAGGTCCCCGGGGCGGGCGGGCCAGTTGGCCCGCCGAGGTCCCCCGGGGCGGGCGGGCCACTGGGCCGCCGAGGTCCCCGGGGCGGGCGGGCCAGTTGGCCCGCCGAGGTCCCCGGGGCGGGCAGGGTGGGCCACTGGGTGGGGCCCGCCGAGGTCCCCGGGGCGGGCGGGCCACTGAGACCCGCCGAGGTCCCCGGTGGGCGGGCGGGCACTGGGCCAGCCATGGTCGCCCCCCCGGGGCTGGCGGGCCAGTTTTGGGGCCCGCCGAGGTCCCCGGGGCCGGCGGGCCACTGTGCCCGCCGAGGTCCCCGGGGCCGGCGGGCCACTGTGCCCGCCGAGGTCCCCGGGGCGGGCAGGCCACTGGGCCCGCCGAGGTCCCCAGGGCCCGAGCGGGCCAGCGGGCCCGCCGAGGTCCCCGGGGCTGGCGGGCCAGTCGGCCCGCCGAGGTCCCCGGGGCTGGCGGGCCAGTGGCCCGCCGAGGTCCCCGTGGGGGCGGGAACCACTGGCCCGTCGGAGGCCCCGGGGTGGGGGTGGGGCGGGCCAGTCGGCCCGCCGAGGTCCCCCCCCCCCGGGGCGGGCGGGCCACGGGCCCGCCGAGGCCCCGGGGCGGGCGTGCACTGGGCCCGCCGAGGTCCCCGGGCGGGGCGGGAAGGGCCACTGGGCCAGCCCGAGGTCCCCGGGGCGGGAAGGGCGGGCCACTGGGCCCGCCGAGTCCACCGAGGAGGCCCCGGGGCGGGCGGTCCACAGCCGAGGTCCCCGGGCTTGGGGGCGTCGGGCCCCCCCCCGCCGAGGTCCCCGGGGCCCTGGGCCCCGGGGCCAGGTCCCCCGGCGGGCCGGGACTCCCCGCCTGGGCGGGCGGTGGCCCGCCGACCTGGGTCCCCGACCCCCGGTGGCGGCCCAGGGCCCACCTCCCCGGGGCGCCGGGAGTCCGGAGAGGTCCCCGGGCATGGGCGGGCCAGTCGCCCGACCCCCCCCGAGGTCCCCGTGGCGGGCCAGTGCGGCCCGCCGAGGTGCCCGGGGCGGGCGTGACACTGGGGCCCCGCCGAGGTCCCCGGGGCGGGCGGGCGCCACTGGGCCGACGAGTCCCCGGGGCGGTGCGGGCCACTGGGGCCCGCCGAGGTCACACGGGGCGGCGGTGCCACTGGGCCAGACGAGGTCCCGGGGCGGGGGCCAGTCGGCCGCGAGGTCCCCGGGGCTGGCGGGCCAGTCGGCCCGCCGAGGTCCCCGGGGCTGGCGGGCCAGTCGGCAGCCGAGGTCCCCAGGGGCGGCTTGGCGGGCCAGCGGCCGCCGAGGTCCCCGTGGCGGGCGGGGCCACTGGCCCGCCGATGGTCCCCGGGGTGGGAGGGCCAGTCGGCCCGCCAGGTCCGGGGCGGAGCGGACCAGTCGGCCCGCGAGGTCCCCGGGTGCGGTCGGGCCCAGCGGCCGCCGAGGTCCCCTGGGCAGGAGGGCCAGTCGGGCCCGCCGAGGTCCCGGGGCTGGCGGGCCAGTCGGCCCCCGAGGTCCCGGGGCGGGCGGGCCAGTTCGGCCACGCCGAGGTCCCCGTGGGGGCGGGCCATGGGCCCGCGGAGGTCCCGGCGGGGTGGGCGGGCCAGTCGGCCCGCCGAGGTCCCGGGCGGGGGGGGGGCCACTGGGCCCGCGAGGGGTCCCCGGGGCGGGCGGCCCCCCCCCCCCCCCCCCCCCCCCCCCCCCCCCCCCCCCCCCCCCCCCCCCCCCCTGCCCCCCCCCCCCCACCAGGTCGGGGCCCGCCGAGGTCCCCGGGGCGGGGGGTCGGGGCCACTGGGCCCCGCGAAGGTCCCCGGGGCGGGCGGGCCAGTCGGCCCGCCGAGGTCCCCGGGGCTTGGGCGGGCCAGTCGGCCCGCCGAGGTCCCGGGCTGGGCGGGCCAGGTCGGCCCGCCGAGGTCCCCGGGGCCTGGCGGGCCAGTCGGCCCGCCGAGGTTCCCCGACGGGGCCCCGGGGCACTGGGCCCGCCGAGGTCCCCGGGCCGCGGGGCCAGTCGGCCCGCGAGGTCCCCGGGGCGGGCGGGCCAGGCGGCCCGCCGAGGTCCCCGGGGCGGGCGGGCCAGGCCGGCCCGCCGAGGTCCCCGGGGCGGGCCCCCGGGCCAGGTCGGCCCGCCGAGGTTCCCCGGGGCGGGCGGGCCAGTCGGCCCCGCGAGGTCCCCGGGGCGGGCGGGCCAGTCGGTGCGAGGTCCCCGGGCGGGCGGGCCAACTGGGCCCCCCGAGGTCCTGGGGCGGGCAAGATTAAAATAACCATGAACAATGTAACATATCCACCAATTGTTCAGCATAAACAACTTACGCAAGTCGTTCAAGTTCCCACTCTCCTCGCGTAAAGTGACAATTCGTCCTCGCAACGCCAGATTTGTGTCCCTTCGATTCATGGTGAGTGGTTATGAAGTCTGACCTATTTAAAAATCCTGCTGACGACCTCACCTCCGTTGGGATTCAGACTGTGTTTCGAGTCGAGTAAAACAATACATTGCTTCATATATCATTACATCGTTCCTTGATTGTAGGATTAGCCAATAGGGATCATAATCACCATGGTATGAAATAAAGTTACTACTGTTAAATATAATAAGCTCACGTAATTATTGTTCCTGTTAATAATTACATTGAGAACTGAATACTCGTTGAGCACTGCTTCGTAAAATGAGCTCGGTAAAAGTGTTCGCGAATTCTCTAACCTATTTCTCTGTAACTAAGATTCGTATAAGTACGAGATTTTGCTGTAGTGTAATTTTTAAGAGAATCATGAATCACAAATTATAAAGAATAGACACTTGTCCTGTACGAAGAGGCAAAAGGCTCGATTAGCCAGAAATGGATATGAACACGACAGTATAAGAAAAAAAAAAATTCGCCTACCCTCTCCCTCCACCCCCACTTACACCCCCTTCCTCTTCCTTCCTTCACCTCTCCTCCCCATCCATTCTCTCTCTCTCTCTCTCTCTCTCTGAATGTTACTTCAGTTTAAGTATATTTTGTACGATTTTTTTATCTATCCATCTATCTAATCTAATAATAATTTACAATGTTTATATCTAACGATTCACTCGGTTGCTGGCATTACGGTACAGTACGGTACGGTTGATATTTAGCCTATGTGTACGGTACGGAATTACGCAATGACAATTTTACCAAAGTACGGTACGGTACTGTTCAAATACGGAAAAATGTGCAAATTCCGTACCGTACTACCTTACCTTAGGCATGGATATATTACTTTTGCTACGTTGAAACAAGGGGAACATATTAATTAATTATTATAATAATAATAACCGTGATATAGTATTTTTTTTACTATTATTCTTAGCATCAGCAGCAGTAGCAGCAGCAGTAGCAGCAGCAGTAGTAGTAGCTATTACTATTTTTATTTTGAGGTCAAATTTTTTTTTTCTTTCTTTAGTGACTATTGATTTGGGTTAGGAGTAAATGATTATAATGATTAGAGTGAGAGATATCTGCATGTATGGTGGAGTAGTAGAACGATAGACACTGTGATTGATGGTAAAGCTAATGTTATACTTGTGTTTGGTTACCTCCTTCGCAATCTTCATTTGGACTCAGGGCATCAGCCATATGCTTGTATTACGAAGGTGAAGAAGAGATGGCCGGAACATAACTGTCGGCATGGTAGCAGAAATCCGTTTGTCACGCAACTTTTCAACTTTTTTTTTTTTAGCAAAGAGAGAGCCGCCTATTGCCTACAGATTGGTTTGAATAGGTAACTGGTTATAGTTGCTCTGTGTTACAAATAAAAATTGAGCATTGTTAAGGTGGGTACACACGTGAGAGCCGAACCTTGTATGTGTAACTGAGTTACGCATATACGGTTACAAGGTGTCAAAATGTAGAGGACGAACCGTAACCACGTTAAGCACGTAACTTCATTTCAATCCACTGCGATCACCAGTCTGTCTCTGTCCGGGTTGTTTTTTACCGACGATGGCCACCATGCAAGTAGCAGCTGCCGCGTACATTTATACACATTATTTAACGAAGATGAAGCGAAATAAAAGAAGATGGTGGCAATTAAGTTTATATACTAGAAGGGTAGAATACAGTGGTCGGGAATTACTCGCTGACTTGAGATTCCAAGAAGTTTCTGGCCACAGTGAAGTCTTTTCTTCGTAATAGCTAATAAATTGAAGGACCTCTTCGTCACTTCAATCAGCCATGGTAGACATATACGTACTGACTGACCAAAACAAGGGACTCTACTGTGGACGGTCTTGTTCATAGTCGGTGTTAACAAGTTCAGCAACCTCTGTTGTTACGCGTGTCAATACAGGTCCCGTCCACACATGGCGTAACGTTCAAAGAGACCTCCCTTTGATGCGGGGCCCAAAAACCGACAATTGGCGGGACGGAGGGCGAACCGAGCCTCGAACCTCGCGGGTTCGGGGTTCGGGTTCGAGGAACCGTCCACATTTGCGTTTTTGTTACAAGAATCAGTTACAATACAAGGTTCGGTTCGCACGTGTGTACCCACCTTTACCGGACATTCATTAGAGTTAAAGCCTTGATTATAGCGCAAAAATTATAGCAAAATCACCTCGTACTTGATACCAGTCTTCATTACAGGGTTATTGACCAAAAAACGTGACTGCACTGTCTGTGAAACCCACAGTAAGGGAGCTTTACCAATTACAATTAAACATTACCTTTTATTCAGGCTTGGAGTAATTGTCATTTATCTGAAATGTTTTTAATTACACGTTTTGAAGTTAACTGTAATTGCGTTTGTTTTTTATTTATACTTAATGGTAATCGTAATTGAAACTGAAAAGTTCAAATAATAAAGTACTTCATTTGAAATTGTTATCCTAGAGCAGCCCTCTTACTTTTCGAGAACTCATCTTAACCACATGCAATAGAGATGTTTTGAGTCGCTACCCAATTTATTTATTATATTATTAAGGGAGAATGTTAACAAACCCGCTACCAATTCTAAAATTTTTTTTATTCCATTTATTTCCTTTTTTTGTACAAAGTTTTGCGAAAATGTTTTCCAATATTTGAGTTTTGTATTTCAGTATTATTTTCTTATAATCAGCATAATAATTTTCAACACAATAAACATACTAAAACAATTTACTTAGGCAAATCATAGGATGTTAATGATAATTTCTGCAGTTCTAAAATATTTTAGATATGTTTGTTTTGTATTTGTACTGAAGGTATTAAAAGTTTACAACTTACAATGTTGCAGAAATTGACTGTAAAAGGACACTAAACTCAAGTATAAACACTTTGCAACTATCTGCATTTGTTTAAGGAAATTTGGGTGTGCGAAATGTAATTGAATATTAAACTTTAAATTTTATATGTATTTGTAGCTGTGATTACAATTGTGAAATTATACTAATGATCGTATTTGATATTGTTCCCCATTTTGTAATTGAAGTTGTAATTGTAATTCGATAACAGGTCAGGTAATTATGATTCGAATTGTAATAGACATAAAGCAAACGTAATTACCCCTAACCTGCTTATATTACATAAGACATGCGGCAGTAGCTACTTCATACGAAATGGATAAGCATAAAAATAATGGAAACAAAAATAATCTTTTTTTAATGTATACATGGGAGAAAACTGATTAGAAATTCAGTGATTTTTCCACTGCACTTCGGCCTCTCTCGGGGCACCTGTGAATTAATTGTTCAATCTTCAATCGACTTAATCTTTCTCGGGATCTATGGGGTTCATGTTTGCACCCTTATTTTGGCCAGTCACCCAATTCAAATCCTCTCGACCTTGAAACCATTCCTGGACTATTCTGGCCGTATGGAATGGGGCAGCTGTCATGAATGAAAATGACAGGACTAAGTGAAAAGGGATAATTCCGCTGGTGAAGTGAAGGGAGAAAGAAATCTTGAAGATTTTAAACGTATTTTTCACTGATGAAAAACCTTCAGTCTTGGTGATATTCATATACCATGTAAGGAAATCCAGGACCACACGTTTACGGCTACAAGCCACTCCTGGCCACTTCGTAAATGTTTCCTTGGTATTATCTGAAGGAAAACAATTTGAATTTTTTTACGCGTTGCTTTCCGTAACAGGAAAGAAAGTATATCTTAGTTTTACCAGACCACTGAGCTGATTAACAACTCTCCTAGGGCTGGCCCGAAGGATTAGATATTTTTTTCGTGGCTAGGAACCAATTGGTCACCTAGCAACGGGACCTACAGTTTATTGTGAGATCCGAACCACACTATATCGAGAAATGAATATCTATCACCAGAAATAAATTCTTCCGATTCCGCGCTGGCCGAGCCGGATTCGAACTTCGGACTACCGAATTGGCAGCCGAGCGCGAAAAACCACTCGTCCAGCGAGGAACTGTAACAGGGAAAAAATAATGATATATCGGTAGGGGGAAATGTAATGCTAAGTAACAACCCCTGCATTAAGATAATATCTATTCATCTATGAGGATTAATACTTATTACAAGTTTGCATCCTCCAACCTCTTATACACTAAAACAGCTCGAAAGTGGATTAGTGGAATTCACGTTAAGAGAGGAACAGCACCACCTTTAGTAAACAGTGTTTCAAACAGACAATTAAAAATTTTTCATTATGAAGACATACAGAATTTTAAACGTTATCAATGACAGTAATGACCTGAGATGTTGCAATGCCAGTAACAGCCAACCAATCAATCAGTCCACTAATCGTGTGATTTAATATATCACTTTGTTCAGTGATAACGATATCACTGCTACAAGCCCCTACCCCCTACACAACGCTAACAAAGTTTGTTCAACCCAATCAAATCATGGCTAGACTATAAGGTGCTGTATAAATTTTGATAGGTTATCTGTCCTCTGCTAGTTGTATTCGTTATAGTCTCCCAAATGAACAGCAAACATATAGTTCTCCGGGCACAGATCGTCGCTCTACGAGAAAGTGGGCTTTCAATACGTTGCTGTTGCACAGCATCTTGACATCTCCCCTACAACAGTAACTAAATGGGAAAAGGAGGCAAGCTTACACTGTTAAAAAAAACCGTAGTTTTAATCGGAAAATTAACCATAAAAATATACGTTCCCAGCCGTATTTCACTAATACGGGCGGCTATCCGTTTTACTTTATATTGTGGTTATATTTTACGGTAAGTTACCGTAATACGACCGCCTACCTGAAATTACGGAGAAGCCCAGTATTTTAGTATAGTCCTTATCATATTATTCATATAACTTAAATGTTTTCTGACAGAAATTATGTTAAATGTTAAGACTAAGCCTAAATGAAACATTAAAAAGCTTCTAATTTTTTCCTAAATCATTAAAAAATACAATATTGTAGAAGTTATTAGTTTTATTTTATTATCGCTTGGCATCTGTCTATATGAAGTTGTCATCCGCTACCATCCCACGTAACTACAAAATTATTAGTGTACCAATATAATAATATACTTGTACATTTACCATTTCCAGTATTACGTTTTATGAAACAGGCAAAAAATATAAGATCCACTGTATATTCAAAGGACCAAAAAACATCATATATACTACAATTTATCCCGATCAGATACGCATTTGCGCAATGCTTGTGTTTTCATTTTGGTGGCTCGAGGCGCCAAAAACACTTCAAATGAAAACAACCAAAACACGACAACTGCCAAGTCTGCTCTACTCTCCAGCAAGGTCCTTTAAATATACTCGGAGAGGTCGGCTCATCAGTGAGCTACGCGCATGTGGGCGGAGCTTTTGTGACGTTAAGTTTCGGAGACGGTGGCCGAGGTTTGACCTGACTAGAGGTAATCTTACTTGGTTTCTGTCACGTTTATTAACTTCCAGGAGCCATGCCTTCCATTTGTGCTGTATTTGGATGCCATAGTAATAGCAAAAATATCATTAATTAGGGTATTCGATATTTTAGTTTCCCAAATGAAGAAAAACGAAGAAGAAATGGATGCATGCTTGCAAACGCGCAGACGATGTTAACTGAAAGCGTGTTCTCTCGCCAGAAGTCTCTGTTCAAGAAATTATTGCACAGCCTGAAGAGAGTTCTGAACAAAATACAATTAAACAAGTAGAGGAAGTGGAAGAGCTAAAGAAAAAAATAGAGATTTGGACAAAAGACCAATCAAGAACTGAAAATGGTAGTTGTGAAAGGATAGTGACAGAACATAAGTTCAATATTAACTGAAATAAACAAGTTATTTCAACCTGTGCTAAGTACAAACACAAGATAAATGCTCTCATAACTAATAAGCTTGTCAGTCAATGGCGCGATGAAGACATATCGTCAGCTTTCACTCTCAGAAGCATGAGTACCAAATGCTATTCATATTTGCGAACTAAAAGAGGATTTCCTCTGCCATCAAAAAGTACACTGAACAAACGAGCGCAAAATCTGAAATGTGAGCCGATTATTTTGCATTTGGTTCTGTCATTGATGAAGGCAAAATCAAAAACATTTACGGAAATACAAAAACTTGCCGTTATTTCAGTTTATGAAATGAATATTGGTAGTAAGTGGAGTTATGACAAAGGGATGGACGTTTTGTATGAACCTCATGATAAAGTTCAAGTGGTTATGTTAAGAGGTTTGACGGGAAGCTGGAAGCAACCCATACTACCAATATGATGACTAATGTGCATAAAAAGCTGACTGATAATATATAAATGTTGAAAAAGCTGGCTTTGCCGTTGTGGCAATAGTCCATGATCTTCGACCTAATAATTTGCGGGTTTGGAAAGAATTCGGGATTGATCCCCTTAAACCTGAGAAAGTTTTTTAAAAACCCATGTGCTGACAGGAATGTCTTCATATTTACTGATGCTCCCCATTTGATAAAGTTAATTAGAAATCATTTTCTGGACCACGGTTTTCTTATGGAAATAGTGTATCAGATGCCTGTGTCCGTGAAATGCTAATGAAAACCGTATCAGAGTATGCCTTAGCATATAAAATTAATGAAACACATATCAATGTAAGTGGCTTACAATGACAGCGTGTAAAGTATGCTGTACAGCTACTTTCAAAGTCATGTGCTAAGGCATTGTATTTTTTAGGAGAAAGGGGCTTACTAGAGAGCAAGAATTGGAAGGAAACTGTCGATTTTATAGCTATAGTGAATGAATGGCTCGATGTCATGAA
This sequence comes from Macrobrachium nipponense, assembly GCF_015104395.2. Taxonomy (NCBI): domain Eukaryota; kingdom Metazoa; phylum Arthropoda; class Malacostraca; order Decapoda; family Palaemonidae; genus Macrobrachium; species Macrobrachium nipponense. Next base: position 72,947,364 of record NC_061100.1, read on the forward strand.
TTCCTCTATGATGTTCGGTGACATAAAAGCCCGCAATGCATTTGGGATAAATTTGGATAGCCGGAAAAGTGTACAAAAGTTGGTTGCTGCTATGCTGGGAATGAGAGTAAAACCCAAAAATTTAATTACCTTTACAAATTCCAAAAAGTTGTGATATTATCTCGCCACTCAATGATTGGGCTACATAACATGCTAAAACAGAGTATGACATAGCTTTTATTATGACACGGAGATTAAATCAAGACCGTCTCCAAAGTTTTTTTTTGGATGCATTAGGCAGATGAGGGGTTCTCATGATCATCCAAATGCAGTTAATTTTAAATATAGATTGAAAAACTTTTTACCATAGGTAGGGATATTGAACTTGTTAGCGATAAGGCAAACTGCGACGAAGGAAATGAAACCCTTGACCCGTTATCCCATGAAATGGTATCATCTGGACGTGATGGAAACGGACCTAATAAATCTGTCCATGACAGGGAACTGGCCTTAGAAATATGTACGACAAACATAATTTTTAGAGACCTGAATTTGATGTGGATCTTAAGAATGATGAAATGTTCTCTGAGGAAACGGAATTTGCTAAATGTCAGAAATCAGGAGACACCACGGGATCTGTTATCGAGGAAGAGTCTTAAGATATATCGGTGGAGGATGTAGTGAAAAAGTTTTTCTTTTAAATATCCAAATATAGGGTACATTGTTAACAGCAAGACGTCAGAGACATGGTTCCATTATATAAGTGAAGGAAAACTCTATGCACCATCAGACGACTTTTTTTTTCTAAACTAAAAATTTGTAGAGAAATTTTTACAGCAATTCATGGCTAGGTCTTAGACCAGGAACGGAATGCATAAAAACACTGGCTGCTGAAATGAAATCTGCTGTCGCTGGTGTTCCTGACGAGGTTGTGGAATTTTTTTTGCCAAAATCTCAGTGTTTTTTAGAATGCGGCACCTCAACAACATTATCGACATGACTAAAAAGAAACAGAGGATTTGCAGGAGTACAGTAAGAAAAACATGAAAACAGCAACTGAGTTTTTTCCCCTCGGGGTCCACACCTGGCTCGGTGAGAAACAAACTCGTGCATATCTCAATTCCATCACCATTAAAACCGTCATCTTTGTTCTGTTAATCTGTTGGGATTTAAATGAGAGTTCGTTGTACCAAAACAACTTTCTCTATGTTAATCCTTAACTCGTTGTGTAGGATTTAGTACCAAGGACAACTTTCTCTACGTTAATCCATACCTCTTTGGTTAGGGATAAAGTGACAGTCGATACATTATAGTATTTGTGTTCCCTTGAAAGGTACCTCTATACCCTAGAAGTTTTTGTTTAGAAGCATCAGATTATTATGAAACTTTTATGTATGGTCTGCCAAAAGGAAAAATCTGTACTTTAAGTAACACAAAATAAAAATATCTATACCTTAAGAAGTATTTTTTTTTGGAAAGTTATCCTTGCATTGTGCTACTACGTATACCTGTCAGAATCAGTACTGTCAGGGGAGACTGTTCGCAGCGTGACGTCATGCGCAGAGGGAACGTATTTTCGCTCGCTGATGAGCCGACCTCTCCGAGTATATTTAAAGGACCTTGCTCTCCAGCGAGAAGTGTTGTGGTTTCTTCTACTGTGACGAAGAACGAAGAGTAAACAGCATCAGGTGAGTTTTAAGAATAGGTGTATGCTTTTGTATTAGATATGATAAAACTTTGACTGTAGTTGCGGCCTATAATAAGATTGTATGAAGACTGCCTCTGTCGACGTCTGGCGGGACGAGCTAGTACCTATTCCCTTCCCCTTTATACAACTTGTATTATTTAGATGGCAATAAATAATCCAGGCTAGAAAGTACAATTACCGTACATTGTTTAGTGAAGCTATGTGGTAAAACTTCTGATAAACATCCCATTAGCATAGATTGTTAACCTACCTAGACCATAGGGCTAGGTATATCCTAGGCCGTGTTCGGAGCCACCTTCAGGAAAAGTACTTTAACCCACGAGCGGCGGCGCGTATGCTGCTAAATGCGATGCCTATTTCACAAATTTTTTTTTCTCTCTTCGGAAATTTCCTTATCAGATTATTTTCATAAGAATAGTAATGTTTTATATACCATTGGAATCGCCAGAAAATGGCGATTATACGGCAATAAAAAAATATATTTTTTTTTGCAAAGAGAACATATATATATTGTGAAATGTAAAGGAAATTTTTTTTTATCCTTTTTCATTTTCAACTTTCTGTCGACCTCAAATACTTATACAGGTCATGCTTTTTCATCATTTCATAAATGAACAAGAGCTAAATTTATCTTAGAAGTTGGAGAAAAAAATTCAGGCATATATAACTAGTAGCTCAACAGGTATTAGACATTTAATGAAACCATCTCACACCGAGTTTCAAAAGAGAATCGTCCTCTTGCAATTAGTTGTTACAGCACTATCAACATTTCTATTACTAAGTGCCCTAATGAAAGTATATAGAACTTTTACTAACCTTATTTACACATATACACTATGTACATGTTTTCATCCTCTACTCATCCTTTCTGTAAAAACTAATTTCGAGCCGGAACTAATGTCTTCCGGCGGGTAGGCTCGTGTCCAGACGGATGCATGATCATAATCACCGATATCAGTATCACTATCACTTTCAACATCATATTCCTCACTTACGCTAATCACTTTCAGAACCCTGACTTATGTCAAAATCATTGTCACTAAGTGACCAATCACTATCACTTCTTTCATTCGCCATTATTATGTAATTATATCAATAAATCACATAAAAAAGTAAATTTCACGGCCGCCGTCATGCAAAGAAAAAAAAACCGCGGAAACTGACCAAAAGTTGCGCAAGCGTATTATCATCTCATTTAAAAAATTGAGGCATTGTGGCAATACTGATTCTTATCTGTGTTCTGATTGGTTTACTTACCCTTATGACATCATAAAACCCCGCCTCCAACACCACCTGTTCTTGCCCGCGTGATTTGAAATTAAAGCATCGCTGAAATCGACGATCGCATTTTAGTAGCACATAAAGCGTCGATTTTAGCGACGCGCCGCCGTTCGTGGGTTAACACCCCCTGAGACAGGAGATGGGCACCAGTCACGAGTCTCATGTCTTGAGGTGTTGCTTCACGACCGATGACTCGTGGCTGGTGCCCAACTCCGGTGTCAGGACGTATTAAAGTACTTTTTCTGAAGGTCCGAAGACGGTTAAGGTGGCTGCAGCTAGTCCGCTCGGTTGTTTACCCTAGGCTAAACCAGACTGGGTGAAAAATAGCAAGTGCTACCATCTGTTTGGAGTTGCTAGCCTAATTGTACGGGTACAAAGCAAGTAATTGTGCTATGTAACTTGTGAACTTACGTGATCTGATAGATCTAAGCCATAGATACCTAGGGTAAACAACCGCATGGCCTAGCTCAACTCACCGACAGTCATGGCATGCCACCCTCCGAGAAAGTACTTATAACGCGTCCTGACACCGGAGATGGGCATCAGTCGCGACTTCTTGTTGGTGAGAGATGGAGGTAAAGACCTCTACTCTCCTTTCGAAGATAAGTTTATTTTCTTCAAAGTTAGAAATTAAGGACAAAGTAAAAGCATTAAACAGAGGGTAGTGAAAAGGGATGTCCAACGCAGTGAAATCTCACCCAAAAACGCTTTAGAAATTTTACTTACATTGAATATTCTAGAAAGATTGGACGCATTTTGATGTTTGACGGAGCGTTGTGCAACAAACTTCCATTTCCTGTGATAAATCCGCACACCACTTGTACCCACAGACGCTGTGGCACTTTCATCACAACAATTGGAACACGGTCCCTAACCACAACGTTTTTAAGGAAACTACTGTTTTGGTAGAAGACATGACGAAGCATGCACTAGACAATTATTTAATAATAGTAAAACATCAATATTTACTTATTTATGATGATTAATTTGAAAATATTCGTTATTCAAAAAGTAACTCGATTCTGACTCAAATTTAAGTAATTATTTTTCGGAATTAGAACGTTCTTTTAAGTCCTGTATTATGATATCTCGACATCTTGACTATTGTACCTATTGTAGATGAATTGCTATACTCAACTTTTTTGCAGAACAGTTTACCAGTTATTCATGCAGATTGTTATCAGCCATTCATGTAATTGTTATATCGTAATGCGCATATATATCTTTATTATTTACTTTTTCGATACATGAAGATGTTAAACTGCCGTAGTGTGACGCAATCGCTTCGGTCCCTGGCCCTCTTGTCTGTGTTCGCACCATAAGAAATTAATGGGGCTGAATTTGCAATGACCAGAAAGTCGTTAAAAGAGGAAAGTTAGCATTGAGGGGCATATGTTCTGATTGAGAAAAATAAAAATTTATACAATAGCTAGCTTGTAAAAAATAACTTTATTACAAAAAACTTGATTGACAACTAAGACTGCCACCTACCTCTATGGGTTTCAGAGACAATGCAAGCACGGTTTTTGGCAATATTTCTGTAACAAACACTCTTATCAGAACGAGATTTTGCTATAGTGCATTACACCCAGTGCCGTAATTTATAAGGGTATCGTGAATCACTAATCGTAAAGAATAACAACACTTGTCCTTGTACCAAGAGACAAAAACGCCATTATCCAGAAATGGATACGAATACGTGTAAAAAGCTACACCTACCCTCTCCCCCCCCCCCCCCTTCCACCGCCACCCCTGTCCTTCTTCCTTCCTTCGCCTTCCTTTCTCTTTCTCTCTTGCCAATTGGTATGTGTTCACCCTTCAAACTGGGTATAAGACTTAAACAAAACGTGGAAATTGGTGAAATTAGCCTATGTATTGAAAGTATATATACATAAATATTAAAGCAATTTTATCATTATTGCATTACTATGACAACTAGAATTCATGGAAACAGTTTTTAATAATGCATCGACATATGTGTGAATCTCCACTAATGTGGCAACAATGATTTTGCCATTCTTAGCATGCAAACATTAAAGGTTGCATTTATTTCTGGCATACAGTTATTTAAAAAAATCAAAATACTAATATAGACTTAAATCAATTAAAAGTGCTTGCAAAAAAACATTATAATCCACTTATCCGTAGTCTGCTCCGCTATGGTTTTCGGCAGCCAAATGTACGATAAGGTTAGAAATGTTGGATTGTATCTACTTTAGAAATATATCTAATTTTTCGGGGTAATTTGGTTGCAAAAAAGGGGTAATAGACATGAATTAAATAAACATTTTGAAATAACAAAGTAAATTTGAACTAAATAATGAATAAAGTAAACAATTAAGGGAATAAAACTTTGCAGTGTCGTCGTCTGCTGCTCGTAAATGTGTTTGTGGAGTGCGCGCTTGGGAACCAGGAACAGCAACGTGGTTCAAGTGCAATGTGGAGTGAATTAAGACCAAAATGTGTATAATTACAATCAAATAAGCACTGTGGAGTTTCAGTTGTGATGGCAGTAAGGATAAAAATACTGATTACAAGGTAAAAATGAATTCAGTTCAGACCATGACCACGGGAATAACAAGTTTCATACTTTCACTAATATAGGCAACAAAATGTTGTTTTATTGTGCTGATTACAACTGCAATCTTGAGTAAGATCAATAAACGTTATATATATATATGCTAACATTGTTCAAATGAGTGCTGGGAAAGATGGTGTCCATCCGTGATCAGACCCGTCTAGCCACACGATCGCCGCCATATTGGATTTTAAAACTGCCTTGAAAACATTTTACGAAGAGCGTCATGCTTCTTTTAGTTCATATGGGGCTTTCATATATCACATTATGTTGACGAAACTTCAATCTTTTGAATGGTATGCTTAGAGTTGTAATTGTATTCTTGTTTCACCATTTAAATATCGAGTGAATAAGACCTGTCCAGCGTGATGATGGTGGATCATCCGTGATTGTTTACCCTATTAACAACACTGGGTTGACAAAGTAATAAGTAATAGCCTGACAAGGATGACACATGCTACTAAAAATTTATTCTAAATAAGTAAATCAAATAGCCTAAGAGTGATATAAACAATAGGGTAAACAATCACGGACGATCCACCATCATCACGCTGGACGGGTCTTATTCACTCGATATTTAAATGGTGAAACATGAATACAATTAGCTACAACTCTAAGCATACCATTCAAAAGATTGAAGTTTCGTCAACATGATATGATATATGAAAGCCCCATACGAACTAAGATAAGCATGGGACGCTCGCCATAAAATATGTTTTCAAGGCAGTTTTGAAATCCAATATGGCGGCGATTGTGTGGCTGGACGGGTCTGTTCACAGATGGACACCATCTTTCCCAGCACTCATTTGAACAGTGTTAGCGTATATATATGTAATGTTTATCGATCTTACTCAAGATTTCAGTTGTAATCAGCACAATAAAACAACATTTTGTTGCCTATATTAGTGAAAGTATGAAACTTGTTATTCCTGGGGTCATGGTTTGAACTGAATTCATTTTTACCTTGTAATCAGTATTTTTATCCTTACTGCCATCACAACTGAAACTCCACAGTGCTTATTTGATTGTAATTATACACATTTTGGTCTTAATTCACTCCACATTGCACTTGAACCACGTTGCTGTTCCTGGTTCCCAAGCGCGCGCGCCACAAACACAGTTACGAGCAGCAGACGACGACACTGCAAATCTTTATTCCCTTAATTGTTTACTTTACTCATTATTTAGTTCAACTTTACTTTGTTATTTCAAAATGTTTATTTAATTCATGTCTATACCCTTTTTTGCAACCAAATTACCCCAAAAAATTACAGATATTTCTAAAGTAGATACAATCCAATGTTTCAAAACTTGTCATACATCTGGCAGACTACGGATGAGTGGATTATAATTTTTTTCTATCACTTTTCATTGATTTAAGTCTGTATTAGTATTTTGATTTTTTTTAATAACTGTATGCCAGAAATAAATGTCACCTTTAATGTTAGCATGCTAAGAAGGCAAAATCATCGTTGCCAACATTAGTGGAGCTTCACACATATCGTCATGCATTATATAAACTGTTTCCATGAATTCTAGTTGTCATAGTAATGCAATAATAATAAAATTGCTTTAATATTTATGTATATATACTTTCAATACATAGGCTAATTTCACCAATTTCCACGTTTTGTGTAAGTCTTCTACCCAGTTTGGAGGGTGAACACATACCAATTGGCAACATAGAGAGAGAGAGAGAGAAAGGAAGGCTAAGGAAGGAAGAAAGACAGGGGTGGTGTGGTGCAGGTGGGGGAGAGGGTAGATGGAGCTTTTTACGCGTGTTTGTATCCGTTTCTGGATAATGGAGTTTTGTCTCTTGGTACAAGGAAGAGTGTCATTATTCTTTACGATTAGTGATTCACGGTGCCCTCATAAATTACGACACTGGGTGTAATGCACTATAGCCAAATCTCTTTCTGATACGAGTGTTCGTTACAGGAAAAAAATATTGCCAAAAAACGTGCTTGCACTGTCTCTGAAACCCATAGTAGGTATGCTGCTTAGTTGTCAATCAAGTTTTTTGTAATAAAGTATTTTTTACAAGCTAGCTATTGTATAAATTTTTATTTTTCTCAATCAAAACATATGCTAACTTTCCTCTTTTTAATGACTTTATCTGGTCATTGCAAATTAGGCCCAATAATTTCTTATGGTGCGAAAACATACAGAGGGCCAGGGACAAAAGCGAATGCATCACAACTACGGTGTTAATCCAGCAGTAAAACAACTTCATATATCCAAAAAGTAAATAATAAAGATATATATGCGCATTACGATTATAACAATTACATGAATAGCTGAATCTGCATGAATAACTGGTAAACTGTTCTGCAAAAAAAATTAAGTATAGCAATTCATTTACAATAGGTACAATTGTCAAGATGTCGAGATATCATAATACAGGACTTAAAAGAACGTTCTAATTCCGAAATATAATTACTTAAATTTGAGTCAGAATCGAGTTACTTTTTCAATAACGAATATTTTCAAATTAATCATCGTAAATAAGTAAAATATTGATGTTTTACTATTTATTTAAATAATTGTCTAGTGCACGCTTCGTCATCGTCTTCTACCAAAACAGTAGTTTCCTTAAAAACGTTGTGGTTAGGGACCGGGTTCCGATTGTTGTGATGAAAGTGCCCCAGCGACTGTGGGTACAAGTGGTGTGCGGATTTATCACAGGAAATGGGAAGTTTGTTGACACAAGCGACTCCCCAAACATCGAGATGGCGTCAATCTTCCAAAATATTCAAGCGTAAGTAAAAATTTTGAAAGCTTTTTGGTGAGATTTGCACTGCGTTGGACGCCCTTTTCACTACCCTCTGTTTAATGCTTTAAATTTGGCCTTAATTTCAAACTTTGAAGGAAATTACTTACTTCGAAAGGAGAGTAGAGGTCTTTAGCTCCGTCTCTCACACCAAGAAGTTGCGACTGATGCCCATCTCCGGTGTCAGGACGCGTTATAAGTACTTTTTTCGGAGGGTGGCATGCCGTGATTGTCGGTGAGTATTGAGCCACCCCCCATGCTGGTTGTTTTCCAACCCTACTCTGGGTTAGACAAAGTAATAGCCTGACAAGGATGATACATGCTAAGTTTTATATACCCTGTACATTCAAGTGTGAATAATTAATCATAATTTGCTTTTTTATTTATAATGAAGTAATACTATGTATTAGGCTTAAAAAGGACTTCATGCAAAAATTCTAGACTTTGTAAAGGCTATATTCCTGTTAAGTCTCATATAGCCTAGACCCTTGGGTGATATTAACCTAGCATAGGTAGTAGGATAACAAATAAAGTGGCAATCCCTTTTTTAAAGGAATATCCTGATATTAGCTTAAAATCAGCATAGCTGAATATCAGGCAAAATTGTCTTGGCTATTTAAAGAGAAAACCTGTTTGCATGAGGATTATAAGTTAAGAGAGAACTTAACAAGATCTTTTATGACCAGCTTAATGTGGATTATATTAGAAGTATTAGCCTATGCCAGCTAAAACAATAGCTTGGGTTAAATCAATTAGTTCATAGACTAGCCTAAATGGTCTAATTTACTTCACTTGTTGAGTATAATGTCCAGTTACTATGATATGCTTTGTGACCCTTTGTTTTGTTTTCTCATTTATTCTACAAGGAATTTTGCCTGTATTACATGGATCACAGCGTTCTGCAAAGTGTGTTTATCCTAAGTGTGGCAGGGAAGTAGTTCACTGAAGAGTCCAGCACAGAAAGCAGCCTTGAATGAATCCCTATGTTACCAGTTCACCTCCTGTAATCCATAGTCGATATTCCTCTTTCTTCTTAGAATTATGTTCTGCTGTGCATCCCACTATTTCTTTATTGCCTGTATTACAATGTTGCTCAAAATTTAGCTACCATTACCGGTATTTATTTTGGCTGTAGTGATCCACAGTAGCTATTCCTCTTGCTTCCCAAGGTTATGTTTGCCTGTGCATCCCAGTATTTCTTTATTGCCAGTAGTACCATACTGCTTAAAATTTGGATATCAGTATTTATTTTGGCTGTAGTGCCACAGTTACTATACATCCTACCAGTACCAAGAGTAGTACACTATATGTATATGTAATTAATTTGACCAACTAATGATTCCTTTTTTTACCTGCAAGTTAACAGTTTACATACTAGGAGCTTCAATTCATTCTAGAGATGTATAACTGTAATATTTGTAATAGCTCTCTGACATCATTTGTTTCATATTTTAATCACTATAGGCTTCACAGAAATGAGATTGGTATGTGTATTCCATGCCCACTTGAAGGCTGTGAGCAAAATTTTTTAAATACTCCCACATTTAGGAGCCACATTCACAGATTCCATAGAAATGTTGCTAACCAAGCCAAAATTGCAAAGTATGATGTTGAAAACTGTCATTTGAAGTGTGGAGTAGTACTTTGTGAATCACGTTGTTCAACTGTCCCTGATTTTCTTTGCCAGTTCTACTATGGCCAGCTTTCAGGCATTAAGCAAATACATTATTAATGTTATGAATAATCACGTAGGCAAACTGAATTAAAGAATATCATATCATAACGGACTGTTGCAGATCAAAGTTAATGCTATTATAAGTATTAATCCTTGCAGATGAATAAACATTCTTAACTTATTGCAAGGGTTGTTACTTAGCATTTTATTTCCCCAAACGATATAGAATTATTTTCCCTATTACGGAAAGCAACGCGTAAATTGTTAAAAATGAGATTTTTTCCCTTCAGATACTACAGAAGAAATTTACGAGGTGACCAGGAATGGGCATGTCACAGTAAACGTGTGGGGCTGGATCTTCTTATATTATATGGATGATATCACCAGGATTGAGTGGGGGTTCACTGGTGAAAAATACATTGAAATTCTTCATGATTGCTAACTTCTTTCACTTCAACAGCGGAATTATTCCTCCCCGCCTGCTCCTGTCATTTTCATTCACGACCGCTGCCCCATCATACGGCCAGAGTAGTCCAGAAATGGTTTCAAGGTCGAGAGGATCTGCAGTTGCTTGGCTGGCCAAGTAAGGATACAGACATGAACCTCACTGAGAATATTTAGGCTAATTTGGTAAAATGTTGGGAATCTGAGAGGGAGAGGAGACCAGATCAACTTATGAACCTCTGGGAACACAATGGAAACTCTTCCACAATCGACCACAGATCGTCAGAAACCATGAATCTTCTATGCCTAACAGATTTAACCTCTGGGAACACAATGGAAACTCTTCCACAATCGACCACAGATCGTCAGAAACCATGAATCTTCTATGCCTAACAGATTGCAAGAGGTGATCTAGAAGGAAGGTGGCTGGACTTCTCACTAATAAAATTAAATTAAATGTAAAAATTGAGTGTGTATATTTGGATTACCTCATGGTCATGATTATTATAATTTATTTATTAGAAAGGTGAATTTGATATTTTAAAGGAGTTCAAAATCTAAAGGGAATTTCGCTATCCTGATTTTTTCTTTAAAAATTATCTAAAAAGATAACCTTAGGACAATATCATTAAACTACATTTCTCCAAATAGCTCTTTCCACAATGGACAGGTAAATGACTGAAGGGGCTGTTTAACAATAGAGACGTCTGTCTATTATCCTCACACGAATGATGATAAGAGCGAAAGGAATTTCTGTCCGTATGACATTAAAACATTTATCACAATTAATATATTAGAAAATATAAGCCAAGTAGATATGTTTTTATCCATATCATGTAATAATTATTGTAATGAACGGCGTGTAGGGTATAAACTCTACTGTATATTCAAGAGGGAATACAAACCCAACATCGGTAGAGCAAAAGCAAGAAGCTTGTCAGTTTGAATTACATTTTAGAATTCCAAAACCCGTAAGAACTACTTAACAACAAGAACTCAATCCCCGAGACCACCAACCCCCCCCCCCCCCCCCCGAAAAAATATATATGCATATATTAGTTTAGTCAAGATTAGACTGTGTTAATGACATATCAAAACTGCATACTTAGCGCAGTGGTATTTCTAGATGACATGTCACTTTAAATTAGCTGATATGAGAGAGAGAGAGAGCGAGAGAGAGAGAGGAGCTAAGGTGTCGGACACTTTCAACACGTTCATAGTGTTTGGGTATGTTCAATGAAGTGCTGCTGCGCTTCTCTTTATAGCTTCCTATTATATTATTGGTAGGAAACGCACTGCAACGGATACTATAAACTTGGCTTATGTGATAAGGTTAAAATATCCTGTTATGATGTTCGTGATTCTCTCCAATACCAATATAACTCTAAAATTTTTATCAATTTTAAGTATTGCGTAATGCATATGACCGATATATAATAACAGACACGGTGGTAAGATAACGACCTAGACGAAAGTTAAATGGAATCTTAATAAACAAAATTATATTAAAAGTGAGACAGTAATCTTAGTTACAGTGATATAACCTACTCAGATTTCTTTTTTTTTTTCTTTTACTCCGTGTGTGTGTGTGTGTGTTTCTCCAACCATACCTAATGACTCCTCCTACTGAAAGAATTCCAGAGCTTACTGGTGGAACTCTTGCTAAAAGAGGAAGAGTCCTCCCCCCGTCCCCCTCAGTAAACACTGTTACCAAATAATTTTTCGAAGTCCCTCAAGAAGGTGTACCAGGGAAACCTGTGTCCAACTGTACATATATCTATCTATACTATCTATCTATCTATATATATATATATATATATATATATATATATATATATCGAGCTACAAATGTCATTTAATATCTAATTCGCTCTACCTCGGAATTAATATATTTTCATATATGTTTATATATATATGTAATATATATATATATATATATATATATATATATATATATATATATATATATATATATATATATATATATGCATACATATCTATACATTACTGCTACCACATGCTTGTTACAGTGGGTAAGAGTGAGAATGCTCATGAGGCTTCTTAACTTTATTTCCATGGGGAGTTATGAGAACGAGGTCTCTGTTAAAAGTTACCTTCATTGAAATGACAGCAAAATATCGATTACCTATCACCTAAATCCATTTATTCTAATATAACATTACAAATGATACTTTTTGATCACTGTAGCTAAATAAAAAAAAATGTGTCAAATCCGAAAAACATAAGCACTGAAAGGGTTTCTAATTAAATAACATATTGCTACATAAATGAAACCAATAACACTAACCACAATGTGTATGGGTCCACCTAAATATTAACTGCATGGGAGCCATAATTCTCTAGGCCACAGATATTATGACTTCTCAAGTTGAATGGGTGCAGCACCTTAGTTAAATCACAGCTATAACACTGCAAGTCGTCCATTTTACCTGCCTAATAAATGCAAAAGTTCGTTTGTAGGTGAGGTCCAACCAATACTTCTTGTGAACTGCTCCAAGGCCACACAGTAAATAAATTTACATAGAATGGCTTTCCTCAAAATAAACAATAAAACTACAGCTTCCTGGATCTAGCAACTACTTACCAACCTGAATAAAATGTAAAATGCATATAGCATTTACACCCTCCCCTTTGTTACCTCTGGAAACAATCACCAGCAATTAATTATTTACCCTAATTACAATTATATATATATATATATATATATATATATATATATATATATATATATATATATATATATATATATATATATATATATACACACTTTAAGGATGAAGATTCAAATACATTGAGAAGAAATACAAACTATATTCTGGGTTATTAATAAGCCTACTTCCAATGTACGATAAAGTAATAAATATTCACTTGCCATTTGTTCTAATAGTCTGCTTTTAATCTCTATACAATATACCTTTGGCAAAATAAATTGAGCATTCTTACATAAAATTTGAACACTCACATACAAACAATAGTAAGTTTATTGATACAAAACATAATTTATGCTTAAATACATCAAGTTGTGAACTTTTCAAATTTCTCAGTGGTTATCGCACTCTAAAGACATTATCAATTTAGTCACAGAGCGAACTATTTTGTGAGCCTCACACCTCAATGTGGCACTTCGAATGAGACCATCATTTGAAGAGTGAACATTTACAACTAAGCAAGTGGCCCCCTATTTCGTGACTGCATCTCATCCTTCAGTAGAACAACGCCACCAACTGGTAAATTTCGTCTAGTTTTTGTCCATTTGTATCTATCATGTAAATTAGTTAAATACTCTCGAGTTCAACGAGACCAAAACAAACCAGCAAGATACTGCATCCTTCTCCATCTCAATCTTACATAACAATCATTGTCTGAAAAAGAACCTATTTCTGATGGCCCTCCTTTTAGTGTGAGCAATAAATTTGGAGACAAAGGCAATGGGTCAGTGATATCACTGGAAAATGTAGTCAAGGGTCTGCTATTAATAGTAACCTCAATTTCAAAAAACAATGTGTGAAGGCAGTCTCATCAGTAAGGACTTGTTGATTTAAAACTGATGCCAATACCTTCCTTACTGTTCTTATTTGTCTCTCCCAGGCACCAACAAAATGGAAAGCATGTGGAGGATTGAAGACCCAGTCAACCTGCTGAACTAGTAGAGCATTGCCAATGGTTGTGTGATCGAGAGACTTCAAGGAATTTTGACGTTCTCTTGCTGCCCCTGTAAAGTTGATACTTCTGTCACATTAATTACCTGAACTGCACCTATTCTTGCAAGAAATCGTCGCAGCCATTAATAAATGCTGAAGTAGTCAAGTTATCTAAAACTTCTAAATGCACAACTCTAGTTGCAAAACAGATCAAAAGTAGCCCAGATCTTTTCACTTGAGAATGACCATGCTTCACACAATAATGACCAAAACAATCTAGGCCTGTATTGCTAAATGGAGGGTCATAACCAGTAACATTCGCCTTCGGTAAATCAGCCATGCATTGGTCAAGCTCTTGACCTTGAACCTTTTGGCCTGTTACACAGTCCTTCAAGACGTGTCTTACAGCTTTGTTGCCTCTTATTACCCAATACTTCAGACTGATACTTGACTGCATTTCTACCCAAGTGTCCCAATTTCTCATGGTGGTCTTTGATTATCAACTTAGTGATGTGATGATCCTTTGGTAGTATTATAGGATGCTTTGTGTTATATTCCTGATTAGAATTTTGCAGTCTACCTCCAACACGATGTAAACCATCGACCCCGATGAATGGTTTTGGTTTCAACAATGTCCTACTGTCCTTTACTCTACCCTTGTCATGCAAGTCATTAATTTCACTGCATTAAGCACTGTTTTGGACACTGCCTTCTTCAAGTCACTTACAATTATTTTGGTCCATTGTTTGTGCAGTACACAGTCTTGGAGATCTATAATATGTGCCACTATCTTTTTTCATTTATAACAGTCTGAAAAATACAGAATCAACTTCAAAGTGGGGTTATCATCAATAGTAATCGCAGTCAATGCCGCTGATTTAATCTTAGTGTCCTTAATTTCCATTTAATTAGTAATGATCTGCAAGTCATCTGGATTAAGTGGCCAGCAGCATTCACTCTACCTCAAGAACTCTGGTCCTTGCGACCACCTGGATGATTGCTGCCCTCTGGAGGCCTCATCTGCAGGGTTAAGCTGTGAGGGGACATAAGAGTGTCTCCACTGATTGGGCTGGGAGTAATCCCGTATCAAGGATATCCTGTTTACCACAAATGTGTTGTACTTTTCTCTTTCATTGTTGATGTACCATAATACAGTTGTACTGTCTGTCCAAAAGTTCACTCTAAAAGGAGTAGTTTCAAAGGCATCAATCAGTGCATTGTGCACTTGAACAGCCAAACAAGTTGCAGTTAATTCTACCCGGGGAATAGAAACTACCTACAGAGGGGCAATTCGTGCATTTTCACATAGAAAATGACAAGAAACTACTTCACCAGTGTTAATTCGACGGTAAGCAACTACACTATAGCCTTATAAACTTACATCACTAAATAAGTGAAGCTCCATTTCACCTACATTTTCAGCAGAACAAAGGATATTCCTGTCAAGCATCACATTAAATAAACCTTTTGTTTTATCAAACCACAAATATAGACATTGAATCAATTCCACAGGCAACCTCTCATCGCATGATAACCTTTGGCGACATGCATCCTGTAAAATTAACTTTCCCCAAAGAATAAATGGGGCTGCCATTCCTAAAGGATAATACAGAGAAGCAATGAACTTCAGGAGTGCCCTTTTAGTCTGGGGAATATTGCCAAGAGCAAAACATAACTTAAATTTGTCACAATTAAGATCCCATTCTAATCCTAATACTTTATGAGAAGGGAGAGTAGATCCATTATTCACTGCAGGAAAGATATCATTATCAACTGAATTACATGGTAGGCCATCAAGTAAAATTTTACTAGTACTGACAAATTTTTCGAGATTAAATCCACTCTTGGCCCATATGTCTTTAGTCTCGCTTGCTCCTTCTGCCAAACTTACCTCATCATTTGATACCTTTAAGTAGTCATCAACATAAAAATGGTCATGGATCCCATCAATTACTGTTTGATTATATCCATCTTCTTTGTCAATTGCAGTTCGTCTCAATGAATAACTGGCAACACTAGGAGATGAAGTGGCTCCAAATAAGTGAACTGTCATTCTGTAAGTTACAGGTTGGCTAAATGTATTCCCGTCTTCCCCCAAAAGAAATTGAAGGCAGCCTCTGTCCTCAACAGGAACATACACCTGATAAAACAATTTTGAGCAATATCAGCCATATATGTAAATTTTCCCAGCTGGAAACTAAGTAAAACTTCCAATAAACTACTTGTCGTATCAGGTCCAGAAATCAATCGGTCATTAAGTAAGGTACCATGAACTTTTGCTGCACAGTAAAAAACTACACGCATCTTTTTTTTGGGGGGATGAAAGACTGCAAAGTGCGGTATGTGCCAATAATCATTATTGTCTGCTGGGTTCAAGACTCTTTCTGCATATCCCAAATCTAACATATCTGAGATAATCTTAATATATTCCTGCATAGAATATTAATTTTTCATCTAATTTGTTTTTCAACATAAGAAGTCTTCTGTAGGCCAGCATTTCACTGCTAAGGAAGTTTATTTGGCCATCTCTAAAAGGACGTGCAATTTCATAATGTCAATGTGGGAGGAATTTGCAACTCTCATTAACTTTATTTAACCATTTACTGTCCTCAGCTGAATAACCAACTCTTGTGCAGTTCAAGTCTTTGAAGTTTGTATTATACATGTCAATCAAAATTTTATCCAAGTCATGTTTTGCAACTTTCACTCTGTTGACTGACAATTCAAGTTTTTTGCTAGGTAACACACATACATACCGTCCAGGCATAGTACGTACAGCATAAGGCCTATCGTTTACACTGCTATGATTTACCTCCTAAGATTCCATTATTGATCACATGTCATTTTCTATCATTATCTCAACTTCAGAGTCCAAGCGAGGCAATTCCACATTTGAGAGGTGTGGCCAGTCCTTAAGCTCATTTTTGTCAATGATGTCCTGTGTACTTGCAGGAACTTTTTCTATAACAGCTGGTTGTAAGTTTCACAAGATTATTTTGATCTAAGTCACTTAATGCCAGGTCATGAACAACAAACTGTCGAAAACCTTAATCTGTTCTCCAAGAAAAGCTACATCAAGTTTGAGTCTCTTCTCATCATCAAGTTTTATACCAAGTCTTCTGTGCAAACTTTCTGCACAGAATGTTGCAGAGCTACCTGAGTTAAGAAATGCATGAGTAGCCAAGTCTGCAAAACTTGCTCTGTCCTTCGTTATCTTAAGGGACAACGTTCCTGAATGTAATAAGGCAACAATCTCTCGTATTGACTTTGAGTGTTCTGCCTAGGCTATCCTATCATCAACATTTGATACTGCATTCTTGCAGTTTGTTAACAAAATGGCAAAATCGTCCAATTGCTTTGTGTCCTCTGGTTTTATGTTAGGCCTTTTCAATGTAAGTAGTGTTATTTTCTCGGAACCGCCATATCTTTTTACAAGTAGACCCCTGGCTTCCTTGTACCATTCATTACCAGACATCAACATACGAGAATTAACTATACCTAATGGTTTACTGATGTATACTGGCTGAAATGATACAGTTTATCGCCATCAGAAGTCAGTTTGGAAGAAATAATACTATCAAATGATTTCATAAATGTCTAGAACTGACTACAGTCACCACCAAACTTCTTAATTTCAGTCTTAGGCTTTAATGATTTCATATTAAGTGAAACCAATGTATGCAAAAGATCATCTTGAGCATTGTCATTGAAAGCACTACTCGTATCTTAGAGGTTAATCCCTTTTCCTGGATCAGCATTTTCAACTACTGGATAGTAATTAGCGTCAAAGTTTTTATAAACTTCCTCTTTGGCCGTATACTCAGCAAGTTCAGAGTTTAGTTTTTATCGTTTCTTCTTCTTGTTCAATTTTCTTTCTTTCCAATTCAATTCTTTATTTCACCATTAACCATTTCTTGCGTGCTTAAAGGGCTGCTTTATGTGCTTCAACTCTAAGCTTTTCCATTTCACACTGAAGAATTAGTGGCTAAACTGACCTTGACTTTCTTGTTCTGTGCGACACAAGAGACTTACTTATCTGAGAGACACTATCCTCAGGGCCCATGACATCGTCCTGCTTGCATTTTTCGGATTCTATTAGTTTTTCTTTGGCGAACTCAGTAAGGTCCAACCTGCTTTCCATTACAAAGTCTGTCAACCTCTGGCATAATTCAGCCTTAACACCTGTTGCACTAAGCTGTCTTTCTCGAAGGAGTTCTTTCAACTGCTCAACCTTTAACTTATCCATTTTAATTCAAAGATCGAATTCTCAGCAATACTTAATTGATCATCAGTCTTGCCAACAATCGTTAAGTAATCGTTAATTTTCTCTAACGATACTCTTAAGCATGATAGACAGACTTGTAAGATTTATCAAATTGTTCAAGTTCACAAGAAACAAATACACCTTAAGAAACCGTACTCCAAAAGTTGAAAATATCAGTAAACACGTTTATGGTCCCGTCATATATAGAAAGCTACGGGACTTAACGCATTTTCATAACTCACTAAACTGGCGTTAATTCAAAATTCACATTTCCTCCAAGGTATGTTCAGCAATTAACTCCAGTTTTCATTTATATATTACACATATTCAACGAAAACCAAGCTTGGGGTAACCAAAGCATTATCATCCTACAATTCACGGAACACTGATAAATTGCAAAGTTTCAACAATTGTTAAACTTCATAAATGAAACCAATAACACTAACCACAATGTGTATGGGTCCACCTAAATATTAACAGCTTGGGAGCAATAATTCTCTAGGCCACAGATATTATGACTTCTCAAGTTGAATGGGTGCAACACCTAGGCTAAATCACAACTATACACTGCAAGTCGTCCATTTCACCTGCCTAATAAATGCAAAAGTTCGTTTGTAGGTGAGGTCCAACCAATACTTCTTGTGAACTGCTCCAAGGCCACACAGTAAATAAATTTACATAGGATGGCTTTCCTCAAATAAACAATAAAACTACAGCTTCTAGTAATTACTAACCTGAATAAAATGTAAAATGCATATAGCATTTACACACACACACACCACACACACACACATACACACATACATATATATGTGTATATATATATATACATATATATATATATATATATATATATATATATATATATATATATATATATATATATTTAGTATATGTACATAATCCGCATGGAGTGGCATTGCCATTACATGCAGCATGTAAGACTATGGGCAGTTAAGATTTACTTCGGGAATAAATATGATCAGGAGATGCGAATTTTAATTGACCATCATATGTGTATATATATATATATATATATATATATATATATATATATTATATAGATATATATATATATATATATATACTTGCGTGTGTGTGTGTGTGTGTTTGTGTGTGTATGTATGGGGAAAAATGAAAATTACTAGTAGTTACTTCTTTGTATGTATAGTACGTTTGTGGTTATTTTGTGAAATAGATACTTACGCCTAATTTTTCCCACGAATTGCGACACTCCTTGTATACGAGTTTCCAATCGATTAAAATTAGAACAGTGCAAAAGATGAGATCGGCGATTTAGTGTTTAGCCTTATTTTTATTCAATCAAGCGCATTTGCAAATAAATTGCAAAATCGGTTGGCCTCGTATTGTTCCAAAGGCTTATATATCCGGATTTTGTATGAAAATCCATTGGGTTATTTTTATTTGTTACTCATGAATGTAGCCAGTTTTCATGGACATGTACAGATTTATTTGAATGCTGATATATTTGACTCTCTGGATGCAGTTTACAGATATCGCCGGCTTAAAAAAAATAAAAAAAAAAAAAAAAACGTGTGTGAATAAACAAACAAACGTAATAGACTTAGGCCGAGAAGACTTCTTTGGAACAGAGAAACAAACAAACTAATATTGGACCGTCTTTGGAAGATTAACTGGATGTCAACTGCTGAGAAATAATTTCTACTCTATGTGAGTAGAGAATATAAAGTATAAAAGGAGTATCCCTTTTTGACTCTGTTATGTAACTCGTTATTCTTAGTTCATCGAATGAACCGAGTGCAATGATATAGAGCAATAGATAGTTTGTTAATAATTGTTAGTTAATGCTACAGGTTATTGTCGGTCATATATTTGATAGTATATACATATGTTCACAAATGTTTTATTGCTATGAGGAAAATTTCACTATAAATAAGTTCATTTCTCAGATATGGTATACGTAAAATATTATTATCCCTTACAATCTGGTAATTTTAGTTGGTTTACTCTTACTGCTAGCATTTGGTCATTTAGTGATATTTTTTATTAGACCACTAATTCTTTTGCATTGAAGCAGGACCCCTAGTTTGATGCATGCCAGACAGTCGTAAACTTCATCGACACCTCGGCCTGTAACGGCCAAACTGCAGTGAAGACTGAAAGCCGAATTTTACAGGCAAAGCGGAACTTGTTCCTGAGCCGTGTCTTCAAATGCCAGAGTATTCAATTCTGGCTTAACTTCACCATATTTGGTTTTGAATATTCTATCCCGCTTTAAGGTTAAACTCATCTAATCCTGTATTTGAAATATTATACTGGTCTATTGGAAAAGCTCGATGAGATGCATGTCGACGAGCTGACAGCAAGAAATGGCTCTTACTTTTGACAGATTTTATTGCTACCACTTCCCTCTCTCTCTCTCTCTCTCTCTCTCTCTCTCTCTCTCTTCTCTCTCTCTCTCTCTCTCTTTTCTCTCTCTCTCTCTCCTTGTATGCGTTTGTATTTATTTAGGCCTTTGAACGACATTATTCATCAATTATCGCGATGTTTCCCCATCTACCGTCCTCTCATCATTTGTTATATTAAGCCTGCAGTTGCTATAACCCACTTTCGGTATTAACAATATTTACAGCTTTCAGGGGGAGAACTAATTGAAAAGACCGCTCTAAGCAGAGCATGCACAGGAAAGTTTAATAAATTGGACGAGACATTCTTCGGAATCCTCCCCTTTCTAGGTGGCTGAATCAGGTTGAATTGCTTTGATCATGAGTAGCACTTCTGTTTTCCTCAGGACAAACGTTTAAACTTAGCCTGAAAAAAGTTAGCTTTGGACAGTTCTGGTCAAGAAAAAAAACATATCACGGGAGGTTATGCAATATTGTAGGCTTTACTTCCTAATGTCAGATGATTCCAATATCATAAGGTAATAATAATATCGATCTGAAACATTGTTATTTTCTTTACCATTTATATATAGAATTTTATTAATTTTTCTATAAAAACGACGGTGAATATTATCGTAAATACATAAAATGTCAATGTTCTTGGCAATAGCGTCATGATTATTTTTATAAAGACCTCAGGCATACAAAATGCGTTTTATCACAATACTCTGACATGATATGATATGGAAAATATGTTAGCTTAAAAAGAAAATCCTATTCAACCGCCAGTAGTAGTTGTCTCATCGGCCTAATGTCCAAAAGAAACCAAGAAAAAGAACTAGAAGAACGCTTGATAGGGATTTGAAAAATCTTATATGAAATTTTTAGCAGTAGCCTGAAGATTTTTTTAACTAACAACCCGTCTGGTTCGTGAACCTTAGCGTACTTAGATAAAAAAAAAGAAGCAAAACATTCCACTCATTTTCCGCTTGAGCAAGAAGCCCTCTTGACCTTGTCCAATGGATTACGGCAACTCATGTCTTACTCTAGTTAAGGGGAACGTTTTTTGAGGTTCTAAAACTGAGAGAGACGGGCAGATGGTGGACTGTCGACCACCGAGATCTTTATCCATGTTCTGACAATGGGGACAAGATATCATGAAAATACATCATTAGGATGAAAATGATGAGAATATTAATTAGTTAGAACTGAAGGTTCAGAATGAGTAAAAATGAGTTTTTGAAGAAAAAAATTAGTAAGAGAGAAGAAAGTAGAATAATAGTTCTGAGAAAACTGCAAAAAAAGAAAAGAAAAAAAAAAAGAGTAAGGTGGTAGAAAGAAAGATGAGTAAGGTGAGAAAGTGGCCCTGCATGTATAAATTAGTGAGAATAAAAAATACAATGAGTTACGGAAACAGATCGCGGCCAGCATGATATTGCTATATAATATCCCTCTTTAAGATTTTAAAGCTAAGAGACCTCTGGTAAAGGCGTTACTAATATCGAGACGCACAGTCTTGTAAGACTAAACCAAATTTAAATGATTATGTTGATAAGCAAAAGTTATTCAAAGATATATATATAGAATATATATATATATATATATATATATATATAGATATTTATATATATATATATATATTTAGTTTATTCACGTCGACGTTTTACGACTGCTTTCGTCGCATTTTCAAGGCTGCAATGATTAAAAAACCAACCTACACAAAATTATATTAAAACAACGATACGTACACAAATTACAAGACATTAAAAACAGGAGGAATAGGAACAGGACATACCTGAACAACAGAAGTAATAAGACTAAAAACATAAGTTTACTCAAGACCCAGCAAGAGCAAGAAAGGACGAGAGAAGGAAAATAAAAACAAAAGGTTAAGCCTAAAAACAAATAGATAGAGGTCGTTTGAGTATCTAGTGTTAAGATCGTCTTCTTTATAATAATAGATCCAAGTATATTGAGGTCGTTTCCGTTTTGGGCTTGTTATGTTATTGTAAAATCTTTATAATTAATA
>NC_061100.1:72975119-72980119 GCF_015104395.2 Macrobrachium nipponense
GCCATGGTTGACCTTTCGCTATAAGCGACCTACACGTTAAGGAAGATCAAGCTGATATATCCCGACAAAGACTTGGTAGAGACTGGCTTTAAAATGAGACTGAAGATATCAAAATCAATGCCCAGTCAAAAATTCCCGAGGAATAAGAGACAGCTTAGTATTTAGAGGCACCAGCTAAGAAATTTAGTACTTAGCAGCGTATATTTCACTTTGCAAACGTGGCTGTAATTTTGTTCTTGGGAGTTTCAGGCTTCAGAACCATTTGCAGATGTTTAATATAAATATGATACCTGATTTTATGAGCAACGTGGGAATCTTTGTGCACTATGAATTTTTAAACTAATGGATTTCTTCTCAACATACCCTTATAGCAAACGTGCTATTATGTGTGTGTGTGTATGTCTCAGGAAATTTACCTTTTTCAACAGCATTTTTAAGCAAAGAGTTTATATAAAGGCGAAATCTTCAACTGCTATTTTAGTATCATGAAGTAAATATTCTACTGTATGTAATGTTAGCTAAGAAAATATTCTTTAGGAATAGCGTAAATTTAAAAGAGAGAAAAAGAAATGAGAGAGAACCACTAATAGACAAATAATAAACAGACCTTACCTTACAGACCTTACAGACCTTACATCTTGTTCGGGTTGCCCCAGGTCCCTCAGTGTGAGGCACCTCTAATGTCTACCAAGAGTTGCTAGTACATCTTCCGTATATTTTGCATCTTCCAATCTTGGATGGTCCTGGGATGCAGTTTAGATATTTGTCGAGCTTATTCTTAAACACATCTACGCTCACTCCTGATATATTCCTCAGATGAGCTGGCAACGCATTGAATAGACGCTGCATTATCGATGCTGGTGCGAAGTGGATTAATGTCCTGTGTGCTTTCCTTATTTTTCCTGGTATAGTTTTTGGGCACTATTAATCTACCTCTGCTTGCTCTTTCCTGATATTTTTAGTTCCATGATATTTTCTGCTATTCCTTCTATCTGTTTCCATGCCTGAATTATCATGTAGCGTTCTCTCTCCTTTCTAGACTATATAATTTTAAGAATTGTAGTCTTTCCCAGTAGTCTAGGTCCTTAACTTCTTCTATTCTAGCTCTAAAGGACCTTTGTACACTCTCTATTTGTGCAATATCCTTTTGATAGTGTGGGTACCATATCATATTGCAATATTCAAAGTGGACTACGAACATATGTTTATAAAGCATAAATCATGTGTTCAGCTTTTTTCTTGTTTTGAAGTGCCGTAACAAACATTCCCATTTTTGCTTTACATTTTGCCAACAGAGTTGCTATTTGATCTATTGCATAAAACATGTTCCTATCATCATCACACCAAGGTCTTTAACTGCTTCCTTATTTGTGATGGTCTCATTATTAGGTCCCTTATATGCATATAGCTTTCTTTCTCTGTCTCCATAATTTATTGATTCAAATTTATCAGAGTTAAATACCATCCTATTTACCTCTGCCCAATCATATACTTTGTTAAGGTCTCTGTAGAGCGTTCCTATCTTCATCACAAGTAATTTTCTCTACTTATTCTTGTGTCATCTGCGAAACTACTCACTACCGAATCCTTCACATTATTGTCTATGTCTTCAATCATAATAACAAACAGTATTGCAGCTAACACCGTACCTTGCGGCACACCGGATATTACCTTGACTTCATCCGTATTTCTCGTCGTTTGCAATAACTATCTGTTTTCTGTTGTAAAAATTCTTTTAACCATCTTCCTACTTTATCCACGATATTGTGTTTTCTAATTTTCTTCGCTAATATATTATGGTCTACTTTATCAAAAGCTTTTGCAAAGTCTAAATAAACCACATCTGTTTATTTCATTTCCGCTTTTCATATTTTTGAATATGTTCTCACTCGGTGGACTAACAGTTGGGTTTGTGTACTTTTTCCGGGTACGAAACCATGTTGTCCTTTATTAAAAACAAATTATTTTTTATTAAATGTTTCATAATATTTTTCTTCATTACCCTTTTCATACACTTTCATAATATGTGATGTTAGACTCACAGGCCTATTAAAGTTACTTGCCTCTAGTCTTGATCCACTTTTGAAAGTAGGGGTAATATATGCTAAATTTGTGCTCATCATAAATCTTGCCTGTATCTACACTTTGTCGTAATTAAAAATATTTGCAAGTGGCTTTGCAGAAGAGAATGAACTACTTTCTTTAACAAAATAGCAGGAATTCCATCCGGCCCTGCAGCAGCTCCATTTTTAATTTCATTAATAGCCTGCACAATATCAGCTTCATTAATATCTATGTCAGCTAAATATTCACTATTTTCATCCCTTACTTCTATATCTTATCTTCATTATCTATTCTAGGGGTGATTCTCTCTTATATCGTTCTGCCAGTATGTTGCAAATTTCCTTTTTTCATTCGTTAATCTCCCTTCAATTCTCAGAGGGCCTATTTCTATTCTTCTTTTATTCATCTTCTCGCATATGAGTATAATAGCTGGGGTTGGGGTTTTGCTTGATATTTAATAGGGTTTTTTCTTCCAAGTCCCGTTTTTTTTCATTTCTTTTGATTGTATAATCTTTTTGTTCTGCATTTTCTATCTTACTTTTTTTGTTCTATAACTTTCCATGCATTTTTTTTCTTTTGCAAGACCTTTTTTTCCACTTTCTGATTTTCTGGAACAAGATCCTTCTGTCTCTTGGTATGCATGAATGATGTTTACTTTTCTTCTTCGGTATATATTTTTTCCACTATTTTCTCCAATATTTTATATAATATCTCCGTATTTACCCTTATGTCATCACTTACGAAATGTTATCCCAATCTTTGTTTAATTCTTCATTAATTTCTGACCATTTTATATTTTTACTGTAGAAGTTGTATTTTCCATATCCTTCCCACTTTTTCATTTCTTGCTTATCTCTATTTTCACATTGCTTTGGATGAACTGTTAATTCTATGACATTATGGTCTGAAATATTCGCATTATAAACAAACTATTATTTCTTTAACATAATTCATCTCGTTCACAATACTAGGTCTAAAGTATTTTCCTTTCTTGTTGGCAGGTGATTTATTTGTTGAATGTTGTATTCTAGTAGCATATCTAATAGCTTTTCAAATTGCCTCTTATCTTCTGCACTACTATTACTCTCTTTTTTTGATATGTATAAGTACAAACACAATCTCCTATTCGTTCTTTCCATTCTACGAAAGGAAAGTTGAAGTCACCAGATGGAGAATAGTCCAGTCCTTGTGATTTCTACATATATCATCCAATTTTTCAATTATTAAGTCAAACTCTTTAGTATTAGGAGGTCTATATATTACTATGTTCATCAATTTTTCAGATTCAAATTCTACCGCTATTAGTTCACATTCTGAGTTACTATATTTCTCATATATTTTTCCTTGTTTTTTGTCTTTCCCATATATTGCGGTTCCCCCTTGATTCCTATTTTTTCTATCTGATCTATAAGTTTGGAACCCTTTTATTTGATCATCATTCCCAGTCTCCTGGGAATACCAGGTTTTTCACTTATATTCATTATATCTATATTTTCTTTTCATTTTGGGTTAGTTCTTCTAAGTACTCTATTTTTCTTTTGAGTTACTCGTAACTACAAACCCTGCGCATTCATCACTATGATGGTTTGCATGTTTTCTCCTTTATTTAATACTGGTAGTAATAAGGATTTTCCCATGTCTCTTTCCTGTTCTGGTATGTTGTTTCTTTTTTTCATTTCCAGAAATTCTGACATTAAAAATCCAACTTTTCCATAATATTTGATCTTCCTTCATCATAATATTCATTTTGTGTCTGAATCTGCAATTTTCTCCGTTTCTGCAATATCCTCTTGCATAATAAATACAGTTTATTATCTCTTGAGTAGAAATTTCGGAGCTGATGCTTTGAGATTTTTTGCTGACACCTCTGCATATCTCATTGGTGGTTTGCTTTTCTCTCTTACCTGATATTCTGATTTCTCTCTTTATTTGTTTCTTTCTTATTTTGGATTTTATTACTTGGTTGGTTTATTTATTTGATTATGATTCATGGCTACAGGGTGCATATATTTGCATTTTTTGTCGAACTTACATCCTTTTCCTTCATTTAGGTTTTACATATTTTTGGATGCAGATCTCTGCAATCATCCCCATATCCATCTAAGTATGCACATTTACCATATATTTCATAGTTTTGACATATCTTAGGATGTTTGTAGTAACATCTTTCTCCAAATCTGCAATTCCCTCTTTTCAAAAGGTTGCAGATTTTGTCTTTCTTGTCTATTTTTCCTCTTTCCCGTCATTGTATAGATCTGGGTAGAGCCTCTTCGGGATTTGCTTTTCTGTTGTCATATCGTAATTTATTTCTTTTCGTAGGTATGCTGCTTTATTGCCTCATATGTAGTATCAATGAGTATCTCTGCATCCATACTTTTATCTTGTTCTTTGTTTTCCTTATTTTTTTCTGTCATTTCAGTTTTTGTTTACTTCTCTTCCGTTTTTCCTCTTCTTCTTTTTCTTCTTCTTCTTCCTCTTCCTCTTCTTCTTCATCCTCAACTATTTTGTACATTCAATCTTGATTTAATAACATTGTCTATCCATGATAGACATGTTGAACAAAAATTCTTGTATCTTTTCTCAAATCTTGTATTACCTCAGCACACTGTGGATGGGTCGGAATGTTGCATGCAGCACATTTTTCTGATTATGGTTTTGTGGATTGACTATGCTATACCAAACCTACACAGTTTTGCATGCTTTTGGCATTCTTTTTCCTAATGCATCAATTAGGATATTCACAAGATTCACCTTATTCATTTTCTTTGTCGGATATGTTGGTTTATGTATATTTTCTTTATGAGTCTCTTGACCACTTTGGATTTTATTGGAACTTCTTCAATTATTTTCAAGATGTTTCATTAGATTTGTTTCCAGTTTGAAGGATTATATCCTTCTAATATATCTATGAATGCTTTTGATCTTTTTGGGTTAGA
>NC_061100.1:72985119-73007619 GCF_015104395.2 Macrobrachium nipponense
TGGCTGCAACATTCCAGCAACGTCCATGTTAGTTGGGTAGCAAGTTTAGTTATTTTTCTAAATTAAAGACTCGGCTAAAATGACTGCCTTCACAATAGGACAGTTATTAATCAGTGACAGCGGTGGACCAACAAAAGGATGGTCTCATAGCGTTTCTATTGCACTAGTTTTGTAGATTAGTATTTTCTCACTGCATTTCATTATTATTCTGTTCGCTGCCCTTTTGTTGGACCACCGCAGTCACTGATTAATTCTCCTGTTGCAAAGGCAATAAATTTGAGCCAAGTCACTAGTTTACAAAATCCACCATAAACCTAGCATAATATAATATATATATATATATATATAAATATATATATATATATATATATATATATATATATATATATATATATATAGAAGACTTGTAGGAGGAAGCACATCTCAGGTGGTCCTTAAAATACATTTATTACAACGTTTCAAAACACAAAGGTTTCATTTTCAAGCTGTAAAATATATATATATATATATATATATATATATATGTGTGTGTGTGTGTGTGTGTGTGTGTGTGTGTGTGTGTAGTGTGTGTGAGTGTGTGTAAAACTTTCTAAGCAACCTGCCTCCTAAAACTTTATAGCATAACTAAAATCAAATAATAAACATGCTCTCGTTTAGTACTGACTGACGTGGGAGGGCATGGAAACTCTTGGGAACTCTATACATCCTTTACTTGCACTCTCTCTCTCTCTCTCTCTCTCTGCCTGTTTCATAACAGAAATCGTTGGGGATTGCCCTAGCCACTGCCAAAGGAGCCAACATTGGGGATAAGAAAGAGAAAGTGCTGGCTGAACATATCACGTGACCTTTCTGATTCACCATAAGGAGCGAGGAAGCAAACAAAAGCGCATCGAGAAGCTCATATCTATAGAAAATGGGAAGGAATTAGAAGCTGAAGGCATAAAACGACCGACACGAGCAACAAGAAGAGAGAGACACCCTTGGAGCGGAAGGAGCATCACCCCTTTGCATTTCCCGCCTCCATCAGGTGACATTTTCCCTCACCTCGTGGTTCTCTTGTTGAACCTAAGTCTACTTACAGTGAGCCCCTTAAGTCCTCCTGCAACCCTATTCTACGCGAAGCCATCTCTCCTACAACGTAATGTGTTTTTTGATGCAGATGTTCTTATTAGTCTCGTAATTTCGCATTCTTTCGCTAAAACTTCCGACTTTTGTTCCAGGTGCAGTATTCATATCAGCCTTGCCCTTGCCTGTTCAGTGTTAACATTAATTTGAAATATTAAGCGCTTTTCCTGTTGGAAATCAGAAGTCCAAGGCATTCTTTAGCACCTTCAGTGCACAGCCTTCTCCTATGCTTGATAGTCTATGCCTTTTCTGCCCTTAATTCGTAAACCTCTCCATTACAGAGGGAACCTTAGCCGTGGATTTCGCCTTTGATTGTCCCTGCATTTACAAGGATACTTCATTCTTTGCCTTGTCCCTATACTTTGATTATTAAACAGGAATTGCTACCTGTTAGCCTGCCGTTCTAATATTCTCATTGTTCTTAATGTATACATATGTCAGTTAAAGTTCAGGGAAATATCAAAATTTCCTCTCGCCACGTGTTCCGGGCAATTTCCATGCCCAGGTTTAGATAAGTACATCATAAAACCTAGGCTGCATAAATAAACTCTCTCGTTAGGAAAAATAGGAATTTTGTTAAGAGAAACAAAAACTCCCACGAATTGTAGGAAGCATTTTTAAATGTTTTATTATTAACTTTTTTTTCATTTGTTTACTTTGTTATTCATTTACTTTGTTATTCGGTTATTTTGTTTATTCGTTTATTTTTTTCGTATTAACATTCTCTCAATTCGTTTACTTGGCAATTCACATACAGGCATAAACTAATTTTATTTAAAACCCTCCATATGCCATACGCAAATTCTACACTTGAGTATTCTATCTGTGAATAACTCTAAAATTACATAAAAAGGGACTTCTTTTCAAAATTGTTTAGCCATCCCATTCATCTCCACACCACCATTACAATAAACCCTGGTTCAAGCTTACCCCTTTTGGTCACATGCCAGAAGGCTAAGTAGAGTAAGTTAAATACGTACACAAGTAACCCAGCCAATCAAACGTCCGTGCTTGGTAGATTTAAGTTGTACTTGCATCAGGTTGGAAGGAAAATACTTCTTATTACTGTAACAATCGTAATATGTAAAATATACACATTCTGTTCAGCTTAAAAGCATAATTTATATGTCCTTCGGCAAAAAACAACACTTATTTGTTCCTATAACGATTCTTAAAAGTATGCTGCTAAGACGACTGTATGCTAAACTCCACATTTCGTACCCATACATACATAAACCTTACCTCCGCCGTTCCAGTATCCAAGTGTCTCTCACCCCATTTTTTTTGTATTTATACTTTTTTTTAAATTTAAGGTTACGCTACATTCTTTTCAAAGTGTTACGACACTCCCTAAGTTCCCAAACCTAACCCGTATCTGGACTCCGCCCAAAAATTTCTTCCTTCTCTTGGGCCCAGTCAAACAAGGGTTGTCCTGTCAATCCCATCCCCTTTCATAAAAACGTGGGGAGAGATGTGGCGGATGGGTGTAAAAAAAAAAGTTCTCTTTAAAGACGCAGGATTTCGCTTGTTATGAACGATTCTTTCGTGTCGGGCGTTCTGAGGGTGTCTTGTAAGACGCAAGTTTTTTTCTAAATGAATCAATTTTGTGATATTCGGCCTAACGAATATCTAAAAAAATTCACGCTATAGGCCGCCTCGTCCATGCGCGAAATAAACCCCAAATTTACCCCAAAATCAGTTCCCCGCGAACAACCCTTGCCCTTCAAGGAGAACCAATAACCTCAAACTTTTGGGAACGAGCAGACGCTCCCCGAACCAAATCTCAGAGAAAATTTTTTTTCCTTTTTACGTTATACCCAGCCTCGTCCGTGCGTGAACAAAACCCCAAAATTTCGTTCATTTGAACAACTCATGTTCCACGTTCACTAAGCGAAAATCAAACGTCCCACAGAACTCCAAAATCGTTCATTTAGAACAAATTTACATCTTACGAGACACCTTTAGAACGCCTATCTCAAAGGAATCGTTCATAAGCAAATTGTGTCCTAAAGACACCATTCCCCCACCTGAAAAATTAAGTTTTATACTGTTCTTTGAACGCACTTTTTTTTTATGCTCGATTCCCAGGGACCAGCCTAACCCAGAGTGCCACTAGCTGTTCCTGCAGAACATCCTTACAACCAACAACAACCCCACCCCCCTCCCCCAACACCCACTTTCTTCTTCTCCTGACAGGCCTTGTCCTAAACCCGCTTTTACACCAGCACCATGGAAGCTGAGGACTATAAAGCATTTACTGGGATTGGGAAGGGGATGGGATTGACAGGAAACTTGTGTTTGACTGGGTCCAAGACAAGGTCACTGCTGCAGAAAAAGAGAGGGAGGAAAAACAAGAAAGAAAGGATAAGAGGGAAGAACAAGAAAGGCTGAATAGAATCGAACGGGAAGTAAAGCAAAGGGCCAATGAACTTCAGTTGGCCCAGGCTGGTGCAGGCAGTCCCACTCAGGCCCCCAGCACACCCTCACTTGCCCAGGCTCATACTTTCATGCCCAAGTGGTCCAAGGCTGAACCCGAGCTGTGGCTCGATTGGGTGGAAAGGATACTCGTACTAGTACATACCCACTTGCTGCAGTCGAAGTTCCTACTCATGGGGAAGCATCTCGGAGGAAAGGGCTTAGTGGCCTTCAACGCTCTTCCTGAGGAGGATCAAGGAAAGCTAAAGGAATGCGAAAATGGCCAGCCAAACCGCTTTCATAAGCCAATGATAGCAACTCATTCCAGTAAACAAAAGAAACCATTGGCTGTTTAAAAATTTCATGAGCAGTATTATCAGCATCCGTAGGCCTACTCATTCTATATAGAATATTCTTAATTATTTTAATTTACCACAGTCAAATCCTTTATCTGAGCCTTAATAAGCTCTTCATCAGTCCAGTTGGGTTTATCAACATCTCCTACAACTACGCTATCACTATGCTCTAAACTACTCAAATCTACATCAACTGTTGACTGCAGCATCAACAATTCTAACTCTAGAACGAGTAACTACCGCGACTTCATTATCAGGATTTATCAATATTGAGCAGATATTCTTAAGGGCAAAATTTTTCCTATTGCAACATAACATCCTTAACAGGAAATCTATCAACAATGACCAAGTTAAACAAAAATTCCCAATGCGATACGACCTAATCGTGTTGGGAAAACCACTCAGCAATACAAATTCCTTATTCTCATTGACAAAATTATTAGGAAATGTACCTCACGAAGAATTAGGTATTGTGTCACGCTGGAATTTGTGGACGAGACACTGCTGATAGACCTAGGAAAGGGTTCGAAGGATTTAGAGCTGTTTAGTCATTGGTCATCAGTCCTGGTTGGAACCAATTCTCTCTCTCTCTCTCTCTCTCTCTCCCATTACTGGCCTACCACTAGCCAATTGTGATGACTGTTAGAGGCATGACAGATACTCTTGGTGTTCCCCCTTCTTATTACAAAAGAAGCATGTCATTGCATTCAACTTCTCAGAATTATAGACATTGAATCTCCTATTACCGCTGTTGAACGAAAAAGGATTATTATTGTTATATTATTATTATTACGATAATAATTAGCATTACACGGTACCTTGCCCTTATTATTATTATCATGATTATTATTGTTGCTTACTCTCACCCAACCAGTTTTCACATTAGAAGATACTCCCCCTAACTCATTCTTGTGAGACAAACAGTACTTATCACTAGCGATGGCAACCACCTGTAACCTGTCAATCTTTAACTCTTCGAGGTGTAACTTTAATTTATCAGGATCACACCTCTTAAATTCCTGTACCAAGACCAATTCCTTCAGGTTATCAAAATCAACACATCCTTTCAACTGAACCGATCACCAGCACATTGATCCCTATTCTTTTGTAAATTTGCTGAAATGCTTTGGGAACAAGCACATAAACCTTTAATACAATTGCCTTAACACTATCATATTCGGATGACAAATCCCAATCCAATAGTACATACTCCTTTTGTGCCCCAGCTAATAAACATACTTCGAATAAGAGTGGTCCAATATTCTTGGGGCACTCCAGCTTTGCTGTAATCCTCTCATAGGACAGAAAAATCTATGTCACATTGTTCTCCTCAAAATTAGGCACAAATTTGAGATTCTGAGCTAAATTAATGGCAAGCGTTACTGACCTATTGGGGGAAGGGCGTGGGGGGGTTGGTGTTTGGGGGGAAGGAATTGCCCATCTTTTTCTTTCACCTCCACTTTAAACTTTTTCATATCAAATTCCATCTGTCTAAATGCAAGTTACCTGTCCAAGATTTCTACTGACAATACTTTACCTAATTTCACTATTTCACCACCAGCCTTTAGAGTTTTAACATATTCATAAATCTGCAACAACAAAAGACATTTTCTTACAAAGACCTCATATTCATGTTCGAAATGTTGAGAATCCTGTTCTAACTCTTGCTTGTTTAACTCTGCCAGCCTTTCTTGCCACCCTTCTCCACTAAGGAGCTCCAATATATCAGCAATTGACATGATGCCAACAGTTATACACAAAATTCTAAATTTACACAAACAAAACACGAGGAGGTGAAAATATGCTGCCTAAAAAAAATTCTCAGAGAAATAATTTTGTACGCACACCAGTGAATACTCGGGAACAAAATGTCCAGGCAAAGTCACACTTTGAGATGACTGGTTTCACCACCACACTATACACCAAGAAATTTACCTATGCAATTAAAGACAGATCAACACACATACATAAAAAATGGGAGGGGTCCGGATAGGAGGAGATAAAAAAAAAAAGAATAACCTAACATATTACACACTAAATCCCATAACTCTGAAGTCTCCTCAATTAATGAATTAAATTACTTTCCATGTCTGGAGAGGATCTCATGGTGGAAGGGAATAATTGGATTCCAGACTGGTAATGGTGGTTAGCAGGGTTTCAAAAAGCGCACTCAAGACATCAGCAGTAGAATAATGGCCATGATCACTATGAATATAATTCAGGTATAATCATATTACCTTGGGACAGAGATGCAAAAAGAAGCTGTTGCAACTAAGAAAGAAGCTTCCAACAATAATTACAATGAAGCTCCCCCTTGGGTCCCACCCTCCCATCAATTTTAACTTCACTTTGCTTCCAATGAATAAAGTACTCCATACACCTAGTCATCTTAGACAAGTGGCACAAATAGCCATAAACAACACAAATGCTGCCAATATATACTACACAGATGGCTCGATTGACCGAGATGCACCAGCTGCAGCTGCAGCAGTGGTTTCCACTTCCCTTAAAAGCGGCTGGAGACTATCCAACAATGTGTCTACTCTACAAATTGAGCTAATTGCCATTCAAAAAGCGCCTGAAAATTCCATAAGCCAAGAAGGTGACACTACAATTCACACAGATTCAAAGTGTGCGATAATTACTATAAAGAATCAATCACCAGCGTTATAACTGCTGCCTTCACTCATTAGAGCACTGGAAGGCAAATCACTCAAAACTGGATCCCCATTCACATAGGAATCCAAGGAAATGAGGGGCCCATCAACTTGCAAAAAGTACTCTCCAATGTGATACTATTAGTTTCACCATTAATCACCCCTCAATTAAAAAAAAAAAAACATTTTCAGGTACTGCTAGAATGAAGCACACAGTGAAATCTATCGAACTTTTCTTCATGGATAAAGGTCTGCCAAATGCTATATAGATAGTATTAAATTACAAAGTCTCTCTCTTTCCAGAAATACTTCCAGAACACTAGTTGTCATCAGCTGACTATGACTGGGATATTTGTGCACCTGGCAAGTGATTGATCCAGAAAACAGGGCATGCAAGTACTGTGAACAGTACTTGCATTAGCCCGGAGACTCTTCCTCTCAGGCAAAATTTCACAGAGGTCCATTTAACCAGCACCAAATGGTGATACACATAACTGAAAACACTGAAACACTTTCAGCTTTTCTCTACTCTAAGCTGCCACCAAGGTAAACAAACTGGCCTCCTGCCAAAAAAACCGCCTATCTCACCTTTCCCTCATATTCACAATCGGCCCAGAGAAGGCAGCAAGGATACCTGTATTTTTTTTTTTCAATCCCATTTCTCTGACTTTAAATTTTATCCCTTCCTTCCCAGGTCCTCCCACTTACTGGAACACGCTGCTATAACTCTTTCTCTCCCACCAATGCCTTTCATTTCCGCCCCAGTAGTTAAATAGAGCCGAATGGTTGTGTTCACAGATACAGATGTTGAATTAACAGTTACGGGCTGCTGAAAAGCAAGAGCCCTGGCCAGCAAAAGGCTGGCTTAATCTGTTTCTTCTTCTTTCTTGGGACAGAGAGGTCCTCTTGGCTTTTACTAGACCAAGGGTGCAGTGCACAAATTGTAGATAATTGTGGAATGCCAGGGCATGGTAGTTAATTAAAAAAAGCACTGCCAAGCATCCTCATGTGGGTAAAAAAAATACTGAGGAATAAATCCAGTAGCAATAAGTGGCAGAAGCACCTCTCAGGGTAAGGTCTAAGAAACGACTGCCTCACACTCCAACAGGAGTAAACCTCTACCCCTTGGCCACAAGGGGAGCCTAGCCACTCGACCACCATCACAGCTTGAAAAATACACAAAAGTTGTTAGCCAACGTGTTAAACAAGCAAACCACCGGTAAGGAAAAATCTAGGAAAATTAATACAATACCTAAAGGAAAATTTGAAAATAACAATTTCAAGTATTAATGAAAAAATAAATGACAACATAGTGACAATATATATATATACTATATATATATATATATATATATATATATATATATATATATATATATATATAAGCATTCTGAATTCTTGGTTTCCGTGGTTTGAGTCCATGAACCGAAGAATTTCTTATCAACTAAAAAAAAATCTCCATATGTTAATATATATGAAAATATGTTAAAATCATGAAGGTTTAAGTATCAGTTACCATGAAGTTATTCGTCGCCTCCTTAACATTGCACAGTATGCTGCTAAGCAGTCTACTTTTCAAATTCCAACCCCAGTCATTTTAAGTAACTCCTTCACAATTGGCCCCTTCGACAACTTTAATCACGAGGAAGTTACTTTATTTGGAGTTGGAGGTTCTCATGACGCTGTGCGTATACTCTTAAAAGAAAAAAAAAACACTAGAAACACCAGTAAAATTATGCATATCAGAGACTGGGGTCTTATGAGCGATGAAAACAATTCAAAAGCTTCTTCCATACAAAAAGTTACAGTTTTATTGAAAACCAGCAAAACATCCAGACCGCCCAGGCTATTATGAAGTTGCCTCAGATTTAATTACGATGAATGAGGACGAGTATGAAAATTCCGACATGTTATGGCAGTTTTCAAGAATTCCTCATACCATTCTTACTAGTTCTGAGATTTCCAACCCAGAAGAAAATCTTGAACAGCCTGTGCCATCACGGAGTGCATTCAATGCACTTTGCCCCAAAGAAGAGCTACAACAGAAATGCCACTGTTTACACAGCACTATTGAATTTCAATAGTATCCTTGACCAGTTGGACAAAACTATTCACCAGTAGCCTGTAATAAAAGGGAATATGCTATTGCATGTGAAGTGCAGCTAAGTTTAAGAATATTGTCCTTGTTTTGGGAGCATTTCACATGGCAAACATTTTGCTAGGTTGTTTCGGTAAATATGTTCGTGGAGGTATGGTTTAAAATGTGTTTATTGAGTGCTCAATGTTTGGGGTAAATGTGGTAGAGTCTGTTTTAAGATTCCACTTGTGTGAGAACTTCCCTATTTCCAATTCTTCATCATCTTCATTTTCGAGGACCTCAGATTCCTCAATTGTGTTTTTATCTATTATCTAATAAAGCAGTGAAAAACTTTATAAATACCTCAGGCATTTTTGACTCAGTCCAAGAACTTCTAAGGTTCTGTGCATCACCAAATTTATCATTGAGGCCAAAGTCAAGTCTCTGCAATGATTCTCTCAATAGAAAAGCACATTCTGCAACAGGATAGCAACTTCTTATGACATCTGCTATTTCTTCTGTTTAAAGGGCTAAGATTCTCCCGCCACCCCCACCCCACTTTTTTTACATGAAAATAGAATTTGGAAAAAATGTATCAGGCTATTCTTAAGTTAATCCCAATAAACCCACGAAATATTTGACCTCTTTTCCATGTGAAGGAGAGGCTCTCGCGGTGGTTGAGTGGTTATAGCTTCCACTGACGTTCCTGGATTTATAATGTACCTGCGTTCGCGCCCAAGTACAGGTAAATCTATTATCGAGAAAAAATTCCCCTTCGGTTTAAGCATATATGAAAATATATTAATTCCGAGGTAGAGCGAATTAGATATTAAAGGACATTGTAGCTCGATATATATATCATATATATATATATATATATATATATATATATATATATATATATATATAAAGCTGACGGTCGGAGTATGTATGTGTGTAGGTATGTTACTTTTGCTATTGCTATAAGCGGCGAAACTACTGGGCTGAATTGAACCGAAGTCGGAGAACATATGAAGATATAATAGGGGGATGGTTTTAACGGGTATCATTTTGATACGGATATCCAGCCGGACATCCGGCCTCGATAACTTCGTTGTTCTTATTTGTAGAGGAAAAAGAAAGCATTATTCTGACAGAACTTTTCATGAGGATTGAAATATGCTTTTACTTTTTCGCGATGGTTTTTAGCCGCGCATCGTTTTCATCCGAATATCTGGCCGGAACTTCTTTAATATTAGTTGTATGGAAAAGGAAAACCTTATGCTGATAAAACCTTTTACGAGGATTCCAAATATGCTCTTACTTTTCTTGTATAATAAAAAAAAATAACCGTGATATTACGGTTCAAACAATGTCGTTCTACAGTTACCGTCTAATATATATATATATATATATATATATATATATATATATATATATATATATAGTTTAAAAACTATAGACACCTTTAATATACGCAAAGTGGCTTTCAATGGATGTGGAATTTAGCAATTTTCCATATAGAAAAAGATGAGTGAATTATAGATAGCATTACATTTCCACCAAAACTAAAGCTAAGAAATAATCCATCATTATTCATTTCGTAAATCAGTAACTCATTTATGAAGTCATCCGACCGAAAAATTTATATATGAATTTCGTGAGAAATTTTAATGCATTGCATTAAAAGGACGGGATTACTTTGGTTAATCCGACAAATCGAAGAGTCTCTGACCAATCGCCATTTACTGACCAATGGGAAATAAATTGGCGAATTTTGCCTGTCGTCAATCAGGTGTTCCGTTATTAATTAACTTTTTTCCATGCTGTTTCATATCTAAGGGGCTATGTCTAGCCTATAATTATTTGGGTAATAACTTTTTACAGCCACCTAGAAGGTCATGTGTTTAGTTTGGTTTATTTCTTATCGGCCATAGAACAACTGTAAATATATCACTGGGTTTATAGTTTACTTAAGATACGATATTAATCATATCTGTATAATATTTGTAAACAGTAGCTAAACTGACAATGTACAGGACTATAAATTCATTCATATATGGAGACTAAGAACATAAACACATAGACACACACACACATAAATATATATATATATATATATATATATATATATATATAGATATATATATATGTGTATATAGTATAATATTATAAATATATATATATATATATATATATATATATCTAATCTTTATATATGTAAATATATATATTTATATACTCATCTATAAAAAATCTACTCTATCTACTCTATATGTAGGATATTTCGCTATATATATATCTATATATATACTATATGTATATATATTTATGGATATCATATCTATATATATATATCTCTATATATATCTATATTCTTCTATATATATATATATCTATATTGTATATATATCTCATATCTTAATATCTGTATATCATTCTATATATATCTATCTATTAATATGATATATATATCTATATCTATTCCTATATATATATATATGATAATATCATATATATATATTCCACCATATATTATTCTACCTATATATATATAGATATATATATGTAACCTATCTAGTATATATCTCGATATATATATATATATATATATATATACTCTATCTAGATATGCATATTTATATATATCTATATATAATATATATATATATATATAT
This sequence comes from Macrobrachium nipponense, assembly GCF_015104395.2. Classification (NCBI taxonomy): domain Eukaryota; kingdom Metazoa; phylum Arthropoda; class Malacostraca; order Decapoda; family Palaemonidae; genus Macrobrachium; species Macrobrachium nipponense. The sequence goes on from NC_061100.1 coordinate 72,996,407, forward strand.
ATATATATATATAGATATATATATGTATCTATATATATATATATATATATATATATATATATATATAGATACATATATATCTATATATATATATATATATATATATATAGATATATATATATATATATATATATATATATATATATATAATATATATATATAATATATATATATCTATATATATATATATATATATATATATAGATATATATATGTAGATATATATATATATATATATATATATATATATATATATAGATAGATATATGTATCTATATATATATATATATATAGATATATATATATATATATATATTATATATATATATATATAATATATATATATATATATATATATATATATATATATATATATATATATATATATGTGTGTGTGTGTGTGTGTGCTTGTGTGTGTTTGTGTGTTTATGTATAACTGCGAGGCTTTTCGACCCAATGTCCTTTACTTGCTTCTAAAATATTCTTAGTTTGCCTTGTTTTAGCAGTTTTTAAACCATAAAACCAATGTTAGAAATTTTTAAAGTCAACCTCGTTCATTTCTTATAATGATACTCTAAAAGAAATGATAATAAAAAATGGCCCCAAGGAAAGCAACAACATAATGTATACAATTCCACGTTTGGATTGCACCTTGTTTTATATCGGCCAATCTAGCAATGATTTAGAAGTAAGACTTAAACAGCATAAGTATCTGTCAAAACTGGGTAAACATCCTATGTAGTATTCATTCATTTAAGTGAAAATGACCTCCGATTAAAGTGGAACAGTAATTCAGCAATTGCAAGATCAAAAGATGTCTTGTCATAAAATCTTTTAGAATCCACCATCATACTGCTTACTTACAATTATAATTTTATCCCTAGCCCTGGCTTATATTATCTGGACATTTGTATAAGTAACATTTTTAAGAATAATCTTAAGTATAAAATCAAACTTAAATACAAATTAATTACCTTACAGATACTTTTTATGTATAAAGTATGCATAATATATATTTTTGTAAATAAGTTTACCTTACTAGAAAGGTTTTATTGTTTACAAAAATAAATTTTTTTTATATGTTCATCACTGCCCTGTATACTCTCTTAATTGTCTTGGCCATGCTTATGGGTGGTTGGACTTAATCTTCTGTAAACCTCTTAAATTGTACCCCTGTTTTGGGAAGGTTACCAATTCTCCAGGTGTGTTTCATTTCTATTTCCTATCTGTTATTTATAAAACCTTTCTTTGAAAACTTATCTTCATATTTACGTCAGTCTGCTAAGTTAAGGACACTAAGTCGAAAGACCTTGCAGCACTCCATCATTTCAATTTCCTTCGTGGCTATTGATATATATATATATATATATATATATATATATATATATATATATATATATATATATATATGGATGTGTGTATGCATGTGTGTGGGGGTGGACAAGAGAAGCCAGTGAATTACAACATGTTTCTTACACACACACACACACACACACACACATATATATATATATTAGCGAAGAACAGGAAAAAAATTTTCCACATATTAAAAGGACCAGGTGCAGAAAAACAAGCAGATTCCACGAATAGTTTAATCCTACTTTTCGTTACCCCTAGTCACATCATCGGGGACATCTATAAATTAAATTAACAGACATCAGCGCACTGTCAAAACATTAAGAAGATACACGAAAATATATGCACTAAATTTACTTAAAACTTAAGAAAAATACACATGGAATTAAGATCACATAAAAATGAATTAGGTATTAGATATAATCACATACACATAAAAGAAGGGTATTTAAGAAAAAAAAGGCGGGGGTGGGCGATTTTAAAAACTGCAAAATAAAACAGAAAGGCAACAATAATAATAATAATAATAATAATAATAATAATAATAATAATAATAATAAGTAAAATAACAGACACACCTGCGGAACAAACACTAACCTTTCAAAGCAAGGGGAAAGCACACACTAAAAATTCACACAAACCTACAGACCAGAGAACAGAAAATATAAACAACTAAGCTAGGCAATAAACAATGGAACAGTCGTAGTTTGGTGATTAAGAGGAGGAACCTTCAATTTGATATTTAGGGTCTCGAATATAAGCAATTCTAATGTTTCTTTTGCTTTGCCCATAATTGTGAAATAATCGCACTTAATTCGTGTTTTACAGCTGTAGGCACGGTTTCTGATGTTAGACAATTTCGGGTTGGTCAGTCTGCAACCAGTGGGATAACTTATACCAATATGGGATTTGGCTCTTACCTTGAGTAGGCGTCGGGTCGAACCCACATAATTACCCAAATTACATCAGAGGCACTTGTATTCATATACTACACAAGACGTCATCAGAGGACAGACCCGATCTTTCACAAAAAACAATGAGGCAATAATTTTGGGATTTTTTGGAATAAGTTTCGGGTTGAGGGCTCCAATGTGATTGTGGATTATCTTGATAACTTGGTTCTGAAAATTATGGTTATTTGGTAAATATGGAAAGCTGACATACATAAGAAGTTTAGGTACGTTGTAAGTTGGAATATGAGGGGATAATTTCTTATCAATGACCTGGTGAATGATTATGTAAATAATTTTGGTTGGAAAACAATTACTGTTAAAATACTGGATTAAAAATACAACTTCACGGTGAAAAGCGGCCCAATTAGAGGTTAAAGTAAAAGCTCTATGCACAAGCGTATAAGTGGGATTGACTTTAAAAGTGAAAAAGAAAAAGCTACACAAATTTGAACCAAGACTTATACATGTCCTCTTCCTGTAAAAAGCGGTATGAAAATTATCGTGCTCTTTTGAGACTAAAGCATTCAAAAAAAGCTAGCTTACCCTCACATTCCTTTTCCAGGGTAAACTTGATGTTGCTGTGAAACTGATTTGCAAAATGTAAAATCCTCTCTGCATCATAGTCATTGTTAAACAGGACAAAGGAGTCGTCTATATACCGTGAATTAAATATGGGATGGAAGGATAAGGGGCAATCCTCCATACTGTGCTCCTCCAGGGAGCACATAAAGATATTAGCAAAAGTTGGACCCAGAGGCAACCCCATTGCCATTCTATCTACCTGACCTGTTTGTCTAAATTATTATTAAAAACAAAAGCTGTGTCCTGAACGGTTAATTCTAAAAGGGTACTAAAAGAATCAATATTAAAACTACAATGGAGTTGGGTTGTGGAAATAACTTGGGCAAAATTAGATTAATGGTTTCTCTCACAGTTACATTCGTGAATAGTGATTCAACATCTAGACTGGATATATATAAGTCTGAGTCCCGTGAGAGAATTTTACTTTTAAATTCTTCAGAATTCTTAAAAAAATATTGGTTACAATTCAAGGGCTGCAATAACAGTATCAAGAATTTTGCAAGTTTATAGTTGGGAGAGTTAAAAGAGGCCAGGATGGGGCGAAGGGGAATACCTTGTTTATGGATTTGGGCAACCCATATAAAATCCCGAATGAAGAGCCACGGGAGAATAAATTCTTATGGGCATGTTCATTAATGATACCGTCTCTCTTGATCATACGTAAGAACCGATTGATCCTGTCCTCCACCTTGAAGATCTCCTGGAAATTGGGTTGCCCTATGTTCCTAAATTTGCTTTAGTCATTAAGTATGTCATTGTCATACATTTGGTTAATATAGTCGGCCTTATCAAGGATTATAACACCTCTGCCCTTGCCTAGCTTAAGGGCTACAATATCATCTTGTTGGGATAACGATTTAAGCAGTTGATGATCTCATTTGTTAACAAAGGGGGCCCAATTGGTTTTTAATCTCGGACTTTGCCTCAATGGTGACAGCGAGTGCCACGCCAGATTCAAAAGCACCACTATCAGGGCCTTCGTCAGGAGAGCCCTCTCCCACTGCTTGACCTGGCAGACACTCACCAGGAACTCGACTGTGCCTCCCAAGTACTCGTGAATATTGGGTATTCAAATAAATTAATCAGTAAGGATGTCCACACATCCCTGGAGAAATGGTATAGCAACAAGAAAATTGACTTGATCATATACTACCAGAATCGGAGGACGCATGACCTAACTATGAAAAATAACCCCTCCCCACAGGTATGAGACCCCTGAAGCAGACGCTTGTCTAAGAGACTCTCCTGCCATGCCCAAGAGGGGGCTATCAAGAATCACGCCTGCGCCAAACATCAAGAGGCCATCTCCCGGCATGTGATCATCCAGAACACGAAGATCATCGGGAAGGCACCTCATGCCCTTAGGTTACGCCTGCTGGAGGCGCTTCTCATCCAGCAAATAAAACCAGCACTAAATACGACACAGGAAGAATTTCTCCTCCTCACGAGTATGAGAGGACCTGCCACCAACAATGACACCACTGATCACGACAACTCTATGGAAGACAACGCCCCTGAAGGAGATACTATTGCAGCCAATGAAAATCAAATTAGCCATGACGTCCCGCAGCGTGACGCAACGTACAACAACGTTACCGCATAGCTCAGGTACAAATGGCTGCATAGCCTGCAGCTTCACAACCATCAACTCAGCTAAAGTCTCAAGCCACCAATGAAAAAGAAGACTTACCGCCACCAGCCAATAGAAGATCAGCCTTGGGCAGACCCCTGCTGATGACCCCAAATATAAGGAAGACGGACACCACACCAAAACCAGTCAACCTCATCTTTTCAGCCTAGAGGATGTCTGGCAGCTCCAGACAAAAGCTCGCTTCAAGAAAGAGAGAGAGAGAGAGAGAGAGAGAGAGAGAGAGAGAGAGAGGGAGAAGAGAGAGACAGACAGAGAGACAGAGAGAGAGAGAGAGAGAGAGAGAGAGAGATTGAGACGTTGATGATTATGATATCATAGTTTATCTGTAAAACTGATATATACACACCGATCTTGATCCTGTATTTGATAATGACCTTTATAGGCGCTCTACTAGCCTGTTTAAGTAGCACGGAGGAAACCTCAATTCGGAAAATAGAGAAGAATCTCTAGAAGTGTAATGCTGCTGAAGTAGCCATTACTTTGAATAAAGTATGCTTGAGAGAGGGTTTGTTTCCTAAGTACACTAATAATTCCGGCTTACAATAATAACATCAGCAAGAAATAATGAGGTCACCAGGAGCTTTAGAAAATCCCTCCTACAGCAGCAAATAGTGATCAAGACTACCAAACTGAGTGCCCTCCAGAACAAGACCAGTCTAAGGAGAGAGTGAGAAGCAGCCCTGGCACCAGTGGAGTAGGAGAGGAACCTATAGTAGCACGTCCTGGTGACCTCCGAGAAGAAGGTAATCATGGACTGGACGACAACGAATTTGTACCCTGGGAACATCGAAAGATGCCTCGACAACCTTCAGGAGAATGACATGATGCAGCGGATGAGAGGCACCCTGCAAAAGCTCACCTCCCTGAATGGTGTCAAACTCCATGTCCCTGAACGAACCCAAGGATACATAAACCTTACAGATTATGAGCCCACCTCCAATCAAAATGCAATGGGTCTTCATTGCCACTTCATTTCAAGACCTAGGCCTCACGACAAGAGACTCGAAATCGAGTTGCACCTCGACTCCATCCAACAACTTGAAGCCCGGAGCATCGTGAGAACTACTGATGCCCTTCAGGCCCTCCTACTTGCAGAGAGGGGCTCACACTCCAGCAGGACCCTTACCAAGGAGATGCAGAAAGCAGTGAAGGAGTTGAAGGAGAAAGGGAACATCTCGGTGCAACGCAGGGACAAGATGGCAACCTTTATCTTGATTGATACTGCCAAATATCACAAGAAGCTGGATGCTATTTTGTCCGACAAGAGCAAGTTCGAGTGCCTGACGAGGAACCCGACAGATGACATCAAGAGGGAAGCCAACGGAGTCATCAGCGCAGTTTAAGAATTGTTTACCAGACTAAACAATTCAGCTAGAACGTTGTTAAGTTCGTAACAACGTTGAATTGCCTTTGTAGTCCGTTAACTCCTTATAATGTTAGTTTTGAGAAAGTTTACGATTTGGATTTGTTTTCCTTGTTTATGTCTTCCTATTTTAGTTCCTTAGCCAGAATTTCCAATATTTTTGCCACAGACTTTCTTTCCTTTTAATGCAGTGTGAGTTTCGTTTCCTCGTTTCTGCAGGTTGAGAAAAAAGTAAGTATTTATTGAACAATGTTGTTTTTGCCACTGAATGTTTAAATGATAATATTTGATATTGATTTTCAAGGATTCATAATTTATATCAAAAGTGGTAACAAAATTTGTCAAGAGAAGTATTAAATATCATGATATCTATTTAGAATTGTTAACATCAACATTCTATTTGAATCCTAATCTACCTCGGTTGAACAGTATGATATAGTGGAACAATCAGAATTCATCCAATTTTACGAGTTATCTATATTTGCAGAGGTTAAGGAGGGTTAATTCGCCATTATTTTGTAAGCAATCGTAGTTTCTTTTTTTAACTAAATAATTTTTGTCTAAGTAGATATTCTGCAAAGAAACGCATATCTTTCGTGACGAAACTGTGCTAAATTTTATGCACCTAGCTGCCTCACAGTTCTTTCCATTTTAACTCCGTATTTTATTCATGTAACACAGCAAATGAAACGTATAGGTAATTATGCTAAAATGTGAAAAAGTGAAATGTCTACTTTTTGCTAAAAGCTCCTTTAGTATGATAAGTAGTGAAAGATGAATCAGAAAAACGGGATGACATGGAAACAAAACGTAAACAAAGACGTAAACGGTATGCAAAGAACTTTCACATACCTGGACTAGACAAACAAAACATACATCGGCAAACATGGAATTAGATTTAAAGATGTATGCATGAAAAGCGTGACATTACAAACACTTCCGGCCACAGAATTTTACCCCCGTCCGGCCACTCCCCCCCCAACCCGCCCCACTCAAAAAAAAAAAAAAAATTATAATAATAATAAATACAAAGACTTCAGGTCATAAAACGAAAAATAGGAAAATTACCGACAAGCATAAGCCAACATGTATCATGGAAAGTTCGATATGCAAAAAAAAAAAAAAAAAAAAAAAAACGCATGCACACTTCTGATCTAGATGAAACTTTGTAGGTATTTATTTGGGGTGGGACACTATTTTCCTAGGAATTTTGCCCACTGCAATTTTTCAGTACGTGGTAATCAATCTTAAATTGCACAAAATTACTTTTGCTTTTTTTATGATAAATTTTGAATGTTAGTATCTGCACATCAGAAAAAAATAATGTCTGACAGAGAGACTTCTGGGTTCATATGGCGTGCTTTTAGTTACCATTAGTATTCACGGTTTGTTGTCGTTTAAGGGTACACACACACACACGTATATACATATATATAATATATATATATATATATTATATATAAATATATATAATATTATTAAATATAAAAATACACCACAACCACACCCAATATATATATAATATATATATATATATATATATATATATATATATTCATTTATATATACACGCACATATATATACACACACACACACACACACACACACACATAATATATATATATATATAATATTATATATATATTATATATATATTATATATATATATATATATTAATATAAATATATATATATTTATATATATATATATCTATATATATATTCATTTATATATATATATACTATATATATATATATATGATATATATATATATGTATAGATATATATATATATATTAATAGATATATATATATATATACACACACATCCACACACACACACACCCAAAAATATAGATATATATTATATATATATATATATAGATATATCTATATATAATATATATATGAGATATACTATTTCTATATATATATATATATATATATATATTATTATATTCTATAATATAAGTATATATATGTATAATATATATATATATATATGTATATATATATATGGAATATATATTATATTATAATCTAATAATATATATACTATATCTATATATATATATAATATATATTATATATATCTTTAAACGCGAACAAAGAGGGAAATTTTTAAAGCCCATGTCAGAAATACTTTAGTCATTTCAATATCGACACATAAATTCCAACAAATTAACAAAATGTTATTGAATAAGTTTTGTGTGAGCTACCAACGACCCACAAAAATTACTCTTGAGATTAATTACCGCTGGCTTTTTTCTAACTAGTGCAATATTTTCAAAGTTTATATTTGCATGTGTGGACAATCCTTTGGGAAATTTTTTATAATTTTGAGAACTAGTTTTATGGCAACTGTTTAGCTCAAGGTAATGCTGTCTTTTCGTTGACACCGTTGGTTGTTACCATAAAACTATTTGGCCTTTTGCGAATTTTTATTGCCAACTACATGGAAAGCAGGTTCACGATATCATATATATATATATATATATATATATATATATATATATATATATAGTATATATATATATATATATATAATACATATATATTATACATATATATATATATATAATATATATATTAATATATATATATATATATATATATATATGTGCGTGTGTGTGTGTGAGTGTAAACTTTATCACATGATCTGTATATCACATATCACACATAACCACAGGTGAAAAAGTTACAGAATGGGTGTAGGTCCTAACTGGTTTCAGCTATATTTCCAGGTATATCATAAAGAACTGATACATACTGGTTGAAATCACATGTATCATAGGCAAAAAATGAAATCATAAAGGGTGCAGTAAAGCTCAGCCACAATAGACAGATATAGAGGCCAAGGAATACAAAGGGATAGGTGGGGCGTAGGGCTTTACTCCCCAACCAACCCGACAGATTAAGATGAAAGCGAAATGCAGACATAAGAGTGCTTTTCTCAATCAGTATAGAAAGCGAGGGCCTGATTCCAGTGCCACTCAACACTGACCTGACACAGGATTTTATTGAATATTACTCTAGTCTCTGCAACAGCCACACTCGGAATGAAATTGCCCGTATTATTCTCGACAGCAAAAAAAAAAAAAAATACCCACAAAGAAGCATTCCGTTTATACGATTGGGCGCTTCTGAGTAAATATATTTGGCATATGTCTTCAGATTGTAATTATAGAAGTGCCAGTGTCTATCTCTTCAAGTATGGTTAGCGTTGTGCGTATTGTAATGTCATTCGTTCTCTCCTGATTGAGAAAAGACTCCTACTTCTACTTTATGCTTTCACCATACTTTATCAGATTGCCCTACCCCTTCCTTTGTATCCCCTGACGTCCATATCTGGGCTGTACTACCAGCTTTACTTACCCTTTTGTGATCTCATCACTTTTTTATCAGTGATTCGGTCCTTATTTGCAATGGCAACGCCTTAGATCAAGAAAAATGTGGAGACCAAGGAATGGGGGTTATCTACATTTTAGATATCGTTTTCTTAGACGTATGAGGCTTCTTCGTGGTTAAGGTCAGTTAAGCTCGTTTATTGCATATATATATATATAATATATATATATATATATATATATATATATTATATATATACATATATATATATATATAATATATATATATATATATATATATATATATATATATATATATATATATATATGTGTGTGTGTGTGTGTGTGTGTGTGTGTGTGTAAATAAATTCTTCTGCTATGACAGGATACCTTTTAAGTATAAAAGCCCCATTAAAACGATGTTTAAAATCTAAGTACTATATTTCGGTGGACTTTCTTACACTCTTATCAAGCAGTAAATGATAGAAGGAGCTTCCTTGGAGAAAATATATAGTAAGAGATATGGCCTTAGGTGATGCCTGGGGACGTCTCTGATTCAACGTGGTTTCTGTTAATTGTCTTAATCCGCTTCATTGTTACCTTAAAAAAAGATGTTACCTATTCGGTCTGAGTCCCAAGATCCATTGGAAAGGTGAATTCTATTATCTTATTTTCTTATTAATGAAGATTCCACCATTTGACATTTGTATCGACAGCTGCTCTTGTATAAAATCTGGGATGAGTTCCAATCCATGGTATGGTTTGTGTTATTTATATGTAGGAAAATTGCTGAACTATGCTGTCCATATCTAACTGATCGTTTATGTTGCGTTAATCTTTCCGAAAGAGATTTACCAGTAAAACCTAAATATGACTTATCACATTCCTAACAAAGGATTTTGTAAACTCCAATATTTCTGGAAACTGGTTTCTGCTGGACATTAACGATTTCCCTAGTGTATTCCGATAAGTGACAATAAAAGGGTTTGAGGGGCCTAAGGTTTGTGTGATCTCGTAAATTATCCACGTGAGGGATTATGATTTTGTGGGTGTATTTTTCCTTTCCTTTGTTTTCTGTAGGTTTGTAAAAAATGTTCTTTGCCTTTTCCATTGTGTGCTTGGGGTAATTTAACTAGATATGTTGATTTCTGATAGTTTCAAATTCTTTGTTGAGAAAATCTGGGAAGCAAATTCTCAGGGCTCTAAGAAATAAGTTACTTGCTGCGCTGAGTTTGACTGAAATATAGAGAGCTGCAAAAATGTATGTATGAAAGTCAGAATGTCGCTTTCCTATAGACAGTGAATTTATAGTTGTTATTAGTTCTGATTATTTAGACATCTAAAAAGGGGATTTGGTTATTGTTTCCCATTCTGCTTTAAATTTCATGGTCGGGACCAAGGAATTTAATTTTTGTAAAAAGACATCAAAATCGACCGACTCACTTTTCCAATATGTTAAGATGTCGTCTACATAACGAGGCCAGATCCTATCTGCAGGTTTGATAGGGCTTATAATTACAGTTTCAAAATACTCATTATATAAGTTAGCTAATACAGGACTAAGTGGGGTCCCCATACTGCAACCGAATTTTTGACAGTAAAAGTTATCACCAAAGGAAAAGACTTTATTAGTGACACAGAGCTCTATAAGATGCATTATATTATTCAATTCTATGCGGAAGTGGTCAGCGTTGGGCTTTAGTTCATTTTTGAGGAACGTTGATACATCTTTTATGATACTTTCGTGAAAAGGGAGTCTACATCTAGGCTGAAAAGTTTTACGTTATGTACGGGGAGATTTGCCGACCTGAATTTGTTGCAAAAGTCTTCTATATGTTTTATATGACTAGGGGAAAAAGTTCCTAAAAGGGGGGAAAGCAGCTTGACTAACCATATAGACATTCTGTAGTTAAAAGCTCCAGCACATGAGATTATGGGACGGAAGGGTTATCTCTGTGAG